>NW_006204649.1:14968-15605 GCF_000334495.1 Tupaia belangeri chinensis | reverse complement strand
AACTTCATCAGAATTTATGCTCCATTTACCATGAGTGATCTCTGTCAAATACAAAAAAATCTTGGAAATTTTTCAGGAAATTCTGATAAGTATTTGGAAAGGTTCTGCAAAGTGTCCCTATTGTTTTTCTTAACTTGGAGAAATGTAGCTATCATTTTCAACCAAATACTCACTAAAACTGAAAGGGATAAAATTGGAGAAGCTGCTATCCAGTTTGGGGACTCATTACAAAGAGTAAATGAGAGTTACTCTATAGGAAATATAGCAGTCCCATCTATAGATCACAACTGGGACTACAACTCCCCAGAAGGGATTTGGCAAGGAGATCATATAATCTCATAAAAGGCCTAAAACCAAGTAGAGTAAAACCTATAAACTGTAACAAATTGGCTCAATTAATCAAGGGTCTCAGGAAAATCCCACAGCCTTCTTTGAGCATCTAAAGGGGGTTCTTATTATACGACTCTAGACCCTAATTCAGAAGAGGGAAAGTTGCTTCTCAATGATAAATTTATCAACTAGGCAGCCCCAGATATCTGCAGAAAGCTCCAGAAACCATCCTTAGGACCTAGCACCCCTCTGAGCAGAACTGAGTGTCCTCTTCAGTCTTTTATAACCGAGACTTAGAGGAAGCGAA
>NW_006204649.1:12137-14764 GCF_000334495.1 Tupaia belangeri chinensis | reverse complement strand
TTCCTGGACAGCCATCAACATCATGAGATCAGAGCCCAGGGTGACCTTGGACGTGGCAGGTAGGACCCATACTTTTCTTATTGGCATAGGAGCTGCCTACTCAGTACTTACGACTTATGCTGGAACCCCCTCCTCTGACTCTTGTCTCATTGTTGGGGTATCAGGTAAAGTTGCTCATTACCCTCTAACCCAGCTTTTTGTTGTACTTGGGAGGACATAATTTTCTACCATGAATTCTTAATTATACTTCAATGCCCTACTCCCCTTATGGGAAGGGATATTTTCAGTAAGCTAGGTGCTCAATTATCACTGAGACCTAGCACATCAGCCTTTCTGGGACTATTATTAGACCCTGATCCTGAAATACCTCAACAAAATATTTTTATTCAGGAAATCAATCCAAAAGTCTGGGCAATAGACACCAGGAAGGGCAAAAATAGCAATCCCTGTTCAAATCAGAATTAAGGATCCTAATACCTTCCCACATAAAAAACAATACCCACTATATCTGAGGCCATTCAACAGTTTCAACCAATTATTACTAGACTCTTACAGGCTGGCATTTTAACCCCCTGTGAATCACACTGTAATTCTCCCATTCTACCAGAAAAAAAACAAAAACAAAAACAAAAACAAACCACTGGACAATATTGCCTAGTCCAGGACCTCAGAGTTATAAATGAAACAGTTATTCCCATTCACCCAATGGTTTCCAGTTCTTACACAGTTCTGGGAGAAGTACCCCCAAATTCTCATTGGTTTTCAGTTTTTGATCTTAAGGATGATTTCTTCTGCATCGCAATAGACAGATTCCCAATTCTTGTTTGCTTTTGAGTAAAAGAGAAGGGGGAATCTCAACAATTAACATGAGTAATGCTTTCCCAGGACTTTCTTGACAGTGCTCATCTTTTTGGTCAGACTTTAGCTAGAGACCTGGGGGACCTAAACCTTTACAAGGTAAAAATCTCTCTCTCATTCATTTCATAAGTGTTGGGCCAAACTTAATGCCTCTCAGGGAATTTATTATATCTGTGGACATAGGACTTATTTAGTCTTCCCACCTGGCTGCACAGGCCTGTGCTCATTGGGCTATATAATATCAGATATTAAAATGGCATGGAAAAACACTTCCCGACCAGTTCCTCTCAGAGCAAATGGTAGACTATCCAAATGAGCAGGACCCCTAATTCCCTTGAGGATCACTCTTAATGCTCTCATTAGTATAGGGGGCATGGCTATTACCAGTAGCTCTCTTAGACTGCAGCAAGCACAGGCCTGTGCTCATTGGGCTATATAATATCAGATATTAAAATGGCATGGAAAAACACTTCCCGACCAGTTCCTCTCAGAGCAAATGGTAGACTATCCAAATGAGCAGGACCCCTAATTCCCTTGAGGATCACTCTTAATGCTCTCATTAGTATAGGGGGCATGGCTATTACCAGTAGCTCTCTTAGACTGCAGCAATGGTTGTCTGCTGAAACAGCTGAAATCTTCCAAGTTACAACAGAAACCTTAACAAGAATACAAGAACAATTAAATTCCTTGGCAGGTGTCATCTTACAAAACAGCAGAGCCCTAAATCTTCTTACAGCAGGATGGGGAACTGGTATATACTTCAAAAAAGAATGTTGTTTTTATGTTAATCAATCCAGATTAGTTCAACAACATGTTAAAAATCTTCTTGAAAAAGCTAGGAAAATTAAAAAGTGAGGATTTTCCTCATGGGACAATACAAACTGGTTTTTAACTCTCTTCTTAACACTAGCGGGCATAGTTATACTAATTAACTTGGTTACAAATTTTGGCCCTCCACTCTTGCAGGCCCTTACTAAGCTTATTACCAACCGTATACAATCTATCTTTGTGTTAACAACAACATCAATCAGTACCTAATAATATTAACCTCTCTCCTCTAAATGCAGCTGCTACAGCCTTCCGTGATTCATGTGAGGACTTTTCTAAAGTCTCTGCATAATCTTGGGGCTAGCCTGACAGAGAGCAAGGAATGAGACTCTGACTCCCCTCTCTTTGGCCCATTTGTCAGCTGGAAGAAGCTACAGAAGAAGAAACCTTCAGTCCAGTTTTTCCTGCATGATTTCAGGGTCTCAAGTCCTTGAGGGGGGAATGTAATAGGCAGTTAGTTGGTCATGAGCAGGCAGCCCTAAGAGAATAGCAGAAGGACACATGCCACATCAATCACAGTTTATCAGAAGTTACAACCAGACCCTCCATGAGATTCCTTCTTCCTGCCTAGCCCCTGGCGCCAGGAAGGTGAGCCAAATACTGCTTTCCTTCCTTAGTACCTGAGGAAGACACACAGTGATGACTGTAAATTTCTCTCATATCATTCCTCCTGAATACAAAAAAGACCCAACCAAACATTTTGGTCAACATCCTGATTCCTATTGGGTCAATAAACTAATTGGGTAGCCTATCCTAATTAAATATCCTGGCTCACACTGGGCATGCACAGTTAGGTAACCAAATTCCTCAAATTATTCACCTGTGGAGAAATGCAGAAGCCCAGGAGAAAGTCTGTGAATTTCAAACAAAGAACACAGTGTGACAGACTTCTCACTATTAAATATTCATAATCACCTTTGGTAATAAAAATAGCACTTAAC
>NW_006204649.1:5927-10266 GCF_000334495.1 Tupaia belangeri chinensis | reverse complement strand
TGACACGGATATTGTATAGGGTAATTAACCTGTATTTTCTCAGGTGCCACTTGTAAACCATTATCTTGTAAATTTTATGCTTTTCTAAATGAATAAAGTCTAAATCAGATGTAGCCACCAAAATGTCATCCATGTAATGATATACTAATGTTTAGGGTACATGGCACGGTAAGGTGCCCAAGACTGCAATGCAAAGTATTGACACAAGGTGGGATTATTCATCATGGCCTGAGGGAAGACGAACCAGCTGTACTTCTGAACAGAAGACGAATTATTTAATGTTGGAAGAATAAATGCAAATTTTACTGTCTTCCAGGGACAAAGGAATGGTAAAAAAAACAGCCTTTGAAATCTATTATAAACACCTTGTATTCCAAAGGAATAAAGTTAGGATTATGCAGGCCACATTGCAAAGGGCCCATAGGGACTATCAGTTGATTAAGAGCTGAAGGTCCTATAAAAGTCTACATTTTCCTGACTTCTTTTTAACTATAAATAGTGGCATGTTATAAGGAGAAGTTGTTTCTTCTATATATCCTGCCTTAAGTTTTTCTCCAATTAAGGCTTTGGCAGCTTTGAATTTTTCTTTTCTTTTCTTTTCTTTTCTTTTTTCTTTTCTTTTTTTTTTTTTTTTTTTTTGAGAGGTTTTTACTATAGGATGCGTGCGCTCGCCAGATAGACAGAGATATAGAGACAGAAAGCGAGAAATCACCCCCAGGGGGGATGTTCACGCTGCAATCCCTTCTTCTCCATTCTCCTCTCGGGACCTTGGGCATGCACGCACACACACCCGGAGTGAGTTTTTAAGCCACCGGGTCTGGGACGTGAACCGCGGTTGACTACATGGGAGTCCAGCGACATAGCCATTACGCTAACTGCTGGTTCCCTGAATTTTTCTTTAGTTAAAGGCCATTACTAAAACCAGACAGGATCTTGGGTTTTCCAGGCAATGGATAAGGCAATTACTACCGAGGTCATTTTAAGGTGTTGTAAAATATCTCTACCCCAAATCACAAATGGTATCTCACAAAGAAATGGCAGAATTTTTGGTATAATATGATGAGGATTATTTGGCTTAGCACAGTCTAAGTACACTTGACTGTGGTAAGTTGGCGAGGTCCCTCCTATTCCCCAGACTTCTCAGGTATAATCTTTAGACCAGGCCACAGGCCAGCTTGAAACATGAAAAACAGTCACATCTGCTCCAGTGTCTAATAAACCCAAAACCGTCTGATTATTCACCAGAAGTGTCGAGGTAGGTTTTTCTTGCTGGATTGGAATATTAACATTTAAGATAGTAGAACAAAAACCCTGATTTTCTCATAAAAGTTTCCAGGGGTCACAGATACATATGGTAGCAACATTAATTGTGCAATAGATTCTCCTTTTTTTACTTCTTGAGAGAGAAAAGACCATATTTGTATCTTTATTATACCAGTGAAATCTGAGTCAATGGTCAATGACTTGGGGCATGACAAACAGTCCTCTTTTAAAAATGTGAGACAGAGGGAGAACTAGCCCCATGTGTCCCTTCTTTAGAGGTCCTGATAGCTGGCTGTTTACTAGAGAAACTTCTCCAGAAGGGACCAGAAGTTGGCATAATGGCTATGTCCCTGGACTCCTATGTAGTCAACCATGGTTCGCCTCCCAGACCCAGTGGCTTAAACTCTCTCCAGGTCTTACATATATGGTAAAATTTGCTGAGAAAAGGTCACCTATTAACTTTAAAATACTATATTGTTTATAATATGATCTTCCACTCAATAAATAAAGAGTGCAAGAGATGTCTGCATTTCAATTATCTCAAATCCCCAGCTCCCTCTCTTTGTTAAATTTATTTAGACTATGAGTATTTCAGTATGTGCATCACTCTGAGCTTCCGAGTCTGTGGTAGGGACCTGAAAAGGAACCTTAAAGACTCAGTAATCAGGGACCAGCAGTTAGCATAATGGCTATGTCGCTGGACTCCCATGTAGTCAACAGTGGTTCACGTCCCGGACCCGGTGGCTTAAACTCATGTCAGGCACGTGTGCATGCGTGCCCAAGATCCAGAGGGGAAAATGGAGAAGGGATTGCGGCATGGCTATCCCCTCTGGGGGGTGATTTCTTGCTTTCTGTCTGTCTCTCTCTTGTCTGTCTGGCGAGCACACGAGCCCTATAGCAAAAACCTCTCAAAAACAAAACAAAACAATAAAACACCAAAAACCAAAAAACAAAAAGACTCAGTAATCATGAGTAGCAGTGCACATACTGTATTAAGTGAATTGTGACCCTAGATGTGAGAAATTGCTTCATTTCTGTTTTCTAGAGGTTTTCGCTACAGGATGTGTGTGCTCACCAGCAAAAAGACAGAGAGAGACAGAGAGACAGAAAGTAAAAAATCACCCCCCAGGGGGGATAGCCATGCCACAAACCCTTCTCCATTCTCCTCTCAGAATCCTGGGCAGAGAACCAGCAGTTAGCATAATGGCTATGTCGCTGGACTCTCACGTAGTTGACCGCGGTTCGCGTCCTGGACCCGGTGGCTTAAAACTCACACTGGGTGCATGTGCATGTGTGCCCGAGATCCTGAGAGGAGAATGGAGGAGAAGGGATTGTGGCGTGACCATCCCCCCTGGGGGGTGATTTCTCACTTTCTGTCTCTATGTCTCTCTGTCTGTCTGGCGAGCGCATGTGCCCTATAGCAAAAATCTCTCCAAAAAAAAAAAAAAAGAAAGAATCCTAGGCACACACACACATGCACCAGGGGTGAGTTTAAGCCCCCATGGCCAGGACTCAAACTGAGGTCATCTACATGGGAGTCAGTGACATAGCCATTATGCTGATTGCTGGTCCTGAGGAATTGCTTTTAAGACTCGGTAACAATGGGGCTGAATTCATCTAGTTTAACTCATTGTTACTTTATTGAAATGTTTGCAGAAGCAAGCAGGGGCTTCTATATGGACACAAATGACTATTGAATTATTGGAATGGATTTTAAAATACTGGCCCTGGTTCACTGAGGAAGGCATCCTCAATGTGGAAGTTTGGGAATGTGTAGGTAAACTATTGCTAAAGGAACATGGACAAGGGTCTCATATTCCTGTAAATGCATTTTCCATGTGGATATTGATAAAAATGGACTTAGAATCTTTCAGGAAACAAAAGCAAACTTTTGACATAAACACGAGATTCTTATACCTATAACAACCTCTCCTTTAGCCCCTGCACCAGCTTCTCCTAGTCTATTGAATAGAAAGAATCCCTTTAAAATGAAAACCTTGGGAACCAACAGTTAGCGTAATGGCTATGTCGCTGGACTCCCATGTAGTCAACTGCGGTTTGCATCCCAGACCCGGTGGCTTAAAACTCACGCCGGGCACGAGTGCGTGCGTGCCCAAGATCCCAAGAGGAGAATGGAGGAGAAGGGATTGCGGCGTGACCATCCCCCTGGGGGGTGATTTCTCACTTTCTATCTCTCTGTATCTGTCTGGCGAGCGCAAGCTCCCTATAGCAAAAACCTCTCCAAAAAAAAAAAAAAATGAAAACCTTACAACATCCGTCTTTCCAATTCAAGCTTTAACCCCCATACGAAAGCCTCTAGCCAAATATCAGGAAGATTCTAATTCAATAGATCTGGATGACTTAATGCTATTTTCAGTGATAAAACAAGACCCACAAGGGAATTGGCAAGGGTTTTATATGAAAACATTACATAGGCTTCAGGATAGTATAAGAGAAAATCCAATTCAAGTTCTGATTACTATGACCATTCCAGAAACCTTGGGTCCTATGTGGTTACCCCCTGGGGCCTGTCATATAATCTGTAAAGCTGATTTTATTGGGAGTGTATATTTGAAATGGAAGGCAGCCTTTGGATATTTTGAAGAAGAAAATGGCTAAACTTAATAAAAATGTTAATATTCAAATTACATTTAAAATGCTAACAGGCCCAGGATCATTCACAAATTTAAATACACAGCTAAAATAATCCAAAATATTCAAAAATATTTTAAAACTGTCTTCTTTCTAACAAAGCCTGAGATAAAAATAAACATCTAAGGGTAAGCTCTATAACTTCTTTAAAAGGAGACAAAGAAAAAAGTTATAAAAAAATTTCCAAAAGGTTATAAAACTTTTTATTTGTATGAGTGTATATGAATATATACGTTATATGTCATGTGTCTATGTGATCAAAGGCCTTAAAGAATTCCATTCAATTTGGCTGATAAATGAGAGTGCTCATACAAATTACTCTAAACGCTTTTGAAGTTTATGTGACTAAATCTCTGACAAATAGTCGGTTTCAAATGTATGTATGTATGTTGTATATATATTATATATATATATATTATATATT
>NW_006204649.1:859-2712 GCF_000334495.1 Tupaia belangeri chinensis | reverse complement strand
TTATTTTCTATTTCATTTATTTCTGCTCGTATCTTTATTATTTTCTTTCTCCTCGTGTTTTTGGATTTTTTTTTTCTTTTTTTGCTATTGCTTTTCAAATTCTCTAAGACATGATGTTAGGGGATCCATTTGCCTTATTTCTGTCTTCTTATGTGCACGAATTCATATGAACTTTCCTCTGATGACTGCTTTACCAGTGTCCCAAAGATTATGGCAACTTGTGTCCTCATTGTCATTGACTTCCATGAATCTTTTTATTTCAGTCTTTATTTCATCAGTAGTTGTGGAGTCATTCAGGAGTAGGATATTTAGTTTCCATGTATTTGAATATTTTTGAAGATTTCTCTTGAAATTAAACTCAAGTTTAATTCCATCATGGTCAGAGAAGATGCTGGATATAGTTTCTATGCCTTTGAATCTGTAGAGGCTTGCTTTGTGCCTTATGATGTAGTCAGTCTTTAAAAAGGTTCCATGTGGGGGTGAGAAAAAATGTATATCTTGTTGTTTTGAATGGAAAGGTCTATAGAGGTCTGTTAAGTTCATTTGATTTATTGTGTTATGTTTTTATCTATTTTTTGTCTAGATGATGTGTCCAGAGGGGATAGTGCAGTGTTGAGGTTTCTAACAATTAGTGTATTGCAGTCTATCTCCCCATTTAGATCTAACAGCCTTTCCTTCACATATTTGGGTGCTCCTGTGTTAGGTGCATGGATATTTGTAAGCGTTATATCTTCTTGATCTATTGACCCCTTTACTACAATATCGTACCCTTCTTTGTGTCTTTGAACAGTTTTTGTTTTAAAGCCTATTTTGTCAGAAATTAGTATCACAAGTCCAGCTCTTTTCTGGTTCCCATTTGCATGGAAAACCTTTTTCCACCCCTTCACTTTCAGTCTTTGTCTTTATCTATGAGATGGGTTTCCTGTAGGCAACAGATAGAAGGTTTCTGTTTTTTTATCCATTCAGCCAGTCTGTGTCTCTCGATTGGAGAATTTAATCTATTCATGTTCAATGTTATTATCGATGTTACCGAATCTGTTCCCACATTTGAGTTGGCCATGGTCTTAGTTGCTTTTTATTCCTTTGTTTTGGTCTGTTAATTCTTTAGATTTCCTGGAACAGTACATTCTTCAGGGTTTCTTAAAGCGCTGGTCTGGTGTCAGCAAATTCTTTCAGGTTTTGTTTGTCTGCGAAGATTTTAATCTTTTTTTCCCAGATGAAGGATAATCTTGCTGGATATAATAGTGTTGGTTGAAATTTTCTCTCTCTTAAAACTTTCAATACATCTTCCCATTCTTTCCTTGTTAGCATTGTTTCTGTTGAAAGGTCTGGTGTTAGTCTGATGGGATGACCTTTGTAAGTCACTTCTATTTTCTCTCTTGCCAGTTTTAGTATCATGTCTTTATCTGTGGTCTTCAAGAGTCTGGCTACAATGTGTCTTGGGGAAGATCTTCTGTGGTTGAGTCTATTTGGGGTCCTTTGTATTTATTGGGTCTGGATGCTTGAGTGTCTTTCTAGACTTGGGAAATTTTCTTCCAGATTTTCATAGAATAGATTTTCCATGCCATTATTACTTTCTTCACCTTCTCAGAAGCCAATTATTCTCATGTTTGGCCATCTTATGGAATCTAGCATTTCTCATATATTATCCTCATTTTTTTTTGTTATTTTCTCTGCCTTCTTGGTGGTTTTTTCTAGGTCAGAAGTTTTATCTTCTACATTGGAGATTCGATCTTCTGCATGGTCTAATCGACTTTTAATACTTTCAAGAAGAGTTTTTCTTTCTTTCTTTCTTTCTTTCTTTTTTTTTTTTTTTTTTTTGGGCGTCTTTTCCATTAGGCGGGGGGCTGTGT
>NW_006204649.1:0-635 GCF_000334495.1 Tupaia belangeri chinensis | reverse complement strand
TTCTCAGAGTGTCCATTTCTTCTTTCATATCGTGGAAGGACTTCTTAATCTCCTGAAGTTTGTTGTCTCTTTTCTTTTCCAACTCAAACAATTTGTTCATCATGAAGGTTCTAAATTCCTTCTCTGACATTTTGGTGACATCCTAAGATTTTAGGTGAGTTGGAGGAGAGTTACTATGTTTCTTTGATGGAGACACATTTCCTGACTTGTTCAGACCTGAGGCTCTTCTACTTCTAGCCATTAGAAGATGTATTCACTTTTGAATATCTCTTAAGAGAATGTTTCTTCAACTAGGAGCAAGTGTGTTTCCCTTTTGCTTTAAAGGAGGTGAAGTCCTAGTCTTGGGAGCCTGGAAGTGGGCTGGGGGCAGTGGTGCCTCGGCCTCAATTTCCCTTGCTGGCAAGTGGGCTATAGATGGAACAGGAGGGTTCCTGCAGGGCAAGCACCTTTAAAGGAGGTGGGGGTCCTAGTCTTGGGAGCTTGGCAGTAGGCTGGGGGCAGTGGTGCCCTGGCCTCAATTTTCCTTACTGGCTAGTGGGCTCAGAAATCAGTCTTTGTAATGAGCACAGACAGGGCTTGGTGAGCTGCAGGGGCCAGCTGTGCTCCAGGTCTCTGGGCCATGAGGCCCTGTGTGC
>NW_006204648.1:0-1325 GCF_000334495.1 Tupaia belangeri chinensis | reverse complement strand
AGAAGGTGGAAACCAATGTGAGAAGTGTCAGGAAACTGTCTTGGTTGCAGAGCGAATGAAATAGAGATACGCAGCAATTTCTGCTTATTTCTAGTCCTGAGAGGTCTAGATGTCTCCATCGAACGCACAGCCCATGATTATCACTTACTTGAGAACCGCTGGCTCCTCTTCTTCATCCATCTGATTAATTTTCATCTCTGGAAATAAATACAGATAGGGCATGTCACAGTTAAACATTTCCTCTTGTCATATTGTAAGTTCAAGGGCCACCTTAAAGCCAGGGAAATAAGTATTCCCACTGTGAAACAGGATATTCTGATGAAAATATTCCAGAAGGTCTCAGATTGTGTCTTTTGAGAAGTGGCCTGGCTTCCTCTCCTGGGTCAGTGAGCAGACTGTGGATCAAAATTACAGAGTCCTCTTCCTTGGGTCCAGGAAGAGTTTAATCAATCTTTTCAGTGAGACGCGTGGAGCTTGCCCACCTGTCTTCTAGGTACCATACTTCGGGATTCAGTTCTTACTACCTCTGCTCCTCTGGCTTTTTGGGTTTAGATGAGATTATACACTGAGGCTAGTTTGATGGATAGAATCTACATACCATCAGACAGAAAACGATCTTTGATTCTACCTAGAAAAAAGGACTCTTGTCATTTTAGGCAATGGAGGGTGCCAAGGCCCACAGTATGCCCTCAAGGAATGTTCCAGATGTATCCCAGTACTGTTTCTGTTTAGCTCTCATAGGGCTGTGTCGTGAGAGCATGCCAGAGAAAGGAGAGAGATGCATCAGTTTGGAGATCAAGAACCATAACAAAAATATCTCTGAAGATGTAGGCAAAAGCACCACCTATGTGGACAATCAGTGAAGTTCAAAGGACATTGCTCAAAAATAAGAATTATCTAGGACATTATTAGGAAAAGTACCCTCGTAAAAGAATAAGCTCTGGGTCAGCAGGTGGTATGGCAGTTAGGAAATCTGGAGACCTCACAGCCAATGGCATAGTCTGAGTTCCAGATCCAATGGCTTAAAAAGACAAAAGACCAGCAGGTGGTGTGATGGTGGAGGTGCCAGGCTCCCACATGCCTGACCATAGCTCAAGGGCACAACCCAGCAGCTTGAAAGTCACACTGGGTGCCTCTGGATGTGTGCTCAAAACCCCAAGAGGAAAATAGAGGAGAAGTGATTACCACATTGTCATTACTCGTGAGGGTGATTTCTCACTTTCCTTCTCTCTGTCTCTATCCCTCTCTAGTTAACTCACATGCTCTATGGCAAAGAAAAAAAAAGATAAAAAATGTAAGAAAGAAGGAAGGAAGGAAGGAAGGAA
>NW_006204647.1:0-1981 GCF_000334495.1 Tupaia belangeri chinensis | reverse complement strand
CCTCTCCCCTCAGGTTCTGGTCTCCTGGTTATAGGACTCAGCTCTGTGAAAAACACAGGAACCTTCACATTGTTGCCTATTGCGGGGCGCAGAGCTTTGTGGGAAATGTAGTCTCTGCTCCGATGACGTCATCAGCACAGGCCAAGGAGGGTGGCTTTTTCAGATTCTCTCTCCACCTGTGGCGCTCAGTGCCTTCCGCCTGGTCGCTGGGGAGAACCAGCCGCTGTGCTGACCATTTGAGCCTGAGTGTGAAGGAGGAGGGTTGTGGGATTTGAGGACCCTAATAGGAGAGAGGTGCCCCTCTTCCTTGGTGGGAGCAGAAACATGGGGGGAGGTCGGGTGGAGGAGGAGGGCGCCTGAGGGAAGGTGCAGCCCCTGGTCCACGCTGGGTGGGGTGAGCGACAGGAGTGTCGGGGTGTGCAGGTCCTGGAGGAGGAAAGAGGTGACCTGGATTTTGCTTTCAGTATCTGCTTTGTCAGAAGGTGGGTGTGTGCATTCAGGTATACAATGGTGACTCCAGAAGCTACAGAAGGGGTGATCCAGTCCAAGCTGGGCACCGGGTCGGTTTGTTATATTTTGATCAGTGAGAAAGGAGAGGACACCCAGTCATCGCCAAGTTATAGGAGTCTTTACTACCAGCAACTGGGCAGCTCTCATGTCTCTCAAAGACCCCGGAGCCCCAAGTGTAGGGAGAAGGGTGCTTGTAAAAACAAAAAGCACATTTGCGTTGATGTGGCAGGAACAGTAACCATTGAGGAGGGAGCAAAGAAGAAAAGGAGAGGAGATTACAGTGGAAAGCAGTCACAGAAGCCTGATCAAGCAGGTTAGTAATTACTAAGGGCACTTTCCAGTCCCTTGCCTAAACACAATGGGATCTTAATGGTCTTCATGGCTTGGGGCAAGGAGCTTATCACTAAGGAAGTCTCAAGTTAGGGGTTTCAGGTTATTTAGTAAAGACTTCAAGAATGTCAGTCACTCTTGTTTACACAAAAAGTTCTAAGCAAGTTTCCAATATAGAATTCACAATGGAGGTTCTCCTGCTTCAGGTTGAGGAGCCAGGGGCTCAGAGAACCAGGAGTTCAGCTTCCAGGATCCTGATGAGAGAGGAGTAAGCTCTCTGGTTAGGTAGATAGGGTGAGGAGTCCACAGAATGGAGGATAGGAGACAAATAGAGTTAGTACAGTGAATCCTTTAATAAAAAATACATTCACAACTCTCAGCAGAAATCAATTATTAGCTCTTTCTTCTTGCTTGGACAGAAAGCTGCTTGCAGCCTGCTTAAAATAATTACAGCTGAAAGTAGCATTATCTGTATCATTGCTACATTCCAAATGAAAAGTGCAGTGACTCTTGGTCTGGAGAGCAGCAGAGGGAAGGACCTTGAACAATAAACCCTTCTTTCATATTTCAAAAAATTTATGAGCACTTGTTGACTGGCTACAAATAGACAAACTGGCTGTAGTCCTGAGCACAGTGTCCAACTCAAGGACAATGATTAGTTTAAGACTCCTGATGGACCAAAACTCTTGTGCTGGCATCGCTTTTTAAAATGTACTTTTTTCTCCATGTCCTTAGACAAAATTATTTTTCACATTTTTAAAAATTTTTCTTGTCAGGGTCCATTCTGACACCCTGAGTATACCCATTTGCTTAGCTGGAAACTTTGACTGTTTTCTAATAAACTTTGATTACTATCCTCTCCTTTTGTCCACATTTATAATTCTTTGTGACCATCAGATAAGAACGTGCCCAGGTGTTGGATCTGAACACCTAGCACTTCATAGCATGGATGGTACTCTGTATCTCATTAAGTTTACCCATCTGTAATACTAGCCTATTTCCTGTTCTAGGGAAATACCCCCAGTTTCCCAGTGAAATAACTGTGGATTCTTTGTAGACAGAGTGTTCCTATGGCAGCTGTATTTGTGGGGTGTCTTGGAGTCTTAAAGGGAATGAAGCCTCTGGTTCCCTCCTGCATTTC
>NW_006204646.1:0-7982 GCF_000334495.1 Tupaia belangeri chinensis | reverse complement strand
ACTTTTCAAGGTCAACTCTCATATGAGAGGATATAGCATCTCACTTTGAAGATCCAATAACAGGGGACATCTCACATACGTGGCTGTGTCTGCAGGGTCCACGCTGCTCATCTTCAGGAACACCTGGTTTTTGGAGTTGTCCTTGGAGATGGCGAGCCGGCTCTTCAGGGATGGGTTGTAATACTTATCGTCATCCCACTTAATGTATGTGAGCCACTCCAGGGGCTTCCCAGGGGGCTGGCGGATCCAGCCCACTCTTGTACCCAAAGTGCTCAGAGAGAATCCTGAGACGGTGCAGGTCAGTGTGAGGGTCTCCCCGGGCTTCACCAGTCCAGGACCTGACTCTTTCAGGATGACCTCAGCCAGGACCCCTGTGGAAAGAGCACAGGAGGACATGAAGCTGGTGGGGGGACAGAGTCTGCGTCTCCCTGCAGGTCTCTGCCCTGAGCACTCACAGTATGGCACCGTCAGCAGCAGGAGAGTGGAACTGAGCACGTCCATGGTGGGGCCAGGACTCCCTGACCCACGCCCGAGCTGGCTTTTCAATCCACAGGAGGTGGGGCTGGGGATTTGCATCCTGACCGGGTCCTGACTGTGGGTGGACTCAGGCCTCAGACAGTGGGTAGTGAGTCTGTGATGGGCAGTGCCCTTAGGTGGAGTCCCCCATGTCCTCCCTATAGGACGCCTGCCCACTGAGGTCCAGGGTCTCAGGACACCACGTCCTTGAAGGCCCCCGTGGTTAGATGCAGTGAAGGCTGGGGCGTCCTTTCCAGCAGACAGAGAATCTTTCTGGGTGGCTCATCAGGGGACCCCACTCTTCTTCTGTCTCACCAATAGGAGCAGAGAATAAACAGCCAGTGTTTTTGCTGCCTCCAGGGGACAGTGTGAGCCTGGGGGGCAATAGGTTATCCCTGAGTGTTCTCTTAACGTTTCTTAGATTACAAGGGGGAAGAAGGTGAGGTGTGAAAATAAGAGATGAAGGGTTGGTAAATCCTTGGTGTTCACTGTTCACAGCTGTTTGCTCCTCGGTGTCTCTGCTCGTCTGTGCCCTCCTGCAAGGGTCACCCCAGAGTCCTGACCAGCCCGTCCTGCAGCTCTGTGCATAGAGGCCTGTATGGCTCCTTCCCTTTTCTCTCCGGTGACACAGCACAGGCTCCGGGCAGCTGGGTGGACCCTCAGCGAGCACATCATGACTCTGAAATAATTGGGCACAAATGTATTTCCTGTCTCTGCAGCAATTTTTTCTTTTTCCTTTTTTAGATATTTGCCATTTGTTGCATCCAGAGAGACACAGAGACAGAGAAAGTCAGAAATCACCCCTGGTAGGGGTGACCACACTGCAGTCTCTTCTCTATTGTCCTCTTGAGGTTTTGGCCATGCACACACATGTGCCCAGCCTGATATTCAAGCTGCCAGGTCCAGAACTCAAATTGTGGTCAGCTATGTGGGAACCCAGCACCGTAACCACCATGCCACTTTCTGGCCTCTGTGAGATAATTTGTTGTTTTGTGTCTATTGTAAATGCACTACGTGCTTCAGTTCTGTTCATTATTGGAACATGAATTAAACATATATTTTTATAGGTTTATTTGTATAACTGAATTCATTTTTTATTTCCAGGAGGTTTTTCATGGATTCTTCTAGATTTTCTATGAATACAATCATGTGTTCTGCAAGTTTCTATTTTTTTTTTCTGCCTGTCAACTGTGGTGTTAGCTCTGGGTTTACTGTACGTGGCCTATGTGTTGAGGAATGAACCGTCTCTGCCTACTTTGTTGAGAGTCTTAATCATGAAGGGATGTAGCACTTTATCACACACTTTCTGCATCAGTAGATATGATCACGTTTTGTCTTTCCTTCTGTGGAGCCCAGGGTGAAAACCAACAACTGCATCCCTGGGAACTATTTTCGTTCCTGATGTGGGTCCCAGTGGGGGAACACTCTGCTGCCTGCCCGTCTCCCTTGGGCTCACAGCTCCAGCAGCACCTGGGGTGAAGGACAACAACGGCCTCCCTGGTGACTGTCTCGGATCCTGGATTGTGGGTCTCAGTGGTGGTGCCATGTCACTGTCTACTAGTCCCTGTCAGGATCGCAGTCCTCTGGCTTCTGTGTTGGCACTAACTGCTCCTCCGTGGTGACTGTCTCAGCTCCCAGACCCTGGTCCCAGCAGCAAGGTTGTGCCAGTCTCTCAGGCTAAGGGCTGTTGTGGTGCCCGGGTAAAGGCCACAATAACCCCTGGGTACATCTCTGTTTCCAGAAGCTTGGTCCCAGCAGTGGGCTGTGCCACAGCCTGTTGGTGTCTCTCAGGCTGGGGTGACTCCTGGGGTGAAAGGCAGCAAGCACCTCACTTCCTGTACCCTGGGAACCAGTCGGAGTCATACTGCGACCTGCTCTGTCTCAGACTCATGGCTCCAGGATGGAGTCCAGTGGGCAGTGCTAGGGTATGAGCTGCCTTCCTGGTGGATATCACAGCCCTGGGCCCTGGTCCCAGTAGGGAGGCTGCACAGTTCAGTCTACCATGGCTAGTGGGACAGCAGGGTTGGGTACCGAGCAGCGGCCATTCCTCTTGTTTTGTCCCACAGTGGACCTCATAAACCTCTCATGAGGACAGGCATCCTAAGTCCACACAGTGAGAACTGACAGGGCCGGTGGCAATAGTGGCAGCTGTGTCAGTTCACACCCTTGAGAGTCTGAGCCACCTGCTTCCAGGTCCCCAGCAAAATGACTGACATTTGTACACACACTCACACACCGATATACATTTGCCCTCACATGTACTCACTAAACACACCGTACACTCACTGCCATTTGTAACGTCCTTGTCTTGTTTTAGCAGCAGGGTGACACTGACTTTGTAAAATGGGTTAAGGATTTTTCCTTCTGTTTGCCTCTTCTTGGAATAATTTGTAGAGAGTCAACATTTTGTTTAAGATGATAGATCAGATTCACCACTGAATGGTGTTTTTTTCTGATTTGGGGCTATATTATTTAATTGGTTCAACTTCCTCAGTAGATCTCATTGCATTACCTATTGCTGATGGTATGAATTTTATTAAATTGTATATTTTAAGGAATTTTTTATTTCTGTGTTATTAAATACACAGACATGAAATTGTTCCAAATAATCCTTTTTCATATTAAATGTGTATAGGATCTGTAGTGTTGTTTCATCTTTCATTTATGACATTGGTATCTGAAGTTCTCTCTGAATTTGTATTGATTTTTATTCCTGTAATTTTTTTCAACATGTTAGTTATTAAATTTTTTTCTTATTTTGGGACCAGCAGTTAGCATAATGGCTATGTCACTGAACTCACATGTAGTTGATCACCATTCGAGTCCCAGACCTGGTGGCTTAAACTTATGCCAGGCGCATGTGAATGCATGCCCAAGATCCCAAGAGGAGAATGGAGGAGAAGGGATTGTGGTGTGGCCATCTTCCTTGGGGGGTGATTTCAGCTTTCTTTCTCTCTGTCTCTCTCTGGCTTTCTGGCAAGCACACACGCCTTATAGCAAAAACTTCTCCACAAAAAGAAAGAAAAAATTTTCTAATTTTTATTTGATTTTTAGTAAAATTGCTATAATCTTGATATTACTCATTCTAGAAGACTTTTTAAAAAATTATTTTAATGGTAGACATTGCTTTCTTTAACCTTTGGAACATATTTATCACTGATTACTTAATACATTATCTATTATAGCTAAAGTTTAGTCCTTCTCAGTTTTTTCCTATTTTTAAAACTTTATATTTTTTCTTTAATGATTGAGAGAGAGAGAAAAAATAAGACGTAGAGACAGGTGTCAGCAACAGAGTTTATGATTTCATTCACCTTGACTCAAGTCAGCCTAGAAACATGGAGACACTCACACGCCCCGATGTTCAGGGAAATCTCTGGACATGAATACGAGACCTTACCAGTACACCTCTCAGACTGTGGCATTACAGCTGTAGTGTGACACTCCATCCTCCTCAGGAGTTACCATCGCCTGCTCCTTTCCCCCTATAAGCCATACCTCCCTTTTTGAACATTTTTCATTGTTTGCTAAGCTGGAAGCTGAGCATAATGTGGCACTTCTCTTCACTAGCTTTTATTATTGGTAGTGATAATTACTGTAGCTGTGTATGTGTGTGATATTTACTCCTTTGTGATGTGATATTGAAGTTTAATTATGCAGCTTATCAAGTCTATGTTGTGTGGGTATAGAATTTTTTGTTCAGGTCATGGTGTGATGTCTTAGTGGTTGGACAGAAATTAAATGCCTATTATTAGTAAATGTCAGTGACCTTTGTGAAGGGCTCTATGTACGTGTGGATGTGGTTGTCACTAATCCACCTGCTTAAAATTGTGCACCAGAATTTATTGGTCTTATGTACACTGAAGTTGAAAGATTGTAAAACTAAGTATCGGTTAACAGTTTTGATGTTAATGTATTTCTATACAGTTTAAAATTTATAAATCACATGGAAAGAAAGTCTAGAGGGCCACATTAATCTAGGAAATTACTTAATCAATGAGTAAGAGCATCTCTCACATCAGCTGAGTGAAAAATAGGTGCAAACATCACAGTAGAAAACCCTTCAGTACCTCCATTTGGACTATCCACGTGACTGAATTGGGCCCCCTTAGTGCTGAGCGCCCCCTGGTGGTCCTGAGTGCCCCGCAGTCCCCACAGCCCTGTGGGCTCACCCTGACCTCCCGAAAAAATGGGGGTGCATCTCCCCTAAGGAATCCCACTCAGCCATAAAAAATAATAAGACCTTGGCTTTTGATAGAAAGTTGATGAATATGGAAGATTTACTGCTGAGTGAAGCAAGTCAGATATGAAAGGAACGGATTGTGTGTTTCTGCTTAACATTAACCAGATGTCTGCACTCTGCAGCAGAAACAGAAAGGTTGGAAGGTCTAAGAGCAGTGAGGGTAACTGTAGATAAGATGGGCCATATAGGAGGGGGTAGGTGACAGGGAGCAGGAGAAAACAGAAACCTTTACTGGACACAAAAATAAAAAGTAATCTGTTGATGATGATGTATATGGTGTGAGCTTTGACATGACTGATAAACACTGTATGTATGCGGGAGAAAACATTTTCTGTATTGTGAAGATATACAGTGTTTAAATGCAATAAAACAAGATTTTAAAAAACCCCAGCATGGTACTGGAATAAAAACAGATGTAGAACAATTGAACAGAAATACAGATGCAAAATAAATCCACACATTGATATTTAATTTTATTTTTGCCATAATACATGTGTACTTGCTAGAGACAGAGAGAGAGAGAGAGAGAGAAAGTGAGAGAACAGTGAGAGAGGAAGGGAGAGAGGGAGAGAGAGAGAGGAAGGGAGAGAGGGAGAGAGAGAGAGAGAGGGAGGGAGATAGGAAGAGACAGAGAGAGGGAGAGAACCTCCCAAGTGGAACATGATCATGCCTTGATCCACTTTCCCACCTCCTCAGTCTTAACGACAATTTGGGTCCACACACGCAAAATTCCCATGAGTTTATCCTCACAGTACTGGACCTTGATCTGTAGTCCACCAGGTGGGATCTGGCCCGTGACGCTGAGGTTAAGCTACATTAAGCTTCAAGGCTGTCACTTCATGAGACTGAATTTGGACAAAAGTTCCAAGAACATCCTCTGAAATAAGCAAAGCCCTTTAATATAAGATAGTGAAACAACTGAATAGCAACATGGATCAAAGTGAAGCTAGACTGTTACTAAACATCTTATAAAATCCACTAAAAATGAATTAAAGACCTAAGTGTAAGACATGCCCCTTCTACATTACTAGGGGAAAACTGTTTGTGGCAATGATATGGGCAACACTATTTTGGTTATGGATGAATACACAAGTAAAGCAAAAATAGACTAATAAGATCAGGTCAAGACAAAGCAAGTCAGCCCAAAGCGAAGGCAATCAACACACTTAGGAGGTGACCTACCTTGTGGGAGAAATGATTTTCTGACAAGGTGTCTGAGAAGAGGTCAACTGCAAAATTACATAAGGATCTCTAAGGACTCAGTTTGTGAAATGATAGTGCTTGCTGTCGTAACTATAAAAATGAAATGAAGGTGTAATTCTGTGGAGGAGTCCGATCCAGCAGGGCTCCAGGATCTGTCTGAGCCCCCCGACCTTTGAGCATAATTTTGGTCGGTTCAGTACATTGGCAAGGCAGCTGCTGTACCCTCCCTCCGATCTATGAGCAAAAGCTTGGGTCAATATGCTTTGAAACTGCAATAGCCTTGCTGGGAAGTGACCCCCCTCTGACTCCCTGATTTACTACTATAAAAGAATTAGATAGCTCCCTCATACATATTGAGTGTGTGGTAAGATTTCCCAAAAGTCCCCGACCATTCCCCTTTACCCTGACCACCTACTGTTAATTACAGCCTTCATCCCAGTGGGCACAGTAGAGGGTGTGCTGGAGTTCTTCTTGACCTTTGGAAGGCCCTTCAAGACACATTTAATATAAATAACCTTTTTACATACAATAGGACTAGGCCAAAACTGGCCCAGGACACTCTCGTCCTATGGTAACTAATGTTCTAACAAAATACAGTGGTGCCATAGGCTACTCAAGTGAATCCACAACACCTAAACCGATTTTAAAGTTTTTCATTAACTTGTTAGTCACTTTACCGCCAGTTGAAAAAACTGTCCTCGCTCTCACCAAGTGAACAATAACTTCACCCCTTCAGGATAGGTAAATATATTAGGATTCCTTAAGTTTTAGATCCCTATAGAATTATATAAGTATCATTCTTTTACCAGGAACCTGCTTTCATCAATCAAACAATTGTTGAACTGTATTGATGATTAATAGACCTGCCCTTAATCAAACCCTGAATGGTCTCTATTGTTAGAACTTTATGAATTGATAATTAGAACACGTCACCCCTCTCCCATTTACTTGCATGTATCACATTTTCAATATAAAGGCACGATGATTCCTAGCAGTTGTCACTCTACAGAGAGCAATCTCTGGGAGTGTCCAGCTGAGGATGTGCATGAAAAGGCACCGAGACCTTAGTCTTCTTTCCAGCATTGCCTCCAACTAGTCAACCCACCCCCACCGAGGCTGGACCCCGGCAATTCTGTAAAAAAAGAAAAAGAAAATAAAAGAAAAAAGAGAGAAAAGAAAAATGGGCAAAAGAACTAAACACTCATTTCTCAAAAGAAGACATGGAAATGGTCGAGTTGCATAAAAATATGTATGTTCAACATCAGTAACCAGTCAAAAAAGAAAATGCCACTTAAAGCCACAATGCGGTGTCACCTCACCCCTGCAAGAATGTTTATTGTTCAAAAGACAAAATATAACAAATATTTGAGAGGATGTGGGGGAAAAAAAGGAAAAACAAAAGCTCTTGCACACTGCTGGTGGAAATGAAAGCTGGTACAACTATTGTGGAAACATCATGGAGCTTCCTCAGAAAACATAGAACCACCACATGATCGGGCAAGCCCACTAGTGGGTACGTACCCAACCAAGGACCGTTAGTATGTTAAAGAGCTCTCTGTACTCACAGGTTTACTGCAGCATTGCTCACAGTCTTCAAGGAGGGAATCAACCTTGCACTGCACCAACTATCTAAAGAAAATGTGGCATAACTTCACAGAGGAATGTTATTCACCCTTAAAAGAAAAAGCTGTCTTTTGGAACAGTACAGATAACTTTACGGAAAAAAATCCAACACAGAAAGATGGACGCCTAATCGTCTCATACGTGAAGTGAAAATATGGAACCTGTAGAAGTTCACAGTACAAGGGTGGCTAGCGGGGCCTGGTGATGGTGGAACAGGGAAATGCAGCTCAAATAACAGAAACGTTTTACTTAGATGGGAGAATATCTTTAAGAGACTGTTGGGACCATGAAGTTAACACAAGCTGAGTATGAAAGAACTGCCCCTCATGCCTAAGAGCAAGGACTCAGCTGAGGAAAACTGTAGAAAACAGTTTACAAGTTCTGGACCTCCAGTGTG
>NW_006204645.1:12502-14785 GCF_000334495.1 Tupaia belangeri chinensis | reverse complement strand
GTGATGATGTGAACACACTGAAAGTCACTAAGTTGTACAGTGAATTGCATGGTATCTCAATTATATCTCAATAAAGATGTTACCGGAAAATTGATTCAATACTATTAATTTGGCGTCACGTAATGGAGTGCACTACTTGGCCCTAGATCATTGGCAAGAGTTCAAGACATGAAAATCAAGAGTAAGCCTTTTTTTTAATAGAAAAACTATGTATTAAAAAACTATCTTCGATAAGAAATCATAAAATAAAAATTTTAAAAAGCTATCTACTTCATTGGTATCAGTCCTATAAAATTCAAAGAAAAATCTTCATTTTGCTGCTCAAAGCAGAGATACCTATCTTTCCAAAAATTAAGTGATTTTTTTTGGTCCCCAAACTGATTAAAAATTACCTTATATTTTAGCATATCCAGTTGAATATCCATTTGAAATTGACTGAATCTGGCATCATTTTGGAAATTAATTTCTCTATTTCCAGATACACTAAGATTTCTTCGTGTCATGTGTAGGAGTTTCTTTAATCTGTAGGAATATTCACAATGAGTTAAGTCAGGCTTTTTCAAGAGTAAATAATAACTGTGTAAAAAGAAACTATGTTCTATGAAATAAAAGAAATGATTTACAAATTACACTCTCCTCTCATTTGTTTCAACCTAACATTGTCTGAAAGCATTCTAACAAAATTATAATCTTAGGTAAATAATAAGAAGAAAGTGTGTATGGCATATATTGTAAAAGAAGAGCTAATATTGTTACCATATCCCAAGTTCTTATCAATAAAATATTCATTTTAGTAAGTTAATATAAAACGCTCCATTACTAAACATTAGCTATAACTCAGAGATCAGTATGGAGGGTGAAGTAGAAAAACCACACTTAACAATGTTTTATAAAGGTAGCAGCAGTTAGCGTAATGGCTATGTCGCTGGACTCCCAGGTAGTCGACCGTGGTTCACGTCCTGGACCTGGTGGCTTAAAACTCATGCCGGGCGTGTTTGCGTGCATGCCCAAGATCCCGAGAGGAGAACGGAGGAGAAGGGATTGTGGCGTGGCCATCCCCCTGGGGGGTGATTTCTCGCTTTCTGTCTCTCTGTTTCTCTCTGTCTGTCTGGAGAGCGCATGCGCCCTATAGCAAAAACCTCTCCAAAAAAAAAAAAATACAAAAATGTTTTATAAAGATAAAAAAATATATTTTGGTGCTCACTGACCACAGTCTAACAGAAGAAAATACACACAGAACATCCAGACGATCATTCAGTGTGGGAAAAGCGACAGAGAAGCAACCTCTCTGAAGTGTGAATTAAGAAGGAAAAGGAAACAGGCCGAGCTTTAGTAGAAAGGAAAGCAGGCAGGAGATATGTGGAGAGATGCTACAACTGTTAAGAAGAGAGCTAGAGCTCTCTGCTGGCACAATGTTAACAGAATGGGAGGAATGCAAAACCCTGTAGAGAAAGACAGGGAAACGACAGGAAAATATTAGAATCAGCAATCAAACTTAAATACTAAGCAAATAAATATAAAAACATCTATGCTGGGGGTTTCAAACACATGGAGAAACAGTACATTTAAAAATAAATCTGGATGGTAGAAACAACTGCTCATTTTATTCTACTTTCTGTAACATACACATTTTTCTATGTAGAATATATTCATACAATATGTGTGTGTTTCTGTGTGTGTGTATGTTTGCATGATATACATGTATGTGTATGTGTGTATTTTTTTAAAACAAAGAGAAGTTTAATAACATGTCTACCTCATACACATATGAGAGGTATCCATGGGAAATGAGCAGATGACCATGCATATTTTTATAACCCAAAAAAGGAAACTGCAGAAAGAAAGTAGGTCAATCAAAATAATTCTGGGGACCAGTGGGTAGTGTGGTGGTTAAGGTGTCTGGATCCCACATGGCCGGCTGCAGGATTCGAGTCCTGTACCCAGCAGCAGCTCAGGAAATTTGCCTGGCCTGGCATGAGTGCCTGCATGCACAGAAGCCTGAGAGGAGAATGGAGGGAAAAGGCTTTGTTGCAGTGTGGCTGTCTCTCCTGGGGTGGGTGCTTTCTCACTTTCCCTCTCTCTGTGTCTCTCTCTGGCAAAGACAGCCATCCCATAGCAAAACTTTAAAAAAAATTATGTTAAAGAATAGCAGATAGGTTTCTAGATATTAAAATATTTTAATGCTGAAGGGAAGGACACAGACAAAATAAAAAATTACCAGAGAGAGCAAAAAACCTTCAGAAATAAAAATTCAAGGTAGATGATGAAGAATGTAGGAAAGCG
>NW_006204645.1:11993-12443 GCF_000334495.1 Tupaia belangeri chinensis | reverse complement strand
AAAGTTATTATTGTTAACTGTTTTCAAAACCATTGAAGAGTAAGTGTAATATTTACATACATTAAAAAATAGTTTCAGATTGTGCTATGAATTTCTGAAGCAAATTTTACAGTGGAGTACTTTGTGGGGCTGGCAGGTGTCATGGTGGGTAAGGTGCTAGACTCCCAAAAGGCCAACCATGGTTCAAGCCACAGACCACACAGCTTGCTTTCTCATTTTCCCTCTCTCTCTCCTCTCTCTGGTGAAAAAAAATTTTTTTTGAGAGGTTTTCACTATAGGACACGTGCGCTCGCCAGACAGACAGAGAGAGACATAGAGACAGAAAGCGAGAAATCACCCCCCAGGGGGGATGGTCAGGCCGCATTCCCTTCTCCTCCATTCTCCTCTCGGGATCTTGAGCACACATGCACACGTGCCCGACGTGAGTTTTAAGCCACCGGGTCCGGGATG
>NW_006204645.1:5084-11020 GCF_000334495.1 Tupaia belangeri chinensis | reverse complement strand
AAATGAACCTTATACACATGGCCTGAAGGTAATTTCATACAGTATTTTCATGTTGCAGTGCTTTGACTGTGACCTGTCACATGATGTCAGGTATGGAATTTTCTACCTGAGGTATCATGTCACTGCTCAAAAAGTTTTAGATTTGGGAGTCAGATTTCAGATCTTCACGTTGTGGAAGGTCATCCTTTAATTGTGTTTAGATAGGTTTATAAAATATAGCTTATAAACTTGATACCAGTAAGGACTGTTTTCAAAACACAATTTATTAAAAACAGCTCAAATTGATTTATATTGCCCTCATTTAAGTTACAAAAATGTATTTGTTAAAAGTAAAGGTCTTTTTTAAAAATCTGGGTAGAAGAAACTAAGAGTTAATGAACTCTTAATAAAATACTAAGCGATAATGTACCAAAAATTTTTAAGTGGGTATGTTTACATTTTACAGTACATAGACACCCTATTGTATTCCATCAACAGTTGAAGATACTTCACATTCAGTTAAACCATAGATCACCAAGATAACTCTTTAGAAACTCACATCTGGCTCCCCTTACATTTTTAATCCTCATGACTTTGGGATGAGATAAATACTCTCTTTCTCTGTAAACAGACCTACATGGGTTTCAATCTTTCCCCTCTATTAACCATTTCCCTCTAAATGAAGTTTAAGTCTTTTCAGTGACATTCAGAAACACATCTTCTGCCTATTGGTTTTTTTTTTTATTATTTTAAAATTCTATTAATTTGATCACTGTACATCACTATAGCTTGTAAAATAAATTTTTCCAGCAAAAATACACTAAACACCAATCCAGTTTTAACTGGATATTATAAACAATATCATCAACAATCTTCCATTTCTATGTCCCTTAAATGTCTGTCTCTTTATTTTTCTCCTTGATTCCCTTCCTCTAACTATCCCCCAACTCCCATGCTGCTCCCACACTGTCTCCAATATCCACAATGCTCTCCATGCTTCTATATCCTCCAATCTTTCTATTTCTTCCATAGAGTGCGGATATTTAGTTCATATTAACAAGGGGGCATACAATGTCTCTATTTCATAGTCTGGCTTGCTTCACACAGCAGTAAATCTTCCAGATTTGTCTACTTTCTACTGAATGCCAGAGTTTATTTTTTTATGACTGAGTAGTAGTTCACAGTGTATATGTGTTTCACTCTTACAATCCATTCATCTGTTCATGGACATTTGTGTTGGTTTCATCTCTTAGCCATTGTGAATAATGTCATATAAAGATAGATGCGCAAGCACTATTATGACTGAGCATTTTCCTTTTCTTTGGGTAGATACCCAGGAGTGGAACTGCTGTGCCATATGGTAGTTCTATTTGTATGTAGTTCTTTCAGGAACCTCCATATTGTTCTCCACAGAGGCTGTACTAATTTACATTTCCACCAACAATGTAGGAGAGTTCCCTTTTCACCAAAGCCTTTCCAGCACTTAACATTGTTTATTTTCATAATCTTAGCCATCCTGACTAGGGTCAGTTGATATTTCATTATGGTTTTGATTTGAGTCTCCCGTATGATAAGAGATGTTGAGCATTTTGTAGATGCATTTGGCTGTTCGTATGTCTTCCTTGGAGAGGTGTATATTCGACTCTTTTGCCCGTCTTTTAATCGGGTTGATCATTCCCCCCACCCAGGTAAGCCACTTGAGTTCTCTGTATATTCTGGTTATCAGTCCCTTGTCTGAGGCATACTGTGCAAATATATTCTCCCATTCCGAGGGCTGCTGGTTCACCATAATTACTGTTTCTTTTGCTGAGCAGAAGCTTTTTAACCTGATATAATCCCATTTGTCCAGTTTTGGATGACTGCTTGTGTTTTAAGGGTCTTGTTTAAGAAGGATTTGTCTGCTTCGATGTCTCCACAAATTTCCTCTACATTATCCATCAGTAATTTTATAGTTTGAGATCTTAGGTTCAGATCTTTGATCCATTTTGAGTTGATTTTTGTTAATAGTGAGAGATAGTGATCCAGTGTTATCTTTCTGCAGGAGGATACTTGTTTTTTTCCTAGAGATTTCCCCCCAACACACACACTGGATTGACTGGCACCCATTTTCAAAAGTCAGCTGGCCCTACGTTTGGGGTTTATTACTGGGATCTCTATTATCTTAGGTTCAGATCTTTGATCCATTTTGAGTTGATTTTTGTTAATAGTGAGAGATAGTGATCCAGTGTTATCTTTCTGCAGGAGGATACTTGTTTTTTTCCTAGAGATTTCCCCCCCCAACACACACACTGGATTGACTGTCACCCATTTTCAAAAATCAGCTGGCCCTATGTTTGGGGTTTATTACTGGAACACACACTGGATTGACTGGCACCCATTTTCAAAAGTCAGCTGGCCCTACGTTTGGGGTTTATTACTGGGATCTCTATTCTGCTCCATTTTTCTGCATGCCTATCTTTGTGCCAAAACCATGTTGTTTTGATTATCACAGTTTTGTAATATTTTGGGGGATCAGGGAGTGAGATGCCTCCTACTCTGCTCTTCTTGTGTAGTATTGCTTTGGCAATACAGGGTCTTTTATAATTCCAGGCGCATTCGGTGGTTGTTTTTTCTAAATCTGTGATGAATCTCTCTGGCAATTTGATTGAGATGTGTTACATTTGTACATTAATTTGGATAGAATTTATATTTTTATTATATTAATTCTTCCAGTCCAGGAACATCGGTCTTTCTACTTTTTTTCCTGTTGTTTTTCATTTCTCTTCTTAGTTTTTCATAGTTTTCCTTGTAGAGGTATTTGACTTCTTTGGTTAGGTTTCTCCCTAGATATTTTATTTCTTTTGTGGCAATTGTAAATGCAATTGCTTTCTTCAATTCTACCTCTGTTCACTGTTGGTGTATAGATATGCTATCAATTTTTGTATGTTGACTTTGTATCCTGCTACTTTACTGTACTCAGTTACAAGTTTTTTTTTTAAGAGTTTTTTTTTTTCCCTATAGAGTGTGTGTGCTTGCCAGAAAGACAGAGACAGATAGAGAGACAGAAAGCAAGAAATCATCCTCTGGGGGGATGGCCATGCCACAATCCCTTCCCCTCCATTCTCTCAGGACTTGGGCATGCACGCCCAGGCAACTGGCATGAGTTTTAGCCACCAGGTCCAGGACTTGAACCACAGTCAACTACATGGGAGTCCAGAGACATAGCCATTACACCAACTGCTGCTCCTGCCTCTAGCAGTTTTTTGTGGATTTTTAAAGGGGGGTTATCATGTGCAGAGATTATTTCACTTCTTTACCTTTTTGAATGTCTTTTATTTTAGTCTCTTGTCTGATTGCATAGACTAGGACATTCAGTGCTATATTGAAAAGAAGTGGAGGAAGTGGGCATCCTTGTCTTGTTTCAGTTTTTAACAACGTTTTTCCCCTTTCCAAATGATGTTAGCTATGTGTTCTTCATAGATGGCTTTTATTTTGTTGAGAAATGTCCTCTCTCTGTCAATTTTGCTGAGGTTCTTAATCACAAAGGGATGCTGTATTTTAGAAACCTTTTTCTATGTCATTTGATATAATCATGTTTTTAATCTTTCTTACTGTGTATTACATTTACAGTTTTGTGTATGTTGAACCATTCTTGTATTCCTGGAATAAAGCCTACCTGATCATGATGTAGAACTTTTTCATGTGTTTTTGGATATCATTTGCTAGTATCTTGTGGAGAATTTTTGTATCTATATTCATCAGAGATATTGGTCTGTTATTCTTTTTTGTTATGTCCTTGTCTGTTTGGGGACAAAGGTAATAGAGGCTTCATAAAATGAACTTGAGAGATTCCTTCCTTTTGGAACTTTAGAAAGAGTTTGAGTAGAATAGGGGTTAGAGCTTCTTTAAAAGTTGTCTGGAAATCAGAAGTGAAACCATTGGTATCTGGGCTTTTCTTTGTTGGGAGGTTATTTATCACAGAGTCAATTTCATTGCTTATTGCTTTATCGAGGCTTTCTAAGTATTACTAATTCAGTGTTGGTAGCTTACATACGTCCAGAAATTTGTCCAACTCATACCCACTTTTGCTTGGTTGTTGGCATATGGTCACTCATAACATTCTCTAATGATCTTTTGTATTTCTGCTACGTCCATTGTAATCCTGCCTGTTTCATTGGGAATTTAATTTATCTGGTTCCTTTCTTCTTCTTTAGTGAAGCTAATGATGTATCCATTTTGTTTATCTCCTCAAAGAACCAGCTTATGGTTTTACTTTCTGTGTTGTTTTATATTCTATTTTATCTATTTCTGCTAAAATCTTTATTATTTCATTTCTCCTGGCATTTCTTGTTCTGTTTTATTATTGTTGTTGTTCCAGGTCATTGAGATATGTTGTGAGGTTGTCTATTTGCCACCTTTCCATCCTTTTCTTATGTGTACTAATGATAGAAACTTCCCTCTAATGACTGCTTTTGCTGTGTCCCTTTGACTATGGAAGCTCATGCCCTCATTATCACTGGTTTCAATGAATCTTTTGATTTTGGTCTTAATTTCTTCAGTGGTTGCAAAGTCACTCAGGAGTAAATTGTTTAGTTTCCATATGTTTGTGTATGTTGAGGGATTTTCCTGAAATTAATTTCAAGTTTACTTCTGTCATTGTTGGGGAAGATGGTGGATGTAGTTTCTATTTCTTTGAATTTGTAAAGGCTTGTTTTGTGCCCTATCATGTTTCCATGCAGGAGTGAGAAAAAGTTTCCATGCAGGAGTGAGAAAAGTGTATATTTTGCAGTTTTGGCATGGAAAGTTCTATAGATGTCTGTCAAGTCTATTTCATTTATGGTGTCATTTAGATTCCATATCTCTTTGCTTATGTTTTGTCTAAATTATTTGTCAAAGGAGATAGTGGGGTGTTGACATCCCCAGTGACTAGTGTGTTGCAGTCTATTTTTCCTCTTACATCTAACAGTGTGTCTTTCACATATTTGGGTGCTCCTGAGTTGGGTGCATAGATATCTGTAAGTGTAATATCTTCCTAGTGAATTAGCCCTTTTAGTCAAATATAATGTTCTTGGTCTCTTCTTACAGTTTTTGTCTTAAATCCTATTTTGTCTGATATCAGCATTGCTACTCCAGCCTTATTTTAGTTTTCATTTGTATGGAATATCTTTTTCAGCTCTTTCCATTTTAGGCTATGCATGTCTTATCCACAAGGTGCATTTCTTGCAGGCAGCAAATCGGGTGTTTCTGTTTTTGTATCCATTCAACCAATCTGTGTCTTTTGTTTGGAGAATTTAGTTCGTTAACATTCAATGTTATTATCGATATTTGTGAGTTTGTCCCTGCCAATTTGTTAGCCATATTCTTGGTCGTCTTTTGTTCTCTTATCTCTGTCTGTTTCAGTACAGTTTTCCCGATATAGTACTCCCTTCAATACTTCTTGAAGCGCTGGTGTAGTATTGGAGAATTCTTTCAGTTTTTGTTTGTCTGTGGTTGATTTTATTTGTTTCTCCCATTCAGAAAGATAATCTTGCTGGATAAAGTAGTCTTGATTGAAATTGTTTTCCTTTTAGTATTTTGATTATGTCTTTCCATTCTTTTCTTGTCTGCATTGTTTTGGTTGAGAGATCTGATGTGAGCCTAATAGGGTAACCTTCGTAAGTAACAACATTTCTCTCATATCATTTTTAGAATCTGGTCATTATCTGTGATTTTTACCATTCTGCTAATGATGTGCCATGAAGCGGATCTTCTTTTATTGATTCCATTTGGGGTCCTTTGTATTTCTTGGGTCTGGATGTTTGAACATTTCTCTAGGTTTAGGAAGATTTCTACAAATATTTCATGAAATACATCTTCTATTCCCTTGTCCAATGTCCCCACTTAATATATACTGAATGTCCGCACTCTGTAACTGAAACTGACGGGCTAAAGGATGTACAAACAGAAGAGGTGGATGTAAATGCCAGATGTGGGGTATG
>NW_006204645.1:0-370 GCF_000334495.1 Tupaia belangeri chinensis | reverse complement strand
CTGCCAGTCCTTCGAAAGAGCTTAAAGCTGGGACCGGCAAGTGGCACGGTGGTTATGGTGCTGAATTCTCACATGGCCAGCTGAAGCTCAAGTACCAGATCTGGTGACTTGCTTCCTCACAATTCCATTCTCTCTGTCTCTGCCTCTCCCTGATCAAGTTTTTAAAAATAATAAAATTAAGTAAATAAATAATTCTTTAAAAAATAGCTTAAAGCCAACGTTTTTCCATGCTTCACACAGTTATATTTATTATGGAATCTGATATAATTCTCATACTATGCTGCTTAAATTCTTTTTTTTTTTCTTTTTTTTTTTCCCGCTTTCTTGGAGAGATTTTTGGCTATGGGGCACATGCACTTGCCAGAAAGAC
>NW_006204644.1:0-5198 GCF_000334495.1 Tupaia belangeri chinensis | reverse complement strand
CATAACTATTACACACAAATGGATTAAAACAAGTTACAGGGATCAGCAAGTGCTGTGATGTTTGAGGTGCTGGTCCCATATGGTTGATCACAGTACAAGTTCCAGACCTGTCAGCTTTCTCCCTCACTTTCCCTCTCTTTCTTGCTATCTGTTTCTTGCTAGTGAGCACATGTCCAATAGAAAGTTAAATAATAATAATAATAAATTAAATAAATATTTTTAAGAAAACCTTTTACATATGTATACAATAGAATATTATCCAGCCTTGAGAATAAAATTCTGCAGGCCAGTTTCATAGCCTAATATTTAGAAGATCAGGGTTCCACATAAGTGACCATGATTTGAATGCCATTTTTGTTGGCTTAAAAAACACACCATGCATATGTGTGTGCATTCCTGAAGTCCTGACTGAATGGAGAAATGGAGAAAGGATTGAAGCATGATGAAGCTCCATTAGGAAGTGTTTCTCTCTCCCTCAGTCTCTGGTAATCACATGGACCCTAAAATTAACAAAACATATTCTGTTATTTCAACAACAGGGATAAACTTGGAGGACATTATGCTGATTGAAATAACTCAGATACACAAAAACATACACCTCGTCATTGTTTTTTTTTTGTTTTTGGGAGAGGTTTTTTTGCTATAGGGCGCGTGTGCTCCCCAGACAGACAGAGAGAGACATAGAGACAGAAAGCGAGAAATCACCCCCCAGGGGGATGGTCACGTCACAATCCCTTCTCCTCCATCCTCCTCTCGGGATCTTGGGCATGCACGCACATGCGCCCAGCGTGAGTTTTAAGCCACTGGGTCCGGGACACAAACCGTGGTCAACTACGTGGGAGTCCAGTGAAATAGCCATTACGCTAACTGCTGGTTTCCACACCTCTTCATCTTACATGTAAGTAGAGTAATAAAAACTAAAATTAACAGAAGCAGAGAATAATATGACAGCTACTACAGGTGGAGGGTAGCCAGGTTTTGAAAATGTTAGCCAAGAAAGCAGCTGATGGTGTAATGGTTAGGTAACTGGCCTCCCAGGTAGACCACAAATTAGTCCTGCACCCAGTGGCTTAAAACTCATGCCAGACACATGTGTGTGTTTGCCCAAAATCCCATAAGGAGAATGGAGGAGAGGTATTGCAGTGTGACCATCCTCCTGGGGTTGCTTTCTTGATTCGTGTCTGTCTATGTCTCTCCAGCAAATACATATGCCCTATAGCAAAATTCTCTCTTTTTAAATTAATTAATTAATTAATTAATTTATATACATTCAATCACATTGTTTAGTTTACAAAGTAAACATTTCAATATGTGAACATTTCTCTCCAGCTCAGTTGATCAAAATATCTTCAACATATAACATCACACCTCCTCATCCTGTCAATGCTCTGCCTCTGTATCCTTCCTCCAAGTGTCCTTCTCTAGGCCCCACCCCTCCACGCATACCACATATGGCATTCACACCCATCTCTTGTGTTTGTATATCTTTTAGCAAAATTCTCTCTAAAAATAAAATTAAATGTTGGTCAAAAAACATAGCATTTCAGTTAGACAAGAGGAATAAGTTTGAATGTTCTAATGTACATCATATCAGTGTAATTAGTTACATTATATTGTTTACCTGAATAGTTCTCTGAAAGTAGATATTGTGTTCTCACCTCAGAAACAAGTTGTGAGGTAATATGTATGTTGCCTTTAATTAATTATTTAATTTAATTTAATTTATTATTATTTCTTAATCGTGACCAAATTGAGAGAGGGAAATTGAGCAAGCAAGCTGCTAAGTCTGGAACTCAAACTGCAGTCAGGCATGTGGGAGTACGCCAACTTCACCACCACACCACTTGCTGACCCTGGTAATGATGCTAAATGGCTCAATTAACCCATCACTCAAAGTTTACAGTCGCTGGGCTCCCAGGTAGACCACAAATTAGTCCTGCACCCAGTGGCTTAAAACTCATGCCAGACACATGTGTGTGTTTGCCCAAAATCCCATAAGGAGAATGGAGGAGAGGTATTGCAGTGTGACCATCCTCCTGGGGTTGCTTTCTTGATTCGTGTCTGTCTATGTCTCTCCAGCAAATACATATGCCCTATAGCAAAATTCTCTCTTTTTAAATTAATTAATTAATTAATTAATTTATATACATTCAATCACATTGTTTAGTTTACAAAGTAAACATTTCAATATGTGAACATTTCTCTCCAGCTCAGTTGATCAAAATATCTTCAACATATAACATCACACCTCCTCATCCTGTCAATGCTCTGCCTCTGTATCCTTCCTCCAAGTGTCCTTCTCTAGGCCCCACCCCTCCACGCATACCACATATGGCATTCACACCCATCTCTTGTGTTTGTATATCTTTTAGCAAAATTCTCTCTAAAAATAAAATTAAATGTTGGTCAAAAAACATAGCATTTCAGTTAGACAAGAGGAATAAGTTTGAATGTTCTAATGTACATCATATCAGTGTAATTAGTTACATTATATTGTTTACCTGAATAGTTCTCTGAAAGTAGATATTGTGTTCTCACCTCAGAAACAAGTTGTGAGGTAATACGTATGTTGATTTTAATTAATTATTTAATTTAATTTTATTTATTATTATTTATTAATTGTGACCAAATTGAGAGACGGAAATTGAGAAAGCAAGCTGCTAAGTCTGTAACTCAAACTGCAGTTGGCCATGTGGGCGTACGCCAACTTCACCACCACACCACTTGCTGACCCTGGTAATGATGCTAAATGGCTCAATTAACCCATCACTCAAAGTTTACATTAGTTAAAATATCTTTTTTCATTTCATATTTTTAGAAAAATCAAAAAATAGAAGTACAAAAATAAGTGAATAAACAAGTCATAGCAATTTTTCAAGAATTTTTTTTATAAAGACTGGTAAGAGAAAAAAATGTAACAGATAAATGTTGGGTCAAGAATAGAGTTCTTTTTAGTTATTACATATTAAATCATATAATGAGCACTTGACACCTGAATTATCAGTGGATAGAGCAGAGAATATCATTTTTAGGGGTATGCAGATTAATTTTATGAAACAGTGGAATTTAAAAATAATCTAATCTTTTCTGGAAAGCATCCTACTTCTTTGTAAGTTATAAGGCTCATTTGTGCCATGATGGTGTTGCAGACCTGAGAGTGATATTGGACATAGCAGTGAAATGCCTTCTGTACACTAGTGAGGAAGTCACCAATGACTGATATTATTCCTTCCACTCCTTTTCAAGGTATTATAAAAAATTAGATAATTGTGGGTTTATTTATTTATTTTTATTTAGAGAGATACTTTTGCTATAGCACACATGTGATTGCCAAAGAGAGAGAGAAAAAGTGAAAAATCACCACCTAAGGAGGATGGATATACCACAATTTCTTCTCTGTTTTCTTCCATTCCAGGATTTTTCGTATGCATGCACAAGTGCTCAGCGTGACTTTTAAACTCCAGGATCCAGGGTTCAAACCATAGTCATGTGGGAGTCCAGTTCCTTAACTACTATGCCACCTGCTACTCCAACTTTTTATATTTTAACACAATTTTTAGAAGTCCAAATTATAATAGCAGTTGTGTGATACAGATACTTTGACCTCTCTTAGTCACAAAATTACAAAACTTATTGTGTAAGGATAGGATGGTCCCCAAAGCCTTACCTGGCCATTATGAAATCATAAAGTCTTGGGGAGAAAAACAGTGCAAAACATGTTTTTCTCAAATTGTTTTTCACTAAAATGGAGGATGACAGATGCAGAGCCCCAGGGCAGAGCGATCCCCAGAGCCCCTGGCTGGGACTTAAATGAAACCATAAAAAGACAGGGAAACCAGATCTGTTCAGATAAAGCACAAGTCTCAGCACCATGGCTTCCATAGAAATGCCTTTTTTAAAGTTCTAGTTATGTCTCTGTCTTTCATGGCAGTCTGGAACACATTCTGTACAGATTGAAGGCAGACTGTGGAAGTGAGACTCCTCTGTGTCCTCCATAGAGTTGACTCTCCCAGCAGAGGGCTGAACCTGCAGACACAATCCAGTTCCATCTCCTCCTCAGCTCCCACACCTAGGGATTTTTATCTGTGTCTACAAGGATGGGGACCTGGTACTGGGTGGGTTTTTCCCTCTTCAAACCATGGAGGAGAAAGAAACTATAAGCCAACTACATTTTCTGATGAGACCACCTCAAGAAGTGTCAAGAAATCTGTAAGTTGTTGGTTATATATACATATATATGTATATATAAATGTGTTTATACATGTTTAATAATGTGTTTGTGTGATTAATCACATTGAGAACAATCAAGTGAGCACAGAAATGAGAGAAGAGCACAGTTGTGAACTCAGGATGCCTTGTTATCCTTTTATCATCTTTCTTCTTCTTCTCATTTTTAGTGTTTCTTCATTTCTCTAAAGACACAAGAGAGAATTAGTATAACTTTTTGTCCACTTCATCAGCACTATCTTCATATTCAGTGGGAGGTTCAGAATGTGTGAGATTGTTGGTACCTTAGCACTTTTGCCACCTAGACCCATATAGTAAGACCTGCATGCATATTGTGACACTGAGCTCCTTATATGAAGTTAATGTTAATCAAGGTGCTGGCTCTCAGTGCTCACTTCTGACTAGAGGAAGGTAGAAGTGTGCTTTGTAGAGAAGGCATAGGTATCTAAAGGCTGCCACTATATACAAACCAGTGATGACAGCCACACTCCAATTCCTGCTCTATTTTCCTCTGAGGGTTTTGGGCATGCATACATATGTTTCTGTCATAATGTTCGATCTTCCAGGCCCAAGACATGTATTGTGGCCAGCCATGTAAGAATCCAGTACCTTAACCAACATGCCACCTCCTGGTTCCTTCATGATATCTTTTATAGCACAGTAAAGAAAGCTTCCATTAAAGTCTCAAAATATACATGGGAAATGTGGCCATGAGATTTTACAGTAGTTCAAGAATATTAGGTTCACATCTGAATATATCAAGGATAAGTAAAATTTGTACCCAAAAAGCAAGGTGGGAATAATGGGATAGAAAATTGCTAAGTCGTAACATTATAGGTAATAAAGATTCTGGTCAAACCACTTGTATGGATTATATAAAAGTTTGCAGATAGACCTGGGAGAATTTTTAGAAGTCTGATTAAAGCATTATCTAGCACAAGCCAGCAAGTGTGATAGTGCTCGAGGCACTG
>NW_006204643.1:1025-2286 GCF_000334495.1 Tupaia belangeri chinensis | reverse complement strand
AGGTAAGAACATTCCAGATAATAGGAATTATTACAACAAAATCTCAGGGAAGGCAAGATATTGGTGTAGTGGTTAAGGCTGCTGGATACAACATAGCTCACTGAGCTGGTTGAGTCTCAAACCTGGTGGTTTGAAAAAAAAAATATGCTAGGCTCATGTGCATACATGCTCAAAATCCTGAAAGGGGAATTGGAGAAGAAAGGACAGCCGTGTGACTCTCCCCTAACAGGGGGTGCTTTCTCACTTTCCTTCTTCTCTCTGTCTCTTGTGAGTGCACATGTGCTCTAACAAATATAAATAGAAAGCAATAAAGGGGAGAGAGAGAAAAAAAGAGAGAAGAAATAAAAGACAAAAAGAAAGAAGAAGGAAAGGAATGAATGAATGAAGGAAGGAAGGAAGGAAGGAAGGAAGAGAAAAAAGAAAGAAAGAAAGAGAAAGAAAAATAGAGAGAAAGAAAGAAAGTAAAAAGAAAGAAAGGAATAAATAAAAAGAAAGGAAGGAAGAAAAAGGTCCAGAGAAAGGTGCCTGGTGTCCTCAGGGAGCAGTAAACAAGCTATTGGGGCTGGTGGAGCATCAGTGAGTGGCAGAAGGGACGGGGGAAGAGAGAAGATATGGGTTGAATTTCTGGCACCACTATTTGCTGGCTGGGTGATCGCAAACAGTAGACTCAACCTTCAAGTATCTCAGTGAACTCAATTCTTTAACTATTGACTGTTTACCTCACAAGATTTTTTTAAAAAAAATCGATTAAGTAGTGTAGTAAAGGAACATATAGGTAGATAGATGATATAGATGAATTAGATAGATAATAGATACATAGATGATAGATATAGATAGATAAGATAGATATAGATAGATGATAGATAGCTACTAATTGGTCACTGAGCATACATATAAATGTATACTTGATAAGTACCTTTGATAATAGTGCTCTGATTGCCTTTAGTAGGCAATTCAATGAGAATAACCTCATTTTAAAAGGAAGCATTAAAGTGCTTACTTTTATGAAGTAAACACAATGAAAAACATGATAACTGAGACTGAAAATGTGCAGCCCTGTGCCTAATATGAAAACAAAGAAAACCATCACACAGAGTCAACAGACCTCCTCCAGGCACTCTGCCTGACTCATTTACTCTCAGTTGTTCATTAAAGTTCCAGGGGATCAGAGCTCCTGTTCCCTGGCTGCAGAGAATCGCCGTTGTAGTCATAACTGCTTCTCAAAAGCAAGCTTAAGGGAACCAGCAGTAAGCATAATTGT
>NW_006204643.1:0-805 GCF_000334495.1 Tupaia belangeri chinensis | reverse complement strand
CTCCAAAAAAAAAAAAAAAAGCAAGCTTAAAATCCAGTCTGCTACTCATAGCACTGCACCTATTCTCTATCTCTCTGGGAATATTACTAAGTATAGGTCTTTTATTATTATTATTATTTATAACATTCAATAACTATACATCACTTAGATTGTAAAGATATTTTACCCAGCATGATACACATCTCAGTCCAGTTTAGAATACTATATACATCCTCATTAACAGATAACCAAGGACAAGTTTTTAAAATTCAGGCTTTCTAGCAAGACTTTTTGTAAAGGTAGTCAACCTAAAAGAGATGAGTTTGGTAAACTAAAGTTTTAATAAATATGTGAAAGATGATTTTTATTTTTATGTTTTGATACACTTACACAGCTGAAACTATTCTACACCTATGGAAATACTCATTTTTTTTATGAAAATAATACAGGAACCTGATATCAACTTGAATCAATCTGTCATATGGTTGGGATCATACAGTATAAAGTTTTTTTTTCCACAAATAGCACTATACATTTAAGTTTCCTCCTTGTCTTTTCATGGCTCTATTGCTCATTTTTTTTAGTACTGTTTAATAGTCTTTTAAGTGAATGTATCACTGTTAATTTATCCATTTGCCTATTGAAGGATATATTGGTTGCTTCCAAATTTTCATAAATATATACAAAGCGGCTACAAACATTCTTGTGGGCATTTTTGTGTGGATTAACTTTCCAACACATTTGGGTAAATACCAAAAAGCATGAGTGCTGGATAGCAAGTAAGAGTATGATTAATTTTGTTATAAACTGCCAAACTGCCTTCCAA
>NW_006204642.1:13402-13940 GCF_000334495.1 Tupaia belangeri chinensis | reverse complement strand
CCACTGAAGTGCCTATCTATTTTGTTTCTCTTGTGTCCCTCACTGAAGAAATATGTATATAACTACACATATTTCTGTATATATCAAAACAACTTATGACAAAAATAAAAATACAAAGCAAATTCAAAAGTAAGACAGCAAGTCACAGCACAAAAATTTATTTTGTCAATTAGAATAAGTATCCCAATAGTAAAATGAGGAAAGAATAACACTTCCTATGCTCTAAAATCTTTAACTTAATGTTTAATTGATTCCACTAATTAAATTTTTATTAATTTTATTTAAAAGATAGTAAAAAACATAAAATAATTAAAATTACACTTCAACACTTTTTCACCTAACTCATTCAACTAAAAACCAAACATTTACAAAACCTCATTTTAGACTGCAATGGATGAGCATCATCCTCTTGTGTCTAACCTCAAAATAACACATACTTGGGAACCAGCAGTTAGCGTAATGGCTATGTCACTGGACTCCCACGTAGTCTACCGCAGTTCACATCCCAGACCCAGTGGCTTAAAACTCACGCCGGGCG
>NW_006204642.1:12653-13137 GCF_000334495.1 Tupaia belangeri chinensis | reverse complement strand
CCACTGCAAATCACCATAAACTGCTACCTATATTACTACCACAGGTTTTTAAGTGAATGAGCTCCTACTGAACTTTCCCTAAGAAAAACACTAGAGATTAAAAGGTTACAGTAGTTTTTGGTAATTACATGGAAGGATGACAAAAATCATTCATTAGAAAGGCCTAAAAATACTTTTCTGACAATCGCCAAATTTTGAAGCTCTAAAGAACAGAAGAGTAAACCAAATTAAAAAATTATGTAAGGTGGAATGAGATTCATTCATTCCCCTTTTGCTGAAGATAAAAAGTCCCACCAGAAGAAGAGGCTAAATTCCTACTAAATCTCAACTGAAAGCACCCCCTGTGTCAGTCGTCACACATGGGACAAATTTGAATGGTATCCTATACATGTAATTGAACACCTCATTGAGTAGTGGAGTCAGAAAACTATCTTTTAAAAGGCTGATCATTTTTCAATCTGCTGAAAATGATAAAGTCCAAACT
>NW_006204642.1:11985-12529 GCF_000334495.1 Tupaia belangeri chinensis | reverse complement strand
TGTCTAGACTATGGCTATGGGTTATATGGATAATCTATGCTTACACTGTCATTTATGACTATAGATATAGAGTCATATGGTTAAAGAATGTGTGGATGTGTGGTAAAGTGAAAAAAAGTCACATGGGTGGGCAAGCATGTCTATGTAGCCAAACCCCAAACTCTGAACAATGGTAGGGATGAGACTCTCATGTTCGCAGTGTCCTGTGGGTGCTGTCACCCATTACTGTTGGGAAAAATAAGCAATATCAACAGAATTCTACTGAGAGAAAACAATTGGAAACTTGAGCAAATGACCCACAGAACCTACCTTGTGCATCGTGTCCTTGGCTGATTTTAGTGGATTCTAGCATAGTAATATATCATAAAAGTGACTATAAAAACTTTCCTAGGTTCATAATTACCTCTAGAAATTACAAGGCCTAAGGTGATTTGGGGGCTCATATCAACTTAACTTGCATACATACAGTTGGTATCATAAAAGTCATGGTCTTAAAAAATAGCCAAACTCACATAGCAAAAGACAATACAAAGACAACTGCAGG
>NW_006204642.1:10357-11712 GCF_000334495.1 Tupaia belangeri chinensis | reverse complement strand
CAAAATAAAATGATAATAAATAAAATTAAATAAATAATTCTTTGTAGAAAAAAGGCAGTGTCCTTAACATATAGCTATGGGCTATATGGATAAACCATAGTTATAAAGTAATTTATGATTATACGTCTTGAGTTATGTGGTTAAAGCTGAGTGTGTGGATGTATAGGAAAGTGAAAGAAGTCACATGTTGGGAGTATATGTACGATGTAAAATGCATGATGAAATGGTAGGGAAACTAAGAAAAGTGTGAGTATACTATTATAGAGTTCTTGTACACAAACTCGTTTAATGTAAATGTTTGAAGGTACATTTAAAGTCAAATGTGGTATTGTGAACCACAAAACAACCATTTCAAAAATGTTACACTTACGGTAACAAAAAGTTTATGAACCATACATAAACAAGAAATACATCAAATCTATCATGTAGGCATTACTTCACCTTTACCTAATTTGTATATATTATAAGTGACTTTCATGGAAGACAGACTGGATTCATGTAGTAAAAAAATACTAGACTTTGAATATTTGAAACAGTCCAGAAAATGAAGCTACAACACGCACAGAAGGAATTAATTAATAGAAGAGATATTATCATATGAACAACTTAAAAATAACAAGACACATGAAATAATGGCAAAGAGCTTAGCCTAAAGAACACTCTTAAAAAATAAATACACATATACATATATAAATATATATATACACACACGTGTGTGTTTATGTGTGTATGTGTGTGTTACTTAAAAATAAAGAAAAGAACCATCTGAGGCAGTAGAGAAGAACCATCTGAGGCAGTGGAGAATAGTTAAAAGAAGACAGAAAGTGGAGTTAGAGAATTCTTAAAGGACAAACTCTGTAAATTTTTGGCATTTTACCACAGGGGACTCTCCAGGTTGCATACAGATCAAGGAAGTAAAAGCTGTACCTTTACTGGCTAAGGTTATCAAAAACTAATTTTCAGGGCTGAACAGACAAGGAGAAATTTGGAGAGAACTTCATAAGTCCTAGAAAATAGGAAGCCAAAGGCTATAACCCTCAGGATTTGCATATAGAACCCATCAAAATTGCTGCTGAACAACTAAAATACACATATACAGAACTCAGAGGTACCTACAGAAAAGCAGCTATTAGAACCTGAAAAAACAAACAAACAAACAAAAAACAATGGAGAATCAGGTCCTCATCACTGCAAGGGATATAGAATTTGGAACTTGAATCTAGACAGTTAACCAATGTTTAGAATAAAAATTAATCTTTTGAGATATATAACAGTATTCACAAGCTCTATAATGTATAACTTATAATATCTAGGGTAGAATTTAGAATTGATATTCAGTAAAATAAAAGCAAAAT
>NW_006204642.1:7765-8904 GCF_000334495.1 Tupaia belangeri chinensis | reverse complement strand
ATAGGAAAACCTAAAGAATCCACCAAATAACTCTTAGATGAAATAAACAAATGAAGGAAAGTTGCAGGATACAAATCCAGCATTTAAAAATCTGCAGTAGGCTATACCCATAGCGCAGGGCTTAAATATTATGTATAGGGAGCCAGATGCCACATGTCACCTGTGATTTGAGTCCAAGGCCCTGTGGGCTTAGGAAACACATTGAGTGTGTGTATGTGTGTGTGTGTGTCCAAAATCTTGATGGGAAGGCGAATTGGAGGAAAGGGATTGTGGCATCCCCTGAGCACCCTGGCTGTCCGTTTAGTAGAGAGGAGAGTTCCCAGGTAGGTTTATAGCTCATAATGGCATTTTATGCTTCATTTTGGGGTGTTTTCTCTCCCTTCCTGTATTTCCATCGCTCTATCACTCTCTCTAGCAAGTACATAATCCCCTGGGTAATTAAAAATATCTGTAGCATTTTTCTACACCATGAATAAATGAGAAAAAAATGAAGAAGGCAATCCCATTCACAATAACCACAAAAACTACTTGGAAGAAATCTCACCAAGCAAGTGAAAGGCTTGTATGAAAAAAATTTAAAAAACTGAACAAGTTACTTGAAAAATATGCAAAAACCAGGAAGACAGTCCTTTTCATAAATTTGAAGAATCAATATAGGTGCTATATCTATACTACACCACAGTGATCTACAAATTCATTCCAATTCTTACCAAAAAACTAGCAATATTCAACACAGAAATAATTACAAAATTTATGCAGAATCACAAAAGACCCGTACAATCAGACCAATTGTGTACAAAAGGTATAAAGTTAGAGGCATCTTACTTCCTGACTCTTAAATGTATTGTAAATCTTTAATCACTGAAACAGCATGGTACTGGCACAAACACGGACATACGACAGTCCAATGGAATAGAATAAACAAGAAAAAACTTAACATACAGCCAACTGATTTTTGACAAAGGCCACAGATCAAGCCTGTGGAAAAAAAGAGTTTTCAATAAATGGTTCTGGGAGAACTCAATATCTACCAACATTCAAGTAAAACTAGATCATCTCTTACCAGTTACTTTTAACTCACAGTGGATTAAAGACTTCAATATAATGGACAAATATATAAACCTATTAAGGAAAATATA
>NW_006204642.1:6259-7627 GCF_000334495.1 Tupaia belangeri chinensis | reverse complement strand
CAGAATAGACAATGACACTGTAATATAAAAACCATAATCCAGCAGTAGTGGCTAAATTTTGGATTCTCACATCACTGACCATTATTCAAGTCCAGGACCAGGTGGCTCAAAAATGACAACAAATAAATAGGTAAATAAAAATGATTATTTAAAAAAAATACTTCATTTCACAAAAGTGTACAATGATTACTTGTAATCCAGAAAGGATTCCAAAATGAAAATATATGCATAATTATTTATATTTATCTTTATAAGTATACATGTTTACTGATTATAATTGTATGCATGCACTTACATGCAACTGGCGGCACAGTAGGTTTATTTACACCAGCATTACCACAAACACGTGAGTAATGCATTACTTTACAAGGTTATGACAGCTACAACCACGCTAGATTACAGAGATTTTGGGGCTTCATTATAAACTTCTTAGACCACGTTAATACATGCAGTACATCACTGAAATGCTGCTATGCAGTGCATTATTATATTGGTCAGGAAATATAACTTTGGGCAGTCTGTGGCATAATCAGCATATACACTCTAGGTGAGAGAAATATATGGAGAGTTCTTTAGAAACTTGTAGTAAATTCCTGCCACACATCCCAGGTTTATATGGTTCAAGTGGGTATTTCTAAGAGCTATCTGGGGCCATGCTATATTAGCAACTCTAGAAAAAGCTACTGACTGGTTTGTGTTTTAGCAATCAGTAACAGTGATCACTATAGAACACTGAGTGTGCATTTCCAGGTTAGTTGTAAAACACTGTGTACCATGTCCTCTATGTGACCAATAATGACTGTCTCATGATTTATATCCCTTGAGAATTTAACATGCTCTCCCCTTAGAGTCAATTCAAACAATGTAATAAATATGTTTTTCCCATGGCATAAGAAAGCTAGAGACCAATTTGTACTCATCTCACAGGGCTCTAAAGGTCTTATAACCTGCCTATCTCACCCTGTCAATTTTTTCTTGCCTTTTTATGCGTTTCTTATGCTGAATTTCATTTCATTTTACTCTTCCTTTTTAGTGTACAAACCCTCATAAAATTCCTAAATACAATGTAAAACACTTGGGGAAATCAGTAAACAACTTACTGAAAACGAATTCATTTTCTTAATCCCGGACAAATACAGAGGTTTCTAAAATTATAGCTGGAAGAGAAGATGAATGAAGTAGGTCAGAGAAATGATGTTGCGTATTCCCAGATTCCCCTGTGGGAGAACAGTCTCTTACGCATGAGAATGGGCTAAAAAGACCTTATTGAACAAGCAATCACAAATTTATTCACTGGTAGAAATGAAAATGTAGTAAAATGTTAAAATAACTTAGTAAAAATGTTAATATGGGGACTAGCAGATGATA
>NW_006204642.1:3239-4427 GCF_000334495.1 Tupaia belangeri chinensis | reverse complement strand
ACCCTTCCACCTTAAGCCTCCACAGTCCAGGAGCCAGCAGCACTGAGAGACAGAGAGAATCAAAAGATCCCCATGTCCCAGACATCATACTGCTGCCTTCTGCCAGAATCAGTGTGCTTTGAAATTTCTGCTATGCACTCCCAGCATGCTTCTGTAATAAACCCCCAGGTTGCAGTGGCCAGTGGCAGACAGGGAACAGACCTGTGCATTCCCAGAAGGACAGCACATCTCGGATTTCATACTGCTATGTTTTGCCCATGTAGGTGTGCTTTGAACTGCTCCACACATCACCCCTCTGCCATAAGCCCCATGGTATAAAAGCCTATGGCAGTGAGACAGAATAGAGTGATGTCAGAGTCCTTGCTGTTGCCTTTTGTCCACACAGGTGTGCTTTGGACCCTCTCACCACTCATGTGCTCATCCTCTACAAGACCCCATGCTGGTCTAAGCCAGGGACAATAGAGAGTGAGCACAGAAGGGTGGAGCTTCTTCCCTCTGCCTTTTGCCCATGCTAGGGTGCTTTAGACTCTCCACATCCCATGCCCCTCTATCTTAAGCTCCTAAAGTGCATGAGTCAGCATTGGCAAGAGAGAAAGACAGAGAGAGAGTCAGCACAGGAGTGTAATTATCTCATATCTCTTGCTGCTACCTTTGGCAAGGCTAGATGTGCTTTAAAATGCCCCCCACCACTCTGCCCTCCACCATAAGCCCCCATGGTAAAGAAGCCAGTGGCAGTGAAGAGCACTGACTTTCAGACTTTCTGTTGTTCCCTTTTCCCTGCAGAGATTCACTTTGGAACCTTCCTCTCCAGCACCTCTGCCATAGCCCCCACGTACAGGAGCCAATGATAGCAAGAGAGAGTGAATGCAGAAGTACCTTGCATCTCAGGCTTCTTGCTGTTGCCTTTTGCCTGCATGGGTATGATTTATAACACCCTCCTGGTCACACTTCCTTAAGTCCCCACCTTGCAGGAGTCAGGAACAGCAAGTCAGATAGAGCGCATGAGTGCAGAAGGACCTCATGTCTCAGTGTTCTTGATGCTGCCTTTTGCCTGCATAAGTGTGCTTTTGACCTTCGCCTTTGCCCAGTCCCCTCTGCCATAGCTGACACATTGTTAGAGTCAGGGCAGTAAGAAAGAGTGAACACTGAAAGTCAGTGCATCTCAGAGTTCTTGCTTTTGCCTTCTGC
>NW_006204642.1:2643-3183 GCF_000334495.1 Tupaia belangeri chinensis | reverse complement strand
ATGGTGCAGGAGCTAGGAACTAGTAGCAGAGAGAGAGAGAGAGAGAGAGCAAGAGAGAGACAAAGTGAGCCTATTAACTACACATCTCGGACTTTTTGCTGCCGCTTTTGCCTGCACAGCTGTGGTTTTGAGCCTTCTCCCACCTCACCCTGTACCTTAAGCCTTCATGGTTCAGAAGCCAGTGGCAATAAGAGACTGAGATTCAGCATAGATGGATCACACTTCTCAGACATCTTGCTTCTGCCTTTTGCTCAAGCTGGTGTGCTTTCGACCCTCTGGCATGCTGCCCTCTACCTTAACCTCCAATGGTTCAGGACTAAGTGGCAGCAACAGAGAGACAGGGAGTGCAGAAGGAACAGACTTCTCAGACTTCTTGCTCCTGCTTTTTGCATGCCTTAGTTTGCTTTGAGATTTTAGTTAGCTGACTTGAACTTCTTTATTTGAATCAACCCCAAGTGCAACTAATTCTGAGAGATGGGAATAGAAACCAACATCTAAAGCTGGCTACATCTGCCCTTCTTAGATGGATAGAAAGCTCTA
>NW_006204642.1:500-2495 GCF_000334495.1 Tupaia belangeri chinensis | reverse complement strand
AGAAAAAGAATACAGAATGTTCAAAGTGACAAAACTGAATGAGATGAAAGAGAAAACAGACAACTATCTCCAGATGAGGAAATCATTCCAAGACCTGAAAAAGAATTCCATAAGGAGATAAACACCATAAAAAAAGAAATTAAACAGAACTCCACGAGATAAAGACTGTAACACAGAAAATAAAAAATACCTCAATTGAAAGTATTAATAGCAGATTAGACAATGCAGAAGACAGAATCTCTGATCTGGAGGACAAAGCCATTGACTTAAACAAAACCACCAAAAAGAATGAAAAAATAACTGTTGGGGACAAAAACCAGCCCATGCCTGAGAATTAAGCCAGAAGAAGAGAATGCAGAAGGGAGTTGAAATCAACCCCATTCCTAGACAGAAAGCCAAAGGGACTCCATGGCCAACCAGATAGCTCCTGGCATGGGCTGAGTCTCAAGATTGTTTGGTGACATTCCACAGACAAAATACTATGTAACTACTAAGTTAATGATAGCTATCAATCTTGTACCAGGAATACAGCCTATAAAGAAACTCATGTATATAATTTTTTTTGAGAAATCTTTGCTATATGGCACATGTACTCACCAGAAAGACAGACAGAGAGAGAGAGAGATAGAAAGCAAGAAATCACCCCCCCACACACACAGGGGGGATGGCCACGCCTCAATCCCTTCTCCTCCATTCTCCTCCTGGGATCTTGGGCACGCATGCACATGCGCCTGGCATGAGTTTTAAGCCACCGGATCTAGGATGTGAACCGCAGTCAACTACATGGGAGTCCAGTGACATAGCCATTACACTAACTGCTGGTCCCTCATGTATATTGTGTATGGTTCCTATAGCTAAACTCTCTATTTATTTGATTTAATTTAGAATAAATGGGTTCTGCTTTGGCACAGTTTTGCTTCTGCTCCAAGAGAGTTTTAGTCCCCTTTTAACTTTTCCTCATCTCTTGCCTCAATTCTTTGTGACCGTCTACCTTCGAGTCCTGAGTTTTTTACAAATAAGCCCTCAAAATGATGATGACACACCAGGAATACTAGACACCATTAAACACCGAAATATCTGAATAATTAATATTCCAGAAAGTAAAGAATATCATGATAGCATTGAAAACCTATCCCATGTAAGACTTGAAGAAAGCTTTCCAAACCTAGAGAAATATTCAGACATCAGACCCAACAAACACAAAGGACCCCAAATGGAATAAACCTAGAAGATTCTCGCAATGGTGCAGCACAGCCAGAATGATCAAAATTGAAAACAATGTTCTTAAAATGGCAAGAGAGAAATGTATAGTTATTTAGAAATTGTTGTCCTACTAGGCTAACATCAGACCTCTCGACTGAAACAATGCAAATAAGGAAAGGACAGGAAGACATATTCAAAACACTGAAAGAAAGACGATTTCAATCAATACTAAACCCTGTGAGATTATCTTAAAAAAAAAAAAAAAAACACCCTGAAAAAATGTATCAACACTAGACCAGATATTCACAAAATATTGAAGGGTGTACTAAATCAGGAAAACTAAAAAGACATAAACAAATAAGAGAACAAAAACAAACTGGAAGATGGTTAACAAAATGGCAGTGATAAGTCAGTAAATATCAATAATTGTGTAGAATGTTAGTGGATTAAATGCTCTAATTAAAAGACACAGATTGGTGAAGAGATTAAAAAAAAAAGAAGCCCTCTATATGCTGTCTACAATAAACACACTTCATAGATAAAGGTACACATAGACTGAAAGTAGAGGGCTGGAAAAAGATATCCCATACAAATGGAAATTTTAAAAAGGGTGGAGTCATGATACTGATATCAGACAAAATAGACTTTATGACAAAAACCATGAAAATAGTTAAAGAAGGAAATTAGAGGGTCAGAAGGTGGCATGGCGGTTAAGGTACAGGATACCTACAAGGCTGACCATGGTTTGAGTCCCAGACCTAGTGGCTTGCTTTCTCACTTCTCTCTCTCTCT
>NW_006204642.1:0-271 GCF_000334495.1 Tupaia belangeri chinensis | reverse complement strand
GGTATCTCAACAACCCACTGTCTCCTTTAAACAGATCATCTAGACAAAAAATTAGCAAAGAGATACAAAATCTAAACAATACCATAAATCGAATGGGTTTGACAGATATCTATAGAACTTTCCAACCAATAACCACAAAATACACATTTTTCAGACGCCCACATGGAACATTTTTGAAGATGGACCACATGATAGAACACAAAACAATGAAAAGGTACAGAAACTATCTCCAGCAGCTTTTCTGACCACAATGAAAACAAATTTGAGATTA
>NW_006204641.1:16704-23199 GCF_000334495.1 Tupaia belangeri chinensis | reverse complement strand
ACATCGAATGGGCATCACATAACATGGCCTGGGTCACGATGTTTCCCGTGTCCCAGTGAATGTTTTCACAGAGCCCCTCAAATCCAAGGCATGTGTCAGCCAGTTCACAATAAAGTGATTAATGAGGCATTTTGATAACTGCCTCCTGTTATTAGGCTGCATACCCTCACAGGGAGACCCTAGTCAGATCTTCATTTTAGAAAAGTCACTGCAGTTGAAAGATGAAGAAGGAGTTAAGACACTGGATATAAGAGGAGAAAGATGGAGAAAAGCATGGCAGAAACATCAGTGAGGATGCTGGGATGGAGGGGCGGGGTAGGAAGGATCCTAAGAGTTCTGGGAGATCCAGATCCGGTGTTTGGCATGAGAGCAAGAGCACATGGGGGATGAGGTGGGGAAAGAGCACAGTCCCAGATGGTCAGCATCCCACCTGGAGGGAGACATGACAGAACACAAGGGAACCTGGCCTGAAACCTAAGCCGTGTTTGGGTTCCTCTGTTGGAGTATGAGGGAGGAGTTCAGTTTACTTCAGCCCTAGAAACATGTACTGTGTGCCAGGTGTGGTGCCACTGCTGGGATGTAGTGGAATCAGAGGTGTATTATCCTATGGGCTCCCTCCAAAGCACAGCTGTTACATGCTGGGTATAGGGAGCCAGATCACACATGGCTGACTATGGTTCAAATTCATTCCTCAGTAGCTTGAAAACCATGCCAGGTATATGTGCACATGTGCTTGAAATGCCGACAGGATGGAGAAATAAGGGAAAAAAGATTGTGATGTCATCACACCCCATTGGGGTGTGCTCTCTCTCTCTCACTCTTTCTCCCTCTGTCTTTCTTAACCACCACACCACCTACTGGCTGTAGCTTTTAAGGTTTTTTTTAAGGTTATTTTAGTCTTTATTTATTCTTAGTAGTTAAATTCAGTCTAATGTCAGTGCTTCCATTTACACACTAGAGGAAGAACAACTCTATCACTCATTTAAATCATCTGATAAATCTCATTTTGGCATATCTCTTTTCTGTTCAATCTTGAGGGAAAGAGAGAGTTCACATTTTTTTGTTGTTTTTATGAACTTGATGAAAATAGATGTTGCATTTACAGAATGGGGGCAGTCTAACTGATCCAGAACCACCATTACTCTTTGGCAGTAACTTTATAAATCTCACACAGACATATCTCTCAGAGATCCTTGCTTCGCAATCAAAGAATCCAAGTCACCAACTAGTACATGTCAGCAATAACCAGTATATGTGTTCTAGCTACAAATATGTGAAACTGTGACTTGAATATGGGTCAAAGAATGTTTTAGATCTCTCTTGCCATATAAGATAAATTATTATATTAGCATTTCTCATAAGATTTTTAAAATATTTTATTTTAACTTTATTTAGTATTATTTTCTAATTTGACCAGAGAGAGACAGAGAGAGATAGGGAAATTGAGAAAAGTAGCAACCAGTTCCAGTACTTGAAATATGGTTGGCCATGTGGGAGTCCAGCGCCTTTAAAACTCACTTTAACCTATTTGCAGATAGAAGTAAAACTATTTGAATGCTGATCTCAATATGAAACATAGAATCCACAGAGTACACAAAAGTATTGATGATTTAACATTCAATAATCAGGATGCTATGAATTTTACATTAAAATTCAATTATGTAGTAAAAATAGAGCTGTTATAGGTAGGAAAAATGTTTTCAGTGGCATCAGATACTCTTGGTGGAAATGAACAGTTCTACATGGAAAGAAAACCCAGGAAGTGTGAAAACTAGACACCAGGATACTCAGACTATTAAATTCAATCAGAGATTACACAGAATATGACATAGACAGCAGGTTACTAGAATATTGTACTCTGCAACACATGAAAAGTTTATACAACAGATTAAGGCCACACTCTCTGACAGTAGCCTTGCTGGAGGTACAGGCATAGACTCAGATGGAGTGCTGGTCCTCTTGTGCTACCTTCCCTGGGCACCATAAACTTGAACCAGCAATTTGGTATAGACTGGAGCAGTAGACACTGTTGATTAGTAAACTGAATCTTCTTTAGAGAGACTGTTAACTTCTTAACACAATTCCCCATTTCTTGCTATTGAGGTGAGTATTTTAGATGCAGCAGCACATCTTACTAATAGGTATATCCTAGAAATACTTTGTGGGGCAGTCCTGTGATTATCTAAAAGAAGAATGGTTGTTTTTTCATGTATAATTTTCTTATTTGATGACAAATGTGCATTTATCCATCAAAAATTAGAGTTTTAGAGAGAGATTAATCCTGATAGAATTTTTTAAAAACTCTTGTGCAAGTTTATTTATGAAAACAAGAATGTGTTAGTTTTTATAGTTTTAAATTAGGTGTAAGAGACTTTCTCTAAGCAGAGACTTTCTGCTCTTCAATCATAGAGTTTCAAAAACTGTACTTTACACACAGTACAGAAATAAGCTGAAAGAACAAGTCACACATCCTGGATAGTAATCTATATGCAGTTAAATTTACAGGTAAAAAAGAAAACAGCCTGCTCCCTTATAGTGTTCAGTTACTTTTTTTTTTTTGGAGAGGTTTTTGCGATAGGGTGTGTGCGCTTGCCAGACAGAGAGAGACAGAGAGACAGAAAACGAGAAATCACCCCCAGGGGGGATGGCCACGCCGCAATCCCTTCTCCTCCATTCCCTCTCGGGATCTTAGGCACGCACGCACAAGCGCCTGGTGTGAGTTTTAAGCCACCAGATCCGGGACGCAAACCGTGGTTGACTACATGGGAGTCAAGCGACATAGCCATTACACTAATTGCTGGTCCTGTGTTCAGTTACATTTTAGGTACAATGTATCACTAGCAAGTGGGTGTGGCCACCAATCCTAGTTGTCCCCAGCAGAGAGAGTAAGCAAGATCCATGGGTTCAGTGCAGTTTTCCTCCATCAGACAAAGCTGTTAGGCTCTTCTTGTATGTTGGTATATTATTAGTGTCCAGATCCTGTTTATTCTTCTCACACAGCTCCTTCAGTGAAGCATCTAATTCATTTTCATGGGTGCATTCATTTCCATCCTGATCATATAACTCAAACGCCTTACTGATTTTTTCCCACACATCTTGATCCCTGAAGTTTAAGAAGAAAACTCTCCTGCACGGGCAGTAACCTGGCCATCTCAGTTCATTCCAGCTTTCCATCATTATTTGAATCAATGAATTTCAGCAGTAGGTCTGTGTACTCTCTTAATTGTGTGTCACCAACAGTCTTGTTTGCTTTTTCTAGCAGGACTTTTAAAACGTTCTTAAGTCCCTGGGACCAGCAGATAGCGTAATGGCTATGTAGCTGAACTCCCACGTAATTGACTGCAGTTTGAGTCCTGAACCCAGTGGCTTAAACTCACACTGGGCACGTGTGCGTGCATGCCCAAGATCCCAAAAGGAGAATGGAAGAGAAGGGATTGCAGCGTGGCCATCCTCCCTGGGGGGTAATTTCTCGCTCTCTGTCACTTTGTCTCTCTTCATCTTTCCAGCGAGTGCAGTGCCCTATAGAAAAAAAAAAAAAAACCTCTCCCCCCCAAAAAAAAAATGTTCTTAAGTCCTTCAGTATCTGCGAAGCCACTGAGATCAGAGTCATATTTTCTCCATGTCTTCATGAACTCCTCACAGGGCTTCAGCTGCTGGCATCGGAATAGCAGCAGGAAATTCTCTTCTGTGGGTAACACATGAGCCAACTCTATGCTTCCTATTTGTCCATCGTCTCTTAGCCCACACTGAGCCACTGAAGTTTTCATTCCAGGCGATAACTCCAAGCCAGCCTTCTTTGGCGCCTGCTGGAGTTCCTGGATCGAGTTTTGCAGCTTTTTTCCTTCCAGGTAACCACTTCTGTCAGCGTCAAAATGAAGCCAGATCTCGAAAAACTGTGAGGCTGTGACCTGGGGTGATTGTAGGTGGGATTCTGTCGTTGCACAGCGGGGTGTGTGTCTGCGACCGGATGTGTGTGGGGATGTGTCCAAGCCAGAGCGCGTGAGCTCGCTCCCCGGTGCGAGTCCAGGCTGGAGGGAGACCTGGGCTCAGGCGGTGCCGGGCGCTGTCCTCGGTGCTGATCAGCTCAGGTGTTCCTCGGAGTTCTCCCCGCTTTTGAGTTTTAATTTTATCAGTACTGAGTAGCTACAAAGCTACATGTATGAAATTAATTAAGTTAATGACATATAAGTATATTAGTAATATTAAACCTACTTTTTCTTTATATATATATAGCTTTTCACCGTTGGGCACGTGAACTTGCTGAAGCGAGACAGAGGGAAAGTGAGAAATCATTCCTTAAGGGAAATGGCCCTGCCTCAATCCCTTCTCCTCCTGGAAGTTTGGGCACGCATGAACACGTGACCAGTGTGATTTTCAAGTCACTGGGTCTGTGATCAATCATGCAGCAATCCAACACCTTAACCATCATTTTACCTGCTGGCCCCAGAACCTACAGATTCCATATGACATTATAGTAAATTATTTTGTAACTTAGTAACCAATAGAGATATTAAATATATAAGAACCTGCAGCAGCATTACAAAGGGTAAATATATTTCTCACGTGGTTGCTAAGGTGAGAGAGGATTTAGCTGGCATTAGGTGTGTTGTCACGTACATGCAGTTTAATAGGGCAACCACTGAAAGTCTTTTCATGTAGCATTCTTGTCTGGTCATGGCTCACACAGGCACATCACTAAGCTAATGACAACTCCATTAAAAAAATAATAACTCAGGGACAAGCAGGTGGTGTGGTGGTTAAAGTGCTGGACACTCCCATAAGGCCAGCCACAGTTTGAGTCCTGGACCTGGTGGCTTGCTTTCTCACTTTCCCTCTCTCTCTGTGTCTCACTCTGGTCAAATTAAAAAATAAATGAATGAATAAATAAAACTAAATAAATTTAAAAATTAGCTCCACAAGTTTCTAAAAGTAAGCAGCTAATTTAGAAAGTGCTGTAATGATGTAACAAATTAATAATACTAAAATTTGTATTGCTAGGTAAGCAGAGTTTTATTTCCTTTTTTATCATTTTAAATTTTATTCATTTTAAAAATTAACTTGGGGTTTCTGAGCAACTCAAAAATTCAGGGCAAGTTATATATAAGACCTACCCTCTTAACAACTTTTGAAGTGTCTCATAAATTGTTTAACTGTAGGTACAACATTATACAGCAGGTCTCTAGAGATTAATCCTGCTTGATTGAAAAGCTAGTGACTAATAACACTGAGCACCCACTCATGTGCTTACAGGCCAATTGCGTATCTTCATTTGAGAAATGTCTAGTTAATTAGTTTATTTTTAAAATATATTTTATTTTATTTTAACTTCTTTTATTCATTCATCACTATACATCACTTAGCTTGTAAAGTGAATTTTCTAACAGGAATACACTTCACACCAGCCCACTTGGGAATATTATACATGTTATCATCAACAGATACTAATCCATTTCTGTGGCCCATAAATGTCTTGCCTCTATTTTCCTCCTTAATGTCTTTCCTCAGCCTCTTGGTATGCAGTTTTATAATGGTTTTGGTAGAGAATAGAAAGAATATAATTTAATAATTTCTATCTATGCAATAATTTATACTATTATACTGGTTGTCAAAGATGTTTAATACTCTCCTTCTTCTCACACAGAGTTTGCTTCTAGTAAGTATTCACTCAACGTCTGACATAAAATGGAGAGCTCCAGTCAGTGCTGAGGGGGTCTAAGAGTGTGGTCCATGTTGTTTCTGGGCTGGGACTTTAGGAGCAGAGAGGGCAAGTGAATGGAGGAAGAGCACAGTAGTGACGTGTGATTATATGACTTCCTGTTTCCTGTTTTCCATGTCTGCACCATGCTGACTCCTCCACGGGCCATGTCCATGTGTGACAAGACTGGGAGGGTGGCATAACTGTGCTTCTTCACCTACTTCTCATGAAGTCCAATCCTTTTCTTTTTAAATCATGTGGCCACTTCTAGCTCTGCTGTTGGACTGCACATGTGTGGGCAGATTTCCTAAGAATTCGAGTTCCTGTGCAGGTTGAGCTGGCTGGAAGAGCCAGGAGAGAGAATGCCCAGGGGACTGGCTCACTGAGGGCTCTTCTGGCAGGATGACCAGAGACAGCTGGTCAGGGAAGGAGGCACTTCCTCAGCACCTGAGGGAAAGCAGCTTTATCCCTTAGGCAGGGTCTTCCTGTGCCTCCACCAGGAGAGGACAGTGCAGGCTGAGCAGAGCCCTTTGCTGAAGAACAGCCACAGAGCACAGGGACCCAGGGGAGCTCCCCGAGATCCTGCAGGGTCCCACCCCTAGACCGCACACTGCTGTCCCCTCCCTGCCCTAAGGAGGAGAAGAGGCTGGTGAGGAGGGAGGCACCCAGGCTGGGCAGGAGGATGGTGTCCCCTGTTGACCTGGGTCCAGGGAGAGGGGATCATGGACAAAACTCTAGGAAGGAGAGAAATGCAGCCCTGCTTCTCTCATCACCTTTGGGAAGGCTTAACATTGGGGGGG
>NW_006204641.1:15346-16682 GCF_000334495.1 Tupaia belangeri chinensis | reverse complement strand
CCGTTGTCCCCTGTAGCTCTTTCTGCTTCCTCCCAGCCTAGACAGCCCAGGCTGCAGGAGAAAGAGGATCCTGGGGGAAACTAAGACTTTTCCTCACCCCCTCCTTCCTCCGTCACTGTGTGTGTCGGGATGAATTCTCCTAGCTTTCATCTTTGGAGAAGGCAGGTGGGACCTGATAGGGGGGGGCTCAGGGCTGCTCTGCACATCCTGCCTGAGGGGAGGGGAGAGAGGAAGGGAACAGTTAGCATTGCTCAGAGGGCTCAGGAGGGAGATAAAATGGCCCCACTCCTTTTTTGCTGACTCAATCCTCTTTCACTTCCGTCTCCCTCCAGTCTTCCAGAACAGCCACAGTGCTCTGCTCACATCACGTGGAGTACACTGAGGGGCAAAGCCTGGGTGAGCATCATCACATAGCAGGGAAGGCCGCGCCACTCAGCACTGGCAACCAGGGCACTGCTGCGAGGACTGCAGCCCTGAGGAAAACCTCCCTCCCCACCCCATAAGCATGGACTCTCAATGGCTGGATTAGTTTAATTCTAACAGCTGTTAAAGTGGAGAAGGAAATCCGGGACTCCACAGTGAGAGTAGAGGACCAGAGAAGGGGGGACGCCAGGCTGGCTGGAGTCCAGGGTCTGTGTCAGGACGAGGTGGAGGTGGAGGAGGTTGGAGAGAACCACGGAGGGCCTTTCTGAAGAGGTGGATGCTGGGGGAGGGCGGAGCTCACTCTGAGGGGTTTCCAAGGGCTGTCACTGTCAGAAGCAAAACTGAAACCTGGGTCTGCCAAGCACAGTCTGGAGATGCCCGTGGTGACAAATGCGCATGGACTCCTCTGTCACTGCAGCTGGTGTGAGGTGCAGCCTGGCCCGCGGCACTAGTAAGGCTGGATGGCCATAAACATCCTGTCATGAGGCCTTCCCTGGTGGAGTCTCGGGGGAGACTCTGAACAGCCCCCCAGGACCCTAACGTGCTCTCAGAGCGGCATCACCTGTGTGTGGCTTAGTACGTGTGTACTGTAAACATAAAGTAAATAAAAATTCCCAGTAATGGAGCCTATATTCTGCTCTCAGGGCTGATGAAAGAATATGAGGGAGCTGCCCCAACACTAAACAGGGAAATTGTGACGAGGAGGTTTAGAGAAAGGCGTCTGTAGGCCCAGGCCCATATCAGGAAGCGGGACCGTGACTCAGGGTGGCTCCTGCTCCGAGCCTGTGGCATGGACTCCTCAGTGTCCGGGAAGAGCAGCTGCTCGGCGGTCCCACCCCAGGGCAGGCTGCAGGCAGTGGTCACCTCAGCGTGGCCCCGTGACTCGAGGACAGCAGGCCACAGCCCCCCCAGC
>NW_006204641.1:9912-14955 GCF_000334495.1 Tupaia belangeri chinensis | reverse complement strand
GCGAGGACAGCTGGCCACAGCCCCACTAACAGGGTGTGCCCTCTCCCCCACCCCCCCACCCTGACCCTGAGGGCCTCCTGCTCTGTTCTTCCTGAGGAAACAACACCCATAAGGAAGGTCCTGCCACAGACACTCACAGCAGCCGGAGATCATCAGGGTCCGAGGGAGAAAGGACCTGAACGGTCATTCTAAATTCATAGACGAGGGTAAATGAAATGTAAAGACCACTGAGCTTGGTCAGTGGCAGAACCTGGATGCGAACTGAGGGCTCTTGACTCTGAGTCCAGGGCACCTTCCATTGTGCCACGAGGAAGGGGCGAGGGTGAAGGAGGACCTGGGGGGAGGGCTGAGGCCCATCTCCTGCTGCCTTTCCTCTCAGAAACTTAAATGGAGTCAAACATACAGGCGATCAGAAACCCTGAGCCTGTCTCAGATGGGTCCATTCTTGCCCTGGGTCGAGGGTAAGTTAAGGTATTCGACCTTAGGCTTTAAATTAAAGATGGAAGTAACACTGCTTTAGGAGGGAACTAGATATTAGTAGGTTTGCTGGGTTTTTCTACAAAGAGTTCAAAACACCTCATAGGTTTTAAATGTAGAAGAAAAAAAAGAAAATCAAGGCTGGATATAAATTGGATACACCAACTTTTAAGTCATGGTAATTGCAAGCTATAAAATAAATAAGTCATTCTTACAACAACAGGGATGGATTTCTTTTCTCTCTCTCTCTCTCTCTCTCTCTCTCTCTTTTTTTTTTTGAGAGGATTTTGCTATAGGGTTCATGCACTCACCAGGAAGACAGAGAGAGGCAGAGAGACAGAAAGCGAGAAATCACCCCTCTCGGATCTTGGGCATGCCCGTATACACGCCCAGCGTGAGTTTAAGCCACCGGGTTCTGGACTTGAACTACAGTCGACTACATGGGAATCCAGTGACATAGCCATTACGCTAACTGCTGGTCCCAACAGGGATGGATTTCACAGGACAGGTACCTCTGGAACACCAGCTGGACAGGACTGTGTGCACAGGCTGAGAACAATTCCAGAGTCACGGTTACACAGAAGGCCCTGCGCCTTCCTGGTGGGGTCTGCACATCAATAAACATTTGTGTATAAAATCACAAGACTCCTTGGTTCTGCATATGAGGAGGAGCTGTGATTAAAATAAGGCAGGAAGGAAATTCTGAGGCTCAATACCTCAGACTTAGACTGGTAAGAGAAAGGAAGATTCCCTGTTCCTTTCAGGAGCCACGGCCATTAGTGTGGAGAGAGCTCTGAGGGCACCCAGGCTTTGTGTGGACCCAGGTTGGGGATCCACATCAGTCCACAATGGCCCCTGCAGCAGCCCCCACAGGAAGGGGGGAAGGGGGATTAAGGGGAGATGCAGTGAAGCCCCCTCCCCACAGGGACAGCCAAGCTGCTCCTCAACCTGAGGGCCAATGGCCACGACCACCTCACCCTCTGAGACCCAGCTTCTCTCCTGTAGAGGAGACATGGCCCTTCCTCCCTGTGCCTGCAGAGCTGTCGTGAGCTTTGAGAGTGTTTCAGGCCAGCCTCATAGCGTAGTGACAGAGCTGGAGCCCACATGGCTAACTGCACAGTTCAAATCCCAGCCCCAGGGGCTTGAAAAAGCAGCCAGGTACACACACGTGCCTGGGGACTGGAGGACTGCTTCCCCTCCCTCTCTGGTGAGCACTTGCACTATTTGGCTAAAACAAATGAATACAAAAAGGTTCTTATCAACCCCCTGCTATAAGGACCCTCTGAAGGAAAAATAAACAAATACGGCATACTGTAAGGCGGTATGTAGACTTGATTTGTTTTAGTAATATTCATCAGTATGTAATATTACTCTGGGGAAGGAGAAGACTGAGAACCAGCTTGCTAACATGGTCTGGCCCTGGTCTAGCCAAGGGTGATCCGTCAGTTCCTGTTTCCAGCCCCATGACGCCCTTGTCCTCAGCCTCTGTCACCGTGGACATGGTCCCGAACTAAGACATCGCTCACCCACACCCTGGTCTCTGAGGATGGTAAACATGTGACTGTGAGGAGCTCCCTGAGGGCCGTCTGCTCATCCTATGAGAGTGGACTCCACCCCCATAAGCTGGGTCTGGACAGCAACTCCTCTGGACCCCCCATCTGGTGGTGGAACTGCCACACTGGGGGACGGCAGCCTGGGCGTGCGGAAAGCTGCTAAGAAAGGGAAGGGTGTCCCTGCAGAGCGGGGACCTGGGCTGTGAGGGCCACCAGGGGACAGTTCTGAGCTCTTACAAACCCCACAAATCACACTGACCCAGATAGCAGAGGAGACATTGGATTTCAGGAAGGGGTAGGTGACCTTCACTAATGCAGATAGAGAGGCTGACATGTTTACCTTCTAGAATTGTTTCCCAGGGAGAATAATTCCGTTCTTCGACTCCTGAGGACTCGGGGGCCAGCTGATCCTGCGTCCCTGAGCAGGACATGATTTCCCACAGCACCTTTTGGGAACTTCTCCAGCAATGGGATTTTAATCCCCTGGGTCAGCATTTCCTATTCATGACTGACCACCAGTGAGGGGACACATGTGACATTTTTCTGCCATCACATCTCAGTGATCCATGAGCACAGTGAGAGGTCTGTGTTCTTCAGGGGGACCTGCCCCGGGGTTCCCAGCAGGAGCCATTGCATGTGAGTTCCGGTTCCCAGAGGCCATCACTCCATTTCCAGCCCAAAGCCCTCCCCTGCCCAGATCCCCACCCTCTACACCCGACCTGAGTGTGGCCGGGTGCCCTGGGCTTGTTTCACGAGCACATTCCTGCCCCAGCTCCCAGACACAGATGCAGCGGGTGGGGCAGAGCTTGAGAGCTCGCTTTTAAGGAAAGTGTGGGGAGTGCATGAGCCCCATAGAGACAGTGCCGGGGCAGGTGAGAGCCGGGTGGGCACTGGGTGACTCCGTGCCTTGGGGAGGAAAGGAACTGAAAACGAGCCGCTTTCATAACAAAAACTGTGAAATGAGGAAGCAGCTTTCACTGGGCATTGGGTGGAAGCTGGAAAGACTTTGAGGAGGATTTTAGGAGTTTGATAAGCAGAAACACCCCAAGTTTTCAACCAAAGGGAACAGAGTTGTGCAAAATGTGAAGAGGAAGTAGAGCCATAGAAGGCCAAGAACCAGGCTGAAAACTGCAGCTACCACAAGGCTGGTACTTCATCCAGAGCAAAATGGAAACTGATCACTGAGAGTGTAGGACCAAGACACAGATCATAGGGCCAGGTCCCTGAGGAATGTTCCAGGGCAGAGACAGCCCTGCGTCCTGACCAGGAACCATCCAGCATGCTCCTGCCCATCTGAGCATGGCCCTGGGCCAGAACCTGCTCCCCCCTCCTGTCTGAACTATAAGTCCTGGAGCTTCCTCTGCCCCGCCCACTGATGTGCAGGTGTGCTGCAGGTGGAGCGCTTCTCTCTGTAGTTCACAGCCCTCAGATCAGGAGGGTGACCGTCTACAAACTGTGGAAGAATGTAAATAAAGGTAGTGAAGGACCCTCATTGGTACCTGGAGCTCATTCAGATGAGTCTGGGCTTCACATTGACTATGTGCAGAATGAGGCTTTTGGAGGCTTCGGTTGGAAGGAAATTTATGGTGTGGGTGAAAAAGGTACACGTAACTGTGGTCAGAAGTGGATGTGGGGGTTTCCAGATGTCCACAAATTCCTTGATGCTCAAGAGATGGAGACTAATTCCCCTCCCAGGAGCGTGCCTGTACTTACGAACTGGCTTCTAATGAAGAGAACAAAGCGGAGGTGACATGTACAGCCTCAGACGAGGCACTGGGAGTCCTGCTTGTGCACTCTCTCAGTCTCAGGCCAGTCCCCTCCCATGCTGAGTGGACAGTCCTCTAAGGAGTTGCCCACCTGGCAAGGAGCTGAGGGCTTTTGCCAACAGCCACAGGAATGAGCTTTGAGGTAGACCCTTTGTGCCAATGTCGCCGTCCAGTCCAGGTCGACATCTTGATGGCACCTGATGAGAGACTGAGAGGGTGACCCACCAGGTGAGCCCTCCCGGATGCCACCACAGAATATGTACTGAGGATAGTGAATCTGTGTTAGTTTATGTTGTTCAGTTTGCCTGGGTCCTTACAAGCTCATAGAAAACTAATACATGGTGGGAAAACTATGTTCAATATTTCTCACTAGATACAATATAAGTCAGAAAACATTAGAATCATATATTCAAATATTTAAAAGAAAAACGCTGCTAAATAGGAATTTGACACCTACTTAGGTGGTCCTTTGAAATAAAAGTAATCTTAATTATTTTATTGGCTTTAGAATTCTATTTTAATTTTTTTGTTAACTGTTTGTTCCATCCTTTTTGGAGTCTGGACATGCACGTACACACACCTGGCATGTCTCTCAAGCCAATGAAACCAGAGCTCAAACTGCACTGTCCGCCATGTGGGATCCGGCCACCTTAACCAACGGGCCATGGGATGGCCCAGCTTTTTCCTCATTACAGGCATAGCGGTTACCCTTGAGATTACAGTATTGTCCTTAACCTTTCACAGCATTTTCTGTCAACAGTGTACATAAAGAGAGAACTTTTGCAGCCATGTAGATCTCTAAACCATGACCATTTTATGTGGTATAGATGTTATATTTAATATATTTACATGGGTTACAAAACCCACAAGAAAATGTTATCACTTTAAACAGTTCCATACGTACTTTAAATAAGTGGAAAAGCATAAAAAGAAACACACCGTCTTTTGCATTTAACCAGGGACCTGCCATTTCTCAGGCTCATCATCTTCCCTGAGTCTGGGTTTCCTTCTGGTGCCATTTCCCTTACCCTGAAGAACTTCCTGTCCCATTTGTTACAGCGTAGGTCTGATGTGAAACTCTGTTTGGAATTCATTTTTGAAAAACATTTTTGCTAAATATAGAATTATAAGTTGACATTTATTGTATTCAGAATTTTAAAGGTGCTTCCCAACTGTCTTATTCCTCTGTGATTTCTTTTTCTTTTTCTTTTTTTTGGGAGAGGTTTTTGCTATAGGCCATGTGCGCT
>NW_006204641.1:8308-9612 GCF_000334495.1 Tupaia belangeri chinensis | reverse complement strand
GCAAAAACCTCTAAAAAAAAAAAAAAAAAAAAAAAAAAGAAAAAGAAAAAGAAAATATCAGACAGAAAAGAACAGAAGAATAATAAACAGAAAAATAAAACATGGTAGACCTAAAACCTATTAAATATATATATATATATATATGATCTTTTAAACATTTCTTTCTTTCGAGATACATGTATGCATATATGTGTGTGTGTGCGTGTGTGTAAACACACATACAGAGAGAACTCCTCACCAGGGTCTTCACACCACCATCCACCCCCGCTGTCACTCAGCCAGGATCCCGGGCACGCACGCATATACCTGGCTACAGGAGAGCACCAGACACAAACCCTGCACCTTCCCAGTGACCTCAGCATTGTGAAGCATCACGTTTTCTGTGCCTCCTCAGGTGTCCACAGCCCTATCACATTAACCACAGGAAAACTTGTTTTGAGTCAGCACTCCAATTAAAAGCAGAGTGTTAGAGTACGTAAAGTGACAAAACCTGATTATATGCTGTTCAAAAAAATTCAGTTTCAGACTTTCCTTGACTGCCAGCAGGAGCAAGGTCCACCTACAAGCTGCACGACTTTTTCTTTATTTTTCCCTGTTGTCTTTCATTTCGTTTCATTTTATCTTCTCCTCCTCATTTTTTACCCTGCCAGAGAGACTAGACAGGTCTAGAATCATATATCTGAAATTTTCTAGTAAGGTAAGTGTCTCTGGGATCCTCCCTCGTAGTGATCCACCTGTGAGAACAGAGATATTGCTTTTTAGACACCTCAGTAGAGTTCCCCTCCTGAGAGCACATTGGTAAAAACAACAGAAGAGAGACTTCAGCAAACATCTATTCTCATCCAAAAGGAAACACTCTTACTCCTAGTGGGAGAAACATTACCCCAAGAGGTTTTCAAAAGGGAATTAATCTTCCAATGGCTAGAAGTAGAAAAAGAGCCTCAGGTCTGAATAAACAAAGAAATATGTCTCCAACAAAGGAAAATGCCCCTCCATGTCTCGTAAATATGGAGGACATTACCAAAATGACAGACACAGAATTTTGAACATTAATGGTGACCAAATCCTGTGAATTGGAACAGAAAAGAGACAACGAATTGCAGGAAATTAGGAAGTCCTTCCAGGATATGAAAGAAGAAATGGATACTCTGAGAAAGAATCAGGTGGAACTATTAGAGATAAAGTCTATAATACAAGAAATCAAAAACTCTCTGGAAAGTATTAAGAGCCGATTAGACCATGCTGAAGATTGAATCTCCAATGTAGAAGATAAAACCTCTGATCTAGAAAAAAATACCAAAAAA
>NW_006204641.1:0-5350 GCF_000334495.1 Tupaia belangeri chinensis | reverse complement strand
ATAATCAAAATGGCAATTCTACCCAAATTAATCTACATATTTAATGCAATGCCAGTCAAAGTACCAGACACATTCTTCACAGACCTAGAAAAGGCAATTATAAAATTTGTCTGGAATCATAGAAGACCCCGTATTGCCAAAGCAATTCTACACAAGAAGAGTGGAGTGGGTGTCATCTCACTCCCCGACCCAAAAATATACTACAAAGTTATGGTAATCAAAACAGTATGGTACTGGCGCAGAAACAGACAAGTGGACCAATGGAACAGAATAGAGTCCCCAGAAATAAATGCCCAAACATATAGTCCACTGATCTTTGACAAGGGGTACCAGTCAATCCAGTGGGAAAAGGAAAGCCTCCTCAGCAAGTGGTGCTGGAAAAACTGGATTTCCACTTGCAGAAAGATGAATCTGAACCCCTACATCTCACCTTTGACAAAAATCAAGTCAAGGTGGATCAAGGATCTAAATCTAAGACCTCAAACTATAAAGCTGCTCCTGGAAAACACTGGAGAAACTCTGGGAGACATTGGTGTAAGGAAAGACTTCTTAAATAAGACCTTCAAAGCACGGTTGATCATCCCCAAAATAGACAAGTGGGATTACATCAGACTAAGAAGTTTCTGCATGGCAAAAGACACAGTAATTAGTGTGAATCAATAGGCCTCAGAATGGGAAAATATTTTTGTAAATTTTGCATCAGATAAGGGACTGATAACCAGAATACACAAGGAACTAAAGAAGCTGTTTGGTAAAAAGACAATCAATCCCATTAAAAGATGGGAGAAGGAGTTGAATAAAACACTCTCTAAAGATGACATACGAAATAGCCAAAAGGCATATGAGAAGATGTTCAACGTCCCTCATCGTAAGGGAAATGCAGATAAAAACAATAATGAGGTACCACCTAACCCCAGTCAAAATGCCTAAGATTAAGAAAACAAAAAATGGTAAGTGTTGGTGGGGGTGTGGCGAAAGGGGAACTCTTTTACACTACTGGTGGGAATGTAAATTGGTCCAGCCACTGTGGAGAATAATTTGGAGATTCCTCAAAAATCTACAAATAGATCTACCATATGATCCAGCAATCCCATTACTTGGTATCTACCCAAAGGACAGAAGAATTCTTCATTGGAAAAGTGCTTGCTCATCGATGTTTATTGCAGCACTATTCACGATCGCAAAGTCATGGAACCAACCCAAATGCCCTTGTATGGAGGAATGGATTGAAAAACTGTGGCACATATACTCTATGGAATACTACTCAGCCATAAAAACCAACAAAACCCTAGCTTTTGACAGAAAGTGGAAAAATATGGAAGATTTACTGCTGAGTGAGGGAAGCCAGGCTATGAAGGAGAGACATTGTATGTCCCTACTTAACATATACTGAATGTCTGCACTCTATTACTGAAACTGATTGACTAACAGTTCTACAAACACAAGAGATGGGTGTGACTGTCAGATGAGGTGTATGTGGAGGAGTGGGGCCTAACAAAGGACATTTGGAGAAGGGATACGGAGGTAGAACATTGATGGGATGCGGAAGTGTGGTGTTATTGTTTGAAGTTTTTTTTTTTTTTTGAGAGATTTTCGCTATAGGGTGCGTGCGCTTGCCAGACAGACAGAGACATAGAGACAGAAAGCTAGAAATCACTCCCCAGGGGGGATGGTCACGCCGCAATCCCTTCTCCTCCATTCTCTTCTTGGGATCTTGGGCACGCACACACACGCACCTGGCATGAGTTTTAAGGCAACGGGTCGGGAAGCGAACCGCAGTTGACTACGTGGGAGTCCATTGACATAGCCATTATGCTAACTGCTGGTTCCCCGTTGAAGATATTTTGATCAATGGGTCTGGGGAGAAATGTTCACATATTGAAATGCTCACATTATAAGCTAAACAATGAAATTGAATGTATATACAAAAAAAATTAAATTAAAAAAAATTCAGTTTCAATATAAAGACACGAGTTGAAAGTAAATTCATTTACCGGTGGTTGAAAAAAAAAATTCCATGCAAATAATATGCCTAGGAAGCCAAAGGGAGTGTATTATCAGACAAAACTATTTCAAATAAATATATATTTCCAAATAAAAAGAAGAGTACTTCATAATAATTAAAAAAAAGGGTCCACAGGGAGGCATGATATTTAGAAACTGTATGATTCCAATAACATTGCTTCAAAATACATTAGGAAAAATGGACAGAATTACTTTATAGAGAAATAGATGACTCCATGAATATGATCTCCCTCTCAGCTGTTGATAAGACAACTACAGGAAAATAAAGCAAGGACTCAGATCTAGCAATAAACCACATTTTGTTGACATTAATAAAATGCACTCACACACCCATAGCAGAATACTATCGTTTCAGGTGCCAATGGTCCATTTGCCAGGCTAGACCACATTGTGGACCATAAAACAATGTTCAACAAATTTGAAGATATTGCAATCAGACACAATGTATTTTCTAACCATAATGGAATTAAACTAGAGATCAATACGAAGAAGATAGCCCAAATAAAATACCAAATATTTGGAAACCAGACAACAAAATTCTAAATACTCTTTGGATCGAAGGATACTAGGCAGTATTTAAAACTGTATGACAATTGGGACTGGCAGGTGGCATGGTGGTTAAGGCGCAGGACACTACAAAGTGGCCGGTTCAAGTCCCAGACCCGGTGGGACTTCCTCTTTCTCTCTGGTCAAATTAAAAAATAAAGGAATGAACAAATAAAATTAATTCTTAGAAAAAAAAAACCTGTATAATAATGAAATATAGACTAAAAATGTGTAGGGCCAGCAGGTGGTGTGGTAGTTAAGGTGCTGGACTGCCACATGGCTGACCATGATTCAAACCCCAGACTTGGAGACTTGAGAATCACACCCAGTACATGCACCTGTGTGCCTAAAATCCTGAGAGGAGAATGGAGAAGGAATTCTGGTATGGCTAACCACCTGGGGGATGATTTCTCACTTTCTCTCTCTCTTTCTTTCTCTGTTGTTCTCAGGTTAGCCCATGTATGCTATGGCAAGAAAAAAAAAGTGTAGAAAAGTCTCAAATTAGTATTAATCTCAGCCTCAAAACACTGAGACCCAAAGCAAGCAGACAGGCAAAAATAAATACAAATATCATTGAAATAGAAAACAAAGACAACTGGAAAAAAAATTCCAAAGCTAGGATTTTTGTTCTTTGTTTTAAAATTTTGTCCAGAGGGTGCATGCAGAGAAAGACAGAGAAAGGGAAAGTGAGAAAACTCTCCCCCTGCTCTCCCTTGGGGGAGAGCCATGCCACAATCCCCTCTCCTCCATCCCTCCTTTTGGAATGTTGGGTATGCACGCACACGGGCCCAGCATGTTTTTCAAGAATCTAGGTCTGGGACTCAAATTGCACAGTCAGTCATGTGGGACCCCCTGCCTTAATCACGACACTGGCTGGGCCCCCAATTGCCTTAATCACGACACTGGCTGGCCCCCAAATTAGGTTTTATCTTTTATGAAAAATTGAATTTTATAATCTCTACCTAGATTGATTAAGAAGAAAAAAAAAGCAGGAGACAAATGTTAAGAATGAAAAATAGACTATCAGTACCATCCTTTAGACATTAGTGTGGTAATAAGGGACTGTTATGACTAACTTCAGGACAATAAACTTGAAAACCTCAATGAAATGAACAATTTTTTAGAAAGACACACAGTACCAACACTGATCAAAGAAGAAATGAAAAATATAATCAACCCTGTATCACTTATAGAAAAAATATCTTTCTGTAATTGGAAACCTTCCCATTGAGGAGAATTCAGGTGGAGAAAGCATCATCAGTGAATTAAGTGAAACATATCATATAAAAATCAATATTAAATTAACTATTTTAGAAACAAAAAGATGGAACAAGTCCCACCTCATTGTGTAGGGCCAGTATTACCCTGATTCCAAAGACAGACAAAGACATCACATACAAAAGAAGCAAAAAATATCCCTAAAGTGCACAGGCCCAAACCTATATATGAAGTTAGAAAGTGAAATACAAAACTGCATAAAATGGAATGTACATCTTTCCACACTTTATCACATCATGGGAAATCAAGGTTGGTTTAACATTTGTAAAACCAGGCATCCCAACTCACCAAATCACTTGTTCCTGAGGGGGACAGCGGCGCAGTGGCAATCACAGCACTGTGAGGCCGGCCCACGTGGCAGCCATCCAGGGAGGCCTCCCCGAGTACACTGGGTCTCATGTCCCTTGCCCTGGGGCTCACTGGGGCAGAGGCAGATCCCAGCAGTGGGACCCTCTTGAGATGCTGTCCCTTTGATTGTCATCTCTCCCTATCTCTTGTTCATGGAAGAAAAAAACTTTTTTCAAACAAATTGTTTTATGTAACTTAATTAATTAATTAATTAATCTTAATTTGACCAGAGAGGAACAGAGTGGGGGTGGAGGGAACGAGAAAGCAAGCTGCTACTCTGGTACTCAAACTGCATTCAGCCATGTGGGAATCAAGCACCCTCAATGACCATGCTACCTGCTGGTCCCATAAATAAACTTTTTAAAAGTAATATGTTCATTACAGGAGATGTAGAAAAAGAATTTGTCAAAATTCATCATCATTTTATGATAAAATCTCTAGCAAAACAGGAATAGGAGGGAACGTTGTCAACGTGTTTAAGGATATTAAGGAAAAGCCTCCTGCCACCTTCTCACTCAGTGAGGAAAGGCTTGATGCTTTCTCCCTAGGATCAGCAACAGAGCAAAGGTGTCTGTCCTCACCATTTCTCATTGAACTTTGTCCTCAATATCCTAACCAGTATAAAAGGCAAGAAAATTAATAAAACCATATAAATAGAAAAGGAACAAGTAAAAATGTCCTAATTTGCAGGAAGTGTATATAGAAAACCCTAAGGAACTACCAAAAGTTACTAGAATTAATAAATCAATTTAGCAAGGCCACCATCCAAGTCTATTGGGTCAAAGAAACTGTGCCTATGTCTATATACTAGTAACAATTAGAGAATGGCAGTTTTATCATCTCCATTTACCATAACAGCAAAAGTATTCAGCTATATGCAAAGCGATATCCTAGACAGGATCCTCACACTCACAAAAGTACATTAGAGGAAAACCAGGTGAAGTGCAAATACACTTTGCAGTTTAGGACTGGCCCTGTATCATAGTGGGTGGGAGAGAGTCCCATATCGCCAAGCTCAGTTCAGATCCCAGCCCTGGCACCTTGAAAATCACCTGGGCCCATGTGTGTGTGTGTCCCAAATCCTGACTGATGGAGAGATGAAGAACAGATTGTGGCATGACAATACCCCATTAGGGGCTGTTTTCCCCCTCTC
>NW_006204640.1:0-2938 GCF_000334495.1 Tupaia belangeri chinensis | reverse complement strand
GTTTCTTCACTTTCTAGGATTCCAGTTATTTGGATGTTTGGGCTCTTAATAGTATCTAGTATTTATTGTATAGTATTCTCTCTTGTTTTGGTTTTTCTTTTTTTGGTTATTAGTTTTGTTTTGTTATTTTTTTGCTAGGTCAGAGGTTTTGTCTTAAATATGCAATATTTGATCTTCTGCATTGACTAATCTGCTTGTAATATATTCAAGGGTGGTTAGATCTTCTGTATTATTTCTAACAACTCTATTTAATTTATTTTTTGTGCATATTTTCTTTTTCAGATCGTGCAAGGACGTCCTCACCTTCTGGAACTCATTGCCTCTTTCTTCCTGCATCTTCTGGAGTTCATGATCTCTTCAGCTCTTGCATTTAGCTTAGTTTTGTCACTATTAATATTCTGAATTCTCTATCAGATATTTCCATAAGTTCCACTGTAATATCTATGGATAATGAAGGACTATTATTTTCCCTTAGGGGAGAAGCATTTTCTTGGTTATTCATATTTCTTGTGCTTCTGTGGTAGTTTCTGGTCATCTGCCAGATTATATGTGTTTCTCTAATTTCTGGGAGTTAATTCTGAGCTTTCAGAGGTGTATTGGAGAAGGTGATCTGCAATTTCTCTGCAGTTCCATTACCCTGATGCTCACCAAGCAACATGCACTTTTGACTTTGAAAATGGATATTACAAAGGCCTCACAGTTTCTAGAGAATAGGTGTACCTGTGCTCTGCTGCAGTTTCAACAGAGAGTTCAGAGGTGTGCAGCAGGAGAGAAGCCACATTCACTCTGCAGCTCTGTCCTTCTCCCTACTGCTCACTCTGCAGTCTTTCTTCTCTGAATTTTAGTCATTAGGTAGTGAATTCGCTTTGGGTTAATTGCTGAGAGAAGATTTCTGCAACTGTAAGATCATGTGTTTCCTTTTATTGTAGAGTAATTCTATGACAAAATCTCTCCTCTGCTGTGCTTGTCAACATGGCATCCACAGAAAGAGATTTTTATTTCAGATTTATGAAAAGGAATTTCTGGGGCCAACAGGTAGCATGGTGGTTAAGGGTGATGGATTCCCACATGACTGACTGCGTTTTGAGTACCAGACCTGGCGGCTTGCTTTCCCTTTCTCTCTCTCTCTCTCTCATTAAATTAAAAAATAATAATAACAACAAATAAAATTAAAGAAATAATTATTTTTTTAAAAAAGTAGTTTCTGCCTTCAGGCAGGAAGTTCAGTAAGCATTGAGGAATTCAGTGATCCTGAAAGTATTAAGATGCTTGGCTACTGTGCACCTAGGTCTGTCTAGACACTCAGTGTATAGATACTGAAGAGCAGTGTAGGTTTTAGAAGATGGGGTTTAGAGCATACCTTTAGTTGCCTTTGTCCCTGAACATGCCAAGACACACCTCATATTTAAAATGGCTTCTGTCTGAGGGTTTTAAGGGTCTAGAAGATGGGGTTTGTAGTATAGCTTCAGTCTCCTTGGTCTCTGAACACACCAGGACACCCCTCAAACTTAAAATGACTTCTGTTTGAATGCTTTAAAGGTCTAATTGATCAAGAAAGGAGATAGTCTGTCCAGATATGCCCTGAAGAAGGGGTTAGGTTCAAAAAGTTTATATGACATGGGGCCAGCAGTTAGGGAAATGTCTATGTCGCTGGACTCCCACGTAGTTGACCACAGTTCGACTCCTAGACCTGGTGGCTTAAACTCACGCCAGGTGCGTGTGCGTGTGTGCCCAAGATCCTGAGAGGAGAATGGAGGAGAAGGGATTGCAGCGTGGCCATCCCCCTGGGGGGTGATTTCTTGCTTTCTGTCTCTCTGTCTCTCTCTGTCTGTCTGGTGAGCGCACATGCCCCATAGCACAAAACAAAAACAAACAAACAAACAAAAAAACCTCTGCGAAAAAAAGAAAAGAAAAATTTTATATGACAGAGAAAAGAATTTGGCTTGGGGTGGGTCCCTGACAGCTTCAAAAACATTCAGACCATAAGTGTGTTCACCCCCAAATCCTGGAAACATGGAGAACAAACTTTGGTGTGACCACATCATTTTGGAGAGAGTGTTCTATCTCTCCCCCCCCTCCCCCGTATCTCCTGCTGCTCTCTGGTGAGCATATATGCTCTCTGGCATTTTTTAAAAAAATTTCAGGTTAGCCAGGGATCATGGTGGGCGAAGTGGCTAGATCACACATGGCCGATTGTGCAGATAAAGTCCACCATCTGGCAGCTTGTCAAACACCCCACTGAATGTGTGTGCATGCCTACAAACCTTAGAGGAGACTGAATGAGAAGGGGTTGCAATGTAGCAATTCTCCCTGGGAAAATTTGTTTCTCACTTTACCTCTGTCTTTCTCCAATGAGTTATCTGAGCCCTATAACAATTTGTTTATAAATTCTAATACTTTTAACAACATTGATGAACCAGGAGGATATTATGCCAGTTGAAGTGACCCAGGAAGAGTCATACATTATATTGTCCCACTTCATAACTGGAATGTTATAAATCAAATTCACAGAAACAGAGTGTGAAATGATAGTTACCTGAGTCAGAAGTTGGGCAGGCTTATAAAATAAGGATTAAAAATTAAAATGAACACATAAAATAAATGAGTTCAAGGGTCTATTGTACACAATGAAGTCGACAATAGTATATTGTATACTTGAAAATGCTGAGTAAATATTAAGTGTTCTCACCATAAACATATACCTTCTGAGATAATGCATGTGTTAAATGACTCCACTCATCCATTGCAAGAACTTATCTATCAAAAAATCCTGTGAAACATAAAGAATATCATGTGTGTTATAAATTTATGCTTATTGAAAAAATTAGGAATATAAATAAGTAATTCAACAAACAAGAGGATTGTATCACAAATACATCTCATAAAGATTAAGAGGAGACTAAAATAAAAATGAGTAAAATCAAGGGGGAAAAGAAAG
>NW_006204639.1:12459-12680 GCF_000334495.1 Tupaia belangeri chinensis | reverse complement strand
TCCAGGGGTCTGCAGGTGGATGGGATGGCACTGGCTCATCAACTGGGACAATTCCTGGATAGGACCTGATAACAAACTAGGCAAAAAGCAGGACTAGGGATTGCACTGAAGTGGAAATATGGGCCACAAATTAACACAGGAAAAGGTATCAGCCATTCCAGTGGAATGCAAGTGAAAATCACAGTGAGATATTATGACATATATCCACTGCCTGAAGTTAT
>NW_006204639.1:1204-7701 GCF_000334495.1 Tupaia belangeri chinensis | reverse complement strand
AAAAATGAGTTTTGCTTTTCATCTATAAAACACAAAGTTAACCTAAGTAAGTTTTCCATATTTCTAGCCCTTCAAAAATACACTGGAAAATGGGCTATTTCAAACTATTTCATGGGGAAAAACACAGAGAATCTTGAATGAGTTTGTGTCTTCACAAATAAATACAGAAAGGTTTTTCTTTTTTTTTTATTTGAGAAGATTTTTTTTTTGGCTATAGGGTGCATGTGCTCACCAGAAAGACAGAGACAGAGAAACAGAAAGTGAGAAATCACCCCCTCGGGGGATGGGCACACTGCAATCCCTTCTCCTCCATCCTCCTCTTGGGATCTTGGGCACGCACGCACACTATGCCTGGCATAAGTTTAAGAAACCGGGTCCAGGACTCGAACCATGTTTGACTACATGGGACATAGCCATTACGCCAACTGCTGGTCTCAGATAGGTTTTTTAAAAATGCAGTTCTTCTAAAGTTCAGGAGGGTGGGTAAAACTATTCCATACTGAAAACCAGCTGTGGTAGGCGAGGGGAGGGAACTTGGGTAGCTCTCTCACCTGAAGCAGAGATTTACCTGACCCTGAGGCCATTCAGCATCCTCAGTAAACAGCTGGTCCTGGTCTCGCAGCCAGGTTACTGCAGGTCAAAGCAGTGCAGAGCATTTAGCTTACGTTTGTTCCTCAGCTTGAAAAGCCTTTCTAGCATTGAATACGTCCATCCACACTTCTCTTTCAGAATCTGCCAGCCCGATCTTAGCATTGACTCTGCATCTCGGTGACTGATACACGTAAGCACATCTGTGTCTGTGTCTGTCGGAGGTGCGATCCCAGCGCTGACTGCATCCCGGTGACTGAGACACACGCAAGCACGTCTTTGTGTCTGTGTCTGTGTCTGCGTCTGTTGGAGGTGCGGGGGGTGGTGGAGGGAGAGGAGCAGACAAGGATGAAGAAAAAAAATCACCTGCTCTGTAGGAGCCACTGGGAAACCTGGCCTCTTCCTGACCCAGTTCTTTCAGAATAGGCCAGGCCACTGTTGGGATGACCCAGTGACCCAGGGTCTCGTGTCGACCTGTGCAGGGAAGGGTAACCTAGCCCGCCCGGCTGCACCCTCCCCAGAAAGACATTCCAGCCATTGGGGAGCACCGGTTCCTGGGACACATCAATTGGCTGGATGTTCCTAGGATTCCCCGTGGAGGCGCTTGCTCTTTCTTCTTACCCCCTCTCTCCCTGGTGAGCACACACCTTCTGGCAACTGAAAAAAATAGCACTTTTTTAGAGCATAGCATCTCAATCTCATTTCTCCCACTGAATTATCATTAATGTTGATATTTCATCTCATATCATTCAATCCTACTAATAAAAATAATGATATTAAAGGGCCAGTCAGTAGCATGGAGGTTAAGGCAACTGGATCCCACACAGTGAACCTCGTGGTGTGAGTCTGGATCTGGTGGCTGGAGAAGCAGGCCGAGCACATGTGTGTACGTGCCCCCCCCTGAGAGAGCAGAGGAGGGCTGTGGCAGGGACATCTGGCCCAAGGGTGCTGCCTACTCTCTGGCAAGTGCGTGTCCCTGTACCAAACATTATTTAAATGATGATTTTCAAAATTAAAACTATATTAAAATATTTTCTCACAGATTTATTTCTTTTAAGCTATCTATTATATTTATTGTATATATACCAATTATATAATTATATATCTTATAATATAGACAGTATTTTATACTTGTACTATCTGCAGCTATTATAATAAAAACCACATATAAATATACTAGAAATTTAGTGTTCAAACTCTCTCTAGAAATGTTACCAAAATGAGAAATTTGGAGATCAGTGGGCCTGCAGCCTCCTCACCCTGCCCTCCCCTCTTCAGCCTCTGGATGCAGGATGACCTCGTCTTCCTCACAAAGCCTCCCTGAGGTGAGAGCAGTCACACACGGGGACACCCGGCCAAACGAGATGTCGGGACAATGCGGGGCAGTGTCCCATAGCAGGAGAGAGATGGAGCGAGGTTCCCCAATGTCCAGAGCACAGGCTGTGTGGCCGCAATGTGGCCATAGAGGGGTGAGGGAGGCACCACACTGTGGCCCTCAGCCTCCTACCCTGTGCTCTGTGCTTGCACATCTGCCTGGGCAGGAGCCCCTCCCTGCACTGTGGATGGAGGGCCGCTCATTCATCCGCTCACTCACTGATGCACCATGTATGTGGTTCCTGCTGTTGGGCTCAACAATGATGGTGGGTCCTCGGAGCCCAAGGTCAAATGTCACCTCCCCCAGGGAGCCCTACTTGATCCCCACCTCTCTCTCATTCCCTATGGCCACAACCAGAACCCTGTCACCATGGCCACACCATGATGGCCTCTCCAGCTTCTGATGTCTGTGAGGATGGCAGGACAGGCACAGATCGTGATTTATAAAAATGTGACTGTGAATGACGGAAAGGCTCACATGGAGGCCACCTCTCTGTGGGTCAGAGTCACCCAGCTCACATTCTAGTCCCTCCTTCCCAATTTTTAGACCTGGGTCCTTGGAGTCCTTTACCAGGAGCCCGAGGGAACCCCTGTCACTGTGTCATCTGGACAATCAGCAGTCTGTATGATTTTTACTTCTGATTTTGGATTATTTAAAAACTGTGAAGATGTTTTCTGAGTGTCCTCGTTAGTACTGAGAGGCTGAGTCATGTCTGGAAAGGCAGGGACCCACTGTGGTGTCTGAGCCAGGTCAGGACAGCGTGGAAGGCCCAGATGCTGAGGGGGAGACTGTGCAGGGCTCGACTGAGCCCACAGGGAGGAGACAGAGAGGCAGGCAGAGCACCCCCTCCTGCCCCAGGACACACACCCCCTCTTCATGGTGACCTCACATCACTGCAGTTACCAGGACATAACCTGCCTCCTTGACTGATGGCCTATGCTCTGGGGATGGCCTAGGGGCTGGCAGGCCTCAGTTCCATGGCCTCTGCATGACCTAGGAGAAGTCACTCGTGCCTTTGAAATGCCAGTGTCTGAGGCCGACTTGGAAATGGCCCCTGCACAGAGATGCCATGCTAGGAGCTGCCCCCCTGGGGGGCACTGGGTCTGGAGCCTGGCACAAGGTGTTGTGATGTGCTGCCGCTGGCGCTGTCCTCTTTCAGCTGGACCTGCAATCCCACCTAGCTCAGCTATGACAGAGGAAATTCTGGGAGGTGCAATCCATGCTGGGGTGGAAAAGGCCAGGGTCCCAGGGCTGTAGATTGCTGGGCTGTGAAGAGGAGCCGATTGGCAGAGCAGCTCAGCTACCAGGGTATCCAGCCTCACTCCCTCTCCTACAGCCAGAGAACCCTGGGGAGCCTGATGACACTGGGGTGAGCTAAGCAGGGGGTCCTGGTGGTCCTGGGATGGGATTCCTCCTGGATCCTACCTCTCTTCCCTCCTCTTCCGGCCAACCTGGTCTCCCTCCAGACACCTCCTGCCCCTCCTTCCTACTCACTCTCCCATCTTTCCCTCCAAATTACCCACTACGGCCATATCCCCAAATATACCCCAGATCGACAGCTCTTCCCAGCCCTAAATCTCACAGCCTCCCCCAGACCCAAGGCCAATGGGCAAAGGATGGGGGATCGAGTCCTCAGGGCTCTCTATGTTCTTGCCCTCTTCCTACACTTGGGAAGGCCTCTAGGTGGCCAACGTTGTCCAAGCATGGGGCAGCCAGCCCAGCCTATGCCAGCTAATGCATTACTGATGATACTCTGTTTGCTTTGCCAATGAAAAATGTTTCCTTTGCCAGGCAGGGATGAGCCTAAGGGACAATCATCACTTTCTACCTGCAGCTGTCTGATAACTCCATGTGCACCCCAGTCCTGAGCAGACTAGAACACCCAGGCCTCAGGCCCCACTGGCTCCACCATCACCCCTGACCTGAGCTAGCTAGGCACACTCAGAGTGTCCTGCAGACAGAGGACAGGAAGGAAGGAAGAAAGAGGCCATGGGAATGAGAGAGGAGGGAGGGAGAGGAGAAAATGAGGGAAGACGAAAAGACGGGAGGGAAGAAGGGAGGAAAGACAGTAAAACCCAGACATATTTCTGTGCTGTCTGTCCTCCAGCACTGGGGACAGGAACTATCAGTGAACTCCCCTAAAGAGAACATCCTTGTGTGCCCAGGGGCCCTGGAGTAACTTCCAGCTGCATGGCCCTGCCTCCTTCCCCAGCCTCCCCGAGCATGGCCACCCGCCATGCAGGAGCTGCCTTCTTCCCCAAGCCTTCCCTTCCCTGCCCTCAGGAGCTATCCTGTTTTTATATCACAGATGGGGTTACAGGGAACTGGGGCAAAGTGGGCCCTCTGGACTGTGCTGACGGCTGGGGGATTCTGAGGGGCCTGGGTAGCTCTGAGCACTTACTCCCTCCCCAAGCAGGTCCTGTGTGGTGGATCTCAGAAGCCAAGCAGGGAGGAGTAAGTTTGGAATTTCTATGATGAGTGAGCCCCCCAAAATCACCAGGACCTCAGGGAGGCTTGAACATGGGTCAGTCGGTCCTGAGAGATGGGCGAGCGCCGTTCCGAAGGGACGGGCGATGGCCTCCGTTGCCCTCGGCCGATCGAAAGGGAGTCGGGGTCCGATCCCCGAATCCGGAGGGGCGGGGGGGGGGGGCCGGGGGGGGCCCGCCAGCCACTGGGTGGGAGGGCCAAGCTGAGGCTGGGTGGGCAGTCAGTACCTAAGGCCAGCGTGTGGTGGGCTTGGCACTGTCAGACGTCAGTGTGGCGGTAGGTATATTCCCACATGTAGAAAGGACGTGGGCGCTCCACTCCTTCCATAGGTCATCCCTTCCTTACTGCTGCACCCACGCGGTTCATGACTTGGGGCAGAATGATCTACCCGCACCCCTGGAGAATCCAGATCCACCTCCATGACCACGGAGGATTGGGAGCCAGGGAGGAAGGGAGAACTGCTTACAGGGTCAAAACAGGAAATTAGAGCAGAAATCATGTGCCTATGGGTGGGTGTCCTCTTGCTGGGACAGATACAAATTTCTGATGAACACGATTAAGAGTCCATTGCCCTGCCAATAAGAGCAAGACTCTGAACGGAGGAAGAGCAATAAGGAGTCTGCACAGAGCCAGGCCCAGACAGAAGAAAGCCTGAAGGAGTTAGAAACCGTCCTCCCGGCACATTGCCACAGCTGCAGCATGTCACCTTCTCTCCCCCCGAGGAGTGGGGCGCCCAGGACAAGTTGGAGATGCACCCCAACCAGCAGCAGGAGGTCGGCATTCAGGCACAGGGGCCCAGCTCGGCCCCAGCTGGGAATGGACTGGTGTAGCTGGTGGGGCGGACACCTGAGAGTCACTTACGCAGTAGGTCCTTCACTGTTTGTAACAAGGCTGTTGGTGCTAGCAAAAAGTCTGGTGACTCTTAAAGGAAATAGGCCCATAGGAACCTCCCGTGATGGTGTCCTGGCAAGTGTGGGTGCCTCAGCTGTGTGGTGTACATTTCTATTGCTGTACTCAGTCTTGTTTACAAGTTAGTTTCAAAATAAGAACAGCTAGAATTTAAAGTTTTCAGAGACTGTTAAACAAGTCCATTTCTTTGGGTTATTCATCAAATTTTCTCCATAATAAAATTGTTATTATTGCTTGTTATTTATATACTTTATGTTTTTGTGTCAAATTTAAGATTCAGAAAAGTCATATGGTCACTGGGCATAGTTACAAAAAGTTGTAGGATAGTTATGAAAAGTTGTAGGCCTCCAGCAGCTTGGAATCTACCAAGAACCCTGTGATAGCTCTGTATTTTGTTTTTCTTTATGTGAGCAATGTAAGATATTCTCAAAATGGCTTTGTTTTTACTGCTCCACACCAATTACCAGAGGTTAAAAATCGGCTGTTGTTTCCTGGCATTCTCAAACTCATTCCTTAGAACAAGTTTTCTGTATTTAATTTGTGTAATATATAGATTTTAAGTGGTGCTTTGCAAAGATTCCTTGGGGGGGCCAGCAGTTGGCGTACTGGTTAAGGTGTTGGACTCTCACATGGCTAATCACAGTGGAGTGTGAGACCTGGTGGTTTTCTTTCTCAAACTCTTTTTCTCTCTGGGGACCAGCAGTTGGTGTAATGGCTATGTCCCTGGACTCCTATGTAGCCGACCATGGTCACGCCAGGAGCATGTGCGTGCGTGCCCAAGATCCCGAGAGGAGAATGGAGGAGAAGGGATTGCGGCATGGCCATCCCCCCTGGGGGGTGATTTCTCATTTTCTATCTCTGTGTCTCTCTCTGTCTTTCCGGCGAGCACACGCACACTATAGCAAAAACTCAAAAAAATTTTTTCTCTCTGAAGAGCACACATGCCATATAGCAAATTAAATAATAATAATAATGAAGTGAAACAAATAAAATAATTTTTTAAGAAGCCCTAGGCGCCAGCAGGTGTAGTGATTTAGACACTGGACTCCCATATGCCCAACCATACTTCAAATCGCAGACCAGGTGGCTTGTAAAATCATGCTGAATGTGTGTGCATGTGTGCCCAAGGTTCCAGGAG
>NW_006204639.1:0-1071 GCF_000334495.1 Tupaia belangeri chinensis | reverse complement strand
CCCCAGAGCCGGGCGCGCGAGACTGGCTGCTGCCCGAGTCTCCCTACAAGGCCCTTCTTGCTGGTCCAGCAAGCCAAGGGCAGGAGAGTGCTGGTCGACCCGCCCGGGCGGCCCCCACAACCTGCAGGGCGCGCTGAGGCCTCGGAGCTCTGCAGAGCCAATCTCTGAGGAACGGAGGCCGCAGCGACAGCTCGGTACAGCCAGGAAGACCGTGCTGCGGCCCTCCTGGAACTGCTTTGCGAACACCAGACCGAACCGCATCCCTTCCCTGATTGCTGGAGCTCGAGAAGAAGGCGATATAAACGCAGCCGCCAGGTGGAGCCCGACAGCAGGGGACGCCCTGAGCGGGGCGGATCCGTGGGACATGGCCAGGGAGCGCGCAGGCCGCCTGCCGCCCAGCCAGGTCCGTTGGGCCTCTGGGGCCTTCTCTCCCCTCAAGGCAGGTGAATGAGGTCCGTTCTGGTCATAGGACTCCGCTTGGAGCTCGTCCACAGCATGGCGTGGCGGGGTCGCAGAAGACATTTAAAAATTTTTTTTCCTTCATTATTAATTGTTACAAATATCCACAGCACACAATACAATTTTTCAGAATATGGATACATTATGTTACCATTAAATGAAGGATAGTACCATAGTCATCCTTTCCATGAGAGAAGTGTACATTATTTTATGTTTTGTTTTCCTTTTCTTTCTTTTATTCCTTTTTACCTTTCTCCACAAACATTTACTTAACATATCAAAAACATTTTTGCTCATACTCCATAGTTCTTTCAAAATTTCAAAATACTGAAATTTAAAGATAATGTTCAAAATATTTTTCATAATTTTTTATAATTTTGTTTGTGACTCTATAACAACAGAGACAGTATGGTATTAAATATTTTTGAGAAGATATTTACATGTCAACTACTCAAATTGTTGAAAAGCAAATGCCCAGCACACAAGTTCCACATAAATCTTCTCAGTTCAGCCCTATCTATCAAGTATTCTGTGATATACCATCTGCTAGCAAAGATCAGTCTCTTTTTCGACATCAAAGACTTTCTCAAGGTAATTCTCTGGTGTGGTTGC
>NW_006204638.1:0-1162 GCF_000334495.1 Tupaia belangeri chinensis | reverse complement strand
TAAAGGAGATGGAAAACAAAATAAAGATGGAGAAGTGAAAAAAGAGAAGAAAAGAAAGATGGAAAGGCAAAGAAGATGAAAAAGAGAATGATGGAAAGAAAGGATGGAAATGAAGAAAAGGATGGGAAAGAAAGAGGAAATGAGGAAAAAGATGAAAAAGAGAAGGAAGAAGATGGAAAAGTGGAGGAAGACAAAAAAATGGAAAAGAAGTTGGGAAAGAGGGAGGAGATGAAAATAAGAATGAAGTTGGGAAAAAAATCGAAAATGAAGAGGTCAAAAAGATGCAAGAAAAGAGGAGTCTCTGAGTATCATTTAAAACTTCCCTAAGCAGTTTAATAATCTGATAATAGGTATCTTCATGTTGTAATGTTAATAGAGATAAGTATTTTTATTGAATATTTTATAAGCACAGGTTTTCTTTATCATTTATTTAATTTCAGAACAACTTCATACTTACTGGCCACAGGGTTTCTAACATGAAACATTTACAAGTTTTGTGATTATAGTGATGGCATACATAGAAAAAATTTGATTTCTTCTTTAGCAGTGAATTTCATTTTGTGTAAGCTACATATTGAATCTTTGAATTCTAATTCTACTTCTATATGTATGATAATTTCACAAAGTAAGAGTTTCATCTAATATTCTTGTGGTTTTCTAGTAACTTTTATAAAGAAGACAAACTATTTTCATATAATGTTAAGAGTTAGATTTACCTTTCCCATCCCAAATATAACTTTATTATTAGATTGTGAAAAAAAAAGTTATAATCCCATTTTTAAAAGAAATGCAAATGTTGGGACCAGCAGTTAACGTAATGGCTATGTCGCTGGACTCCCATGTAGTCGACCGCAGTTCGAGTCCCAGACCTGTTGGCTTAAACTCACGCCAGGCGCGTGTGCGTTCAAGATCCCAAGAGGAGAATGGAGGGGGAGGGACTGTGGTGTTGCCATCCCCTCTGAGGGTGGATTTCTCGCTTTCTGTCTCTCTGTTTCTCTGTCTTTCTGCACGCACCTTATAGCAAAAAATCTCTCAAAAAATGCAAATATTTATTTCAAAAAGGCAGTTTTGATTATATGTGTATACACAAAGTTTTACTTGATTTATCTTAATAAAATGACTTCTCTAAGCTGACCAAAAAATAAAATAAAATAAAATAAAA
>NW_006204637.1:0-402 GCF_000334495.1 Tupaia belangeri chinensis | reverse complement strand
GGGGCTCACCTGTCACCTCACCCACAGTGGATATCTCAGATTGGACCTGGAGGCCCTGAGGAGTTTAAACCTTTGTGTACCTTAAGAGTCTCCCAGAGTGGCAGATCCTCATGGCTCCACAGACAGCGGACTCTACCTGCGATCCTGTGCCCCAAGCCCTCTGCACCTTCCAGTCTTTTGTTCCATCACCTTTGTCCCTTTTATCCCCTCACAGGGAGACCAGGGCTTACTGTGGGTTTTGGCACAGGGGTCTGAGCTCAGGCTATGATCTGCTCTGGTCCTGTCCAGGCACCTCCTCATCCTGCATCTTCCCTGTGTTCAGTAGAAATGCCCAATCCCCACTGTGACTGAGGAAAGGGTCACCATAGGAGGATGTTGGAAAACCTGGGTCCTGGGCTCACT
>NW_006204636.1:0-3288 GCF_000334495.1 Tupaia belangeri chinensis | reverse complement strand
AGACTAATTGTATGTATATGAGACTTAATTTCTTTATATTGAAAAGAAAATGTATTGAGTTCAACATTATAAAAAAAGAATATGTGTATTAAGAAACACATTGAGATAATATACAAATGCACAAATTTTAAAATTATTCTTCACCATTTTTGTTTCATTTTCTTTTGTTTTATTTTACCACAGAGGCATGTGCACTCACTAGAAAGAGATAGAAAGAGATAGAAATCTTTCCCAGAGTGGATGGCCATGTACAATTTCTTCTCTTCCATTCTCCTTTCAGGATTTTGGGAACACACATGCACATGCCTGGTGTGGTTTTCAAGATGTTGGGTCCAGGACTTGAATTGTGCAAGTGGTCATATGGGATCCAACCACCTTAACCTCTATATCACCCTCTGGTCTTGATTCTTTTCCCTTTTGACTTCTGGGGGGCATCTTATGGTACAGTTTTGATTCTTATATAGATTTTTAAATAATGGGACCAGTAGATGGTATAATAGTTATGTCATTGGACTCCCACATAGTCAATCACAGTCCTATAAAAAAATGTATCAAAAGTATTGTTTAAAGTCATTATTAGATATTATAAGCATATAAGAAAACATAGGGAATAATGCAATGAATGCTTCATTCTTTGTCATTACACAACTTTATCAAATTTATAAATTTTCTTCATATCAGATTATTTTTGTCTTTTTCTTGAAAGACTTTTGCTATAGGGTGTATGCATCACAAGAGAGACAGAGAGAGACAGTGAGAGGGAAGATAAGAAATCACCTTTCCAGGGGGGTGACTATGCCCCAATTTCTTCTCCTCCATTCTCCTCTCAGGATTTTGGGCACACATGCACACATACCTGGTGTAAGTTACAAGTTGCCAGTTGGAATTTGAATTGCAGTTTGGGAGGCCAGTGCCTCAGCCACCTTGCCACCTGTTGGCTCCTTCAGACTCTTTTAATGCCTATTTCCTTGTTAATGTAATTATACTGTATACCAGTATTTTTCTTGCACTGGCGTTTTTCCAAGTTAGTTTAGCTGAACTAGCGGTTTTCAAACTGTTTGCTCATTGTAATCACATTGAGCTTTAAAAACATAGCTCCAGGTGCCAGCAGGTGCATGGTTTAAGGTGCTGGACTTCCACATAACTAACCACAGTTCAAGTCCCAGACCTGGCAGCTTACTTTCTCACTTCCTCTTTCTCATTCTGTCTCTTCTCACACTATCTCTGGTGTCTACAGTTGTCTTCCATTCCTTTTCCCCCCACATTTTATTGATCACACAATTTCTTCAATAATCTAACTACTTTCAATAGCAAATTCAGCTGGTAATTTCAAAAAAGCAGTTTTAGCTTTAATAAATAAAAAAAAAAATGCTAAGGAATTTTGCTTAAAACTTAAAGCCAGGACACAGGTTAGGATTCTATTCAAATAGTAGGTACATGAACCTATCGACAGCTCAAGGCAAAATATTAAGAGACTCTTGCAATGACACAGGGAAACAATAAAAAGGGGATCAATAGCACAAGAGAAGCAAGCATCTAAGCCACTACTAGATACACAATGAGAACTGAATAAATACACTATATTTACAAAAAGAATAAATGTTCCCTTCCAACTCCTTCCAGTGGGAAGAATTCTAGTTGCCTTGCATTAAGTCCTTTGGGAGCTTCTCTAGACTCTGAGATTGTGGTTAGAAAGTACGTTACAAGGACCAATAGTTGGCGTAATGGCTGTGTCACTGGACTCCTATGTAGCCAACTGTGGTTCCAGTCCCGGACCTGGTGGCTTAAACTCACAACAGGCACATGTGCATGCGTGCCCAAGATCTTGAGAGGAGAATGGGTGAGAAGGAATTATGGCATGGCCATCCCACCTGGGGGGTTATTTCTTGCTTTCTGTCACTCTGTCTTTCTGGAGAGCACATGTGCCCTATTGCAAAAAACCTCTCCAAAAAGAAAAAAATAAAGAAAAAGAAAGCATGGTACAGACCTCAGATTGCAGAACCCTATGGTTATTAGGGTTATTAGGTCATATATTCACTTATCTCCCTCTTAATTCAGCTATTGCTGAGCAAGTTCAATGTACCTATTGTTGCCAGGTAATACTCTAATGTTAAGGATATAACTGTACAAAGGAGACAGTTATAGTCCCTACTTTAATGTAATTTGGAGTCCATATGGCTCACTCTACAAATCTCATAATCTCCACTAAGTCCCTCCAACCAGCCACTTGAAAATTTGCCTCTCTCAACTATCTAGGTGTCTATAACTTTTACCATAGGAATTGGCATTGTCTTTGGCTGGTGTAACAAAATACTGCTAACTGGCTTAACATAAATTTATTTCTTACTGTTCTGGAGGCTTGACGTCCATGATTAGGGTGTCAACATGGTTCAGTTCTGGTGAAGGCTCTCTCCCTGGCTCGCAGATGTCCACTTTTTAATCTGTGTTCTCAAATGGCAGAGAGGAAAAGGATAAGGCTAAGGAGAAGAAAGAGAGAAGGAGAGAGAGCTCGCAGATGTCCACTTTTTATCTGTGTTCTCAAATGGCAGAGAGGAAAAGGATAAGGCTAAGGAGAAGAGAGAGAGAGAGAGAGGAAACACAAGCATTTTAAAACTATGTGGCTGATTAACTATGGTTGACTAATAGAGATACAGATAATTTTTTATTTAAAAGGTAATTCATAATTCCTAATGATTCCTTTTATTTTTTTCTCCTTCCTTCCTCCAATTTCTTTAGTTTCTTTCCTGGTCCATGTGTTCCTTTTATTTACTATCATATGTATCCTTGCAAACTACCTGATTAAAATGAACTGTGTAGTTTTGATACATGCTTTGGAATGTACTAGGGGGAGATAAGTTTATGCTTATTTATTAGAAGAGAATTGAAGTTGATTTTGATGATGTGTGCTTAGTTACACTATTAGTGGGTTCATATTTCTATATTTTTATTTTTAGCTACTATCTTATAAAACATTGAATATCAACAAGCTTTAATAAATTTATAACCAAAAGCATAGCATTGAAAGGCATCTTATAAAGTATACTGTCTAATGTTGGAATGTCTATTTAATACAGATAGAGCCCACAATAAATTGTGGCTTGAGTAATGTCACAAATTAGTCCATGGTAGAGCCTCTTTATGTACTCCCAGTGCTCTGCTTTTATTTTTTTTTCTACTAAATTTGGTTAAATGAATGATTTATTCATCCTTTAATCCATATTTTCTGAACTCAAAATATATTACAAAGCTACAGTAATTAAAATGTTATTGTACTGGCTTGAAAACATA
>NW_006204635.1:0-6162 GCF_000334495.1 Tupaia belangeri chinensis | reverse complement strand
TATATATTACCCTGATTTTAAAAAGAAGGAAACCCCACCATTCATTATAGAATGGACAAATGCAAGTACTTCATGGTATCACTTATATATGAAATCTAAAATAGTCAAACTCATAGAAGCAGAAATAGAATGGTGAATATAATGGGCTTGATGAGGGGATGGGAAAATCTCGATCAAGGCGTATAATGTTTCAGTGATGCAAGAATAATTAAGTTCTGAGGATTTAATGTACAACATGGTGAATATAATTAACAATATTGTATTGAATACTTGAAATTTGCTAACAGGGTAGACCTTAAGTGTTCTCACCAGGCACATATACACAAAAAAGTAAATGACAATGTGAGGTGATGTCTGTGGTAATCAGCTTGAGTGTGATGACCATTTCATATGTATGCACATATCAAATATTCAAGTTGTACACCTTTAATGCATATAGTTTTAATTTTTTGATCAAATCTCAATAAAATGAAAAATAAGCATCATCATCCTCACTTTTTCTACATATATCTATTCATATTATTATATTTTCTAAGGCTATTCATGTTTTAAGAATCTGATCATACATGATTACCTAGAATTTGTAAAACAAGTCTATAAGACAGCCTATAAGACACAGAGCCAGCAGCAATGCTACAAGGACTGATTTGACTCCTCTTGACTTGGTGCATGTATGTGTGTGTGTGTGTGTGTTTATGTGAAAGAACCTGTCTTAGTCCATATGTTTGGGATGCTTATGTTTATGCTTGACATGTGTACATATGGCATATTGGTTCATGCACACACCTGAACAGGTGTTGTAGAACAAGACAAGGTGATCTTGTCATTGCAGGAAATGTGACTAGTGATCACATTTAGTTTGAGCATTTCTCAACACAAGTAAAGCAGTACCTTTCCTCCATCTTTTCCATGGCAAAAATGGTCTCTCATTCCACTTTCTATAGGGACATCTATTCCCACCTCACAATTTGTGAATGATGTACTGTCAGTAGACAGGAATGGTGGCTCACCATAATCAATCCCTTCTCACCCCTCTACCTTTGAGACTGAGAAATGAAAGGGCATTAAAAGGAGCATGGTAACAAACCTCAAAGGAACCACATGAAGTGTTGCCTTCTGACTCAACCTCTTGTTCCCTCTTGAGTCTCAGTTCTAAGTTTCCATCGCATCAGTGCAAACTGCATTCATTGTTGGTTGAGTCCCAATGAAGAATTCATTGGCAGTCAATCTTTATGGTATGACATGAGTAACACCTAAAACATTGAATATTAAAATTTTGTGTCAAAGTCTTTACTTCATACAGGTAACATGGAATATAGAGATAGGCAAGAAGAAGCGATCAATTATGTTAAATTAAAAGTTGGGGGCAGAGAGTTGGATGTGAGGTTCAGCATTTCCATGTAACAACATGGACTAAGGAAAAGTTATGTAACTTTTCAAGACCTCAGTACCTCCATCCCATTTTGTACCATAAGCAACATGATACTGTCTCCTAATGTTTGTGAGAAAGTATTAATTATATACGTGTAGTAAATATCACAGTACCTAGACATAGTTCTCAGTGTTGGTAATCATATAAATTGAAAGCAATTAAAATTTCCTCCAGGGGTCAACTCATAGCCTGAAGGTTAAGGGAACTAAATCCCACCTGGCTGTTTGTAGTTCAAGTCCCTAGTCCTGGTGGTTTCAAAAACATGCCAGGCACATGTCTGCCCCAAATCCCTATGGGATTGATTGATTGATTGATTGATTTAGAGGGATTTTTTGCTATAGGATGCATGTGCTCGCCAGAGAGACAGACTGAGAGAGACAGAAAGCAAGAAATCACCCCATCCAGGAAAAATGCCCACATTGAAATCTCTTTTCCTCCATTCTCCTCTCAGGATCTTGGGTGTGCACACACACATGCCTAGTTTAAGTTTTAAGCCCTCAGGTCTGGGACTCAAACCTTGGTCAATTGTTTAGGAGTCCAGTGATGTAACCATTATGCTATTTGCTGGTCCTGACCTATGGGATTTATTTATTACAAGATTATAAGATATTGTAACATAACCATGCACCATGGGAGGAGGGATATGTTCTCCCTCTCCTCTCTCTCTGTTTCTTTGGCAGGTGCACACACCTTACAGAAAATAAAACACAGACACACACAAACAAAACTTCTCATGGATCTGGCCCCATAGTGTAGCACTTAAGCACTGAACATAAGGAAGTAAATTCCACAAGACTGACCACAGTTCAAATATGGCCCTAGTGACTTGAAAAACATGGCATGTTCATATGTGCCCCAAATCCTAATAGGATAGAGAAATGGAACAAAAGGAATTGTGGCATGACCATATTTCTTTCTTATACTCAGGGTGCTTTTTCCCTGTCTCTGGCAAGTCTATGCACCCTCTGGAAAACAAAACAATGTAAAAACAAAACACACACACACACACACACACACACACACATCTCATTAATTCCCCCTGTGTAATTTACAAAGCACATTCGCATCATGCCACTTGGTCTGTATAACAATTAATTAAGGTAGGCCTACATTCATGTTTCCATTAGCACACATTTCATAAGCTGAATGTTTGGTTTTGTTAGATTCCAGCCAGTGTTCTTTCCATCACAAAAGATGCCAGCTGGAGATAACAGTGGCTCTCCTAGCCCTATGACATGCTGGATGACTCTGTGAAGGACAGCGTCAAAACGCAGCCATGCTATTTTACAGTTGTACATCTGAAGAACAGGGGCCTCACAGACCAGAATTTTTGCACCCATCCTTCACTCTATGTAAGAACCTTGTACAAAACCTCAGTCATATTGTATTTATTTGATTAATTTTAGAATATTAATTCTATTGACTCTTCTTTTATTTATTTTTTAAATGTATTGAGAGATATTTGCTAGGGACCAGCAGTTGGCGTAATGGCTATGTTGCTGGACTCCCATATAGTTGACCACAGTTTGAGTCCTGGACCTAGTGGCTTAAACTCACCCTGGGCACATGTGCATGCATACCCAAGATCTCGAGAAGAGAACGGAGGAGAAGGGATTGTGCCATGACCATCTCCTCTGGAGGGTGATATCTTACTTTTTGTCTCTCTGTCTCTTTCTTTTTTTCTGGCAAGCACACATACCCTATAGCCAAAAAAAAAAAAAATCCTCTCCAAAGAGCGAGAGAGAGAGAGAGATTTGTGATAAGTTTGTGATAAGGCACATGTGTTAACCAGAGAGGGAAAAAGAAACAGAAAGTAAAAAATCACCCCCTAGGGGAGATAGTCATTCCTCAATCCCTTCTCGTCCATTCTCCTCTTAGAATTTAGGGCATACATGCACACACATCTGGCATGAGTTTCAAGCCATTGGGTCCAGGACTTGAACTGCAGTCAGCTATGTGAGTGTCCAGTAACATAACAAATATGCCATCTGCTGGTCCATACTCTTTTTAAAAAGCGTACAACATTTTCTGTTTACAATATGCAACCAATACTTCTTCCTCCCCTAAGAATCAGGAAAATATATTATAGAAAAGGTTGCAACTCCAAAGCTGAAAATATATTATAGAGAAGGATGCAACTCTAAAGCTGAGACCTGATTTTTTTTTTTTTTTTGGAGAGGTTTTGCTGTAGGGCACGTGCACTCACCAGAAAGATAGAGAGAGACAGAGAGACAGAAAGTGAGAAATTATCTCCCAGGAGTAGATTCTCATCCATTCTCCTCTTGGGATCTTGGGCACGCACGCACATTCACCCAGTGTGAGTGTAAGCCATGGGTCCAAGACTCAAATCACGGTTGATTGTATAGGAGTCAAGAGATATAGCCATTACTCCATCTGCTGGTCCCCTGTTTTTTGTTTGTTTGTTTGTTTGTTTGTTTTTGTTTGTTTGTTTGAGACTTGAGTTTTTCTCTAGCAGGCCATTACTGTAAATGCCAGAGTGTAATTTTACATTTCCCCATAAAGGTACAGATAAAGTCTTAGAGGCTTAGAGGAGAGGGGGTTCTAGGGTAAAACGCAAATAACCTTCCCTAGTGCTCCTATCAGTCTGTGGTAACTTTTGGAAATAAGGAAAAGGAAACAGGAGGTTTTGTTTTTGTACAAAACATGAAAGAAAAAAGACAGAACAGGGAGACAAGGTGATGTGAAAAACTGTGAGCTTTACCATCGTGAGCCTTGCATCATTAGGTTGGTCATTTTAAATATGTCAAAAGCACATACTTCTTTTACTTTTTTAATTAGTAAAATATATACATCTGCCAATCTTTAGTTTAAAAAAAAAACCTAAAATCTGTTATCAAAGTTTTGCGGTGCAACATATTATTCTACAACCCAGATTCAAGTCAGCTCCAGTGTTTTCAGGGTGCTAATGAGATAGAGAATCGGAGGAAAAATAATTGCAACATGACTAGGCTCCATAGGGAAGGTGCTCTCCTTTCTCTTTCATCTTTCTCTCTCCTCCTCACATGTACCCTCACCTTCTGGCATAACAAAAAGAAATATAACAGTAAGTTGTTGAACCAAAGGCTGTCAGATAAGTCAGACCCAGCTTATTGTCTCACAGATACTGAGAAAATAACTAATTTTTGTTTTGTTTGTTTGCTTGTTTTGTTTTGCTTAGGTTTTGCCATAGGGTACAACCACGCAACAGAGAGAGACAGAGGGAAAATGAAAAATCACCACCCAGGGTGGATATGCCAACCAGCAAACCCTTCTCCTTCATTTTCGTCTTGGAATTTGGGGCATGCATGCACACACAGCCAGCATGATTTTCAAGCTGCCAGGTCCAGAACTCGAACTATAGTTGCATTTCAGTGCCTTAACTGCTATGCCACCTGCTGGCTCCCTAATGTTGTTTTAAGTCGAAAGATTTGATAGTATCTGTTATAAAGCCATAGATTTTGTTGTTGTTGCTATTGTTTTAGATTTTTGCTATAGGGCACATGCACTCTCCACAGAAACAGAGAGACAGAAAGCAAAAAAACCACCCCACAAAGAGGATGACCATGCCGCAATCCTTTGTCCTTCATTTTCCTCTTGGCATCTTAGGCATGCACACATGTGCCTAGCATGAGTTTTCAGTTACCAGGTCCAGTACTCAAACCACTGGTGAGTATATGAGAGTCTAGCAAAGTAGCCATTAATGTCATCTACTCATCCCAAAGCAGTCTTGGACAAAGACATATTAAGCTTCATTTTTGTCTGATTTTCTTTTAAGTCCTTGTCCAAATCCCTGAAAAAAATGACCACAAAACTTCTCGTAATTTTTCTCAGTGAAGATGGACATTATACATACAATGAACCACACACCTTTAGACTTACTAGAGTTTTCATAGTCATACAAGTCTGAATCTTCAGTTAATTTACATGGAATCATCCATTATCCAGTTCTACCTTATCACTCACCAATGCCTCAAGCTAAAGCAAGGCCTTTGGGGGTTACACACTTTAAGTTAAAAAAATAAATAAATAAAACTGAAGATGGTTGGAAGCCAATTGCAAGAGAAAAGAAACAGCTGCCATATTAATAATTTCAATAGTCTTTTCTACTAGTATATCTGCAGATTGTCTCCTGGGATCCCACACATTGTTCCCAGTGACTCTGTTTGCCTGACTTTTTTCCTAAATGATCTGAAAGATCATAAAGGAGTGATTTGCAGTCTCCTGGAAACCTGTGCAGCTCCCATGTTAATAACTAGGGAGACCTTCCTTCCCTTGGGAAATCAAGATCCCTCTCATTCTCTCTGCTTTTGAATGCTCTAAGGGAAAATGGTTCGGCCAAGTATATTATTAGAGATACTTAAAAAACCCATACACAGGAACAAGTTCTGGCAGAAATAAAGGCAAGAATGAGGACAGTCTATTTAGACAAAATACAAGAAATGTATAGATAGAAGAAAAAGTAATCTTATGTGATTCATAGTCCTGAGGGTCAAGAATTCCAAGAATTTTTTTTATTGGTAATTACAATATTTTAATTTTGGGATATTTAAAACTTATCCAAAAGGGGCAGGGGGAAACAATACAGTGAGCAGGAGGAAGAGCAGTTCTTTAGCCTTCAGTAACCAATTGCTGGTTCCTGCAATCCCAGATAAAGAAGGAGCAACAGGGAGACCCCTTCAATTCCAGATATAGAAGGACCAAGCCACGCTCCTCCATATAAGATCATCAGC
>NW_006204634.1:0-1174 GCF_000334495.1 Tupaia belangeri chinensis | reverse complement strand
CACTGGTGCAGCAGGTCAGCCAGAAGCCTTGATGCAAAACATGTTCAGACTGGTTGCCAGTCCGCCAGAAAGGCAGAAGATCTTGACTTTTGAATTATATAAATATTTGTGATCACTTTATTTTGTGTCTCTAATTTTATTTTTCTATAGAATTAAGTTTTTTTAAGCTTTTTCCTTCCATGGCAGAGACAGTACCCTCAAGAGTGTCTTGATGCCTTGAATAATTCTCACCTCAGCCAACTGTGGACCACAGCACATATATGCTCAGCATGCTCAAGTAGGTCTCCATTCCATCTCTTGAGCCCCCAAAATGTTTCCATGTACATACATTAACATCATGGTGCATTGTGTTTTACATTGTGCCACCATCTGTCCCCTCCATGGGAAATCCTTAACCGCTTAGAAATAGTGGTGTTTTACTATTAAAATATGTTTAATGCTTTTTGTCTCTAGATTTTAGGTATAGCCGTGTGTCAGTATTCAGGGCACAAGTAACTAGTGTGTTTTTCAAGTCGTCAGGTTTGGAACTCAAACCACAGAATCAGCTATGTGGGATCCTGCACTCTAACCACTCTGCAACCTATTGGCCAAAATATTTATAATTTTGTTTAAATAATGCTATCTGTATTGACAAAGATTCTCTGCTTGACCATAATTTAGCCAGGCTTCTTAAACTTTACCAAATTCTTTTTGTGGACTTTTCTATGAATTCAAGGTAGGTGGGTTTGAGTAGAATCCCCCTTAGACCCAAGGTAACCTCATAGTGATGGACAATGCACTGACCAGCACCTTGCTGCATGGTTCTAAATTCACACTGGTCCATTCTATATTCAGAGTTGAGTCCACTCCCTCACACGCAGTCTCATTGTCTCAGTTCTTGTACCTGTCTCCATAGTCTCTAATAAAATGTTATTAATTACTGTGCTTTACTAGGTAGGTATGTTACATAGTTTTTAACACTACATTACTGCATTCAACATTTTAAAAAAGAATTGTTTTGAGATAATTTTCTTATCAGACATATGTGCTTGCCAGAGAGACAGAGAGAAATTAAGAAATCATCCCCCAGGGGAATGGCATGACACAATTTCATTTCCATTCTCCTCTCAGGACTTTTGGCATGCACAAAATGCACTCAGCATAAGTTTCAAGCCCCTGAATTCAAGACTCAAAC
>NW_006204633.1:0-1222 GCF_000334495.1 Tupaia belangeri chinensis | reverse complement strand
TGGACTCAAAGAACCAAGGATTTTACACAACACAGTTCAACACTCCCCTCCTATGACAGAAGCTGATACTAATTAATAGCTGGTCCCTTGATCTCTACTCTGAAAGGGAAGGCTCTAGGGGTGAGAAGGGATTTATACCAGTGCCTGCGAGTGACTTGAAAAGGCAGAGAAGGAATTATGCTAAATTTGTTCATATGTCACCTAGAAGTCCAGTTTGTCTGGAGCGTGGGATGTGTGTTAGGGAACAGGAGAGTAGGTTGGGGAAGGATGACAGATGCCCTGAAATGCTAAGCCTAGAATTTGGGACTTGGAAGGCAATGAAAAGGTGGTAAAACTTTTCTGTTTTTGTTTGTTTTGTTGTTGCTGCCAGAGGGTATGCGTGATCACTGAGAGAGAGAGAGAGAGAGGATACAAAGAGAGAGAGAGGAGACAGAGAGAGAGAGGAGACAGAGAGAGAGAGAGGAGACAGAGAGAGAGAGAGCGAGAGCACTGAGGCATGGTTCTACTGCAATGTATTTCCTTCCATTTCTCCATATCATCAGGATTTGGGGCACACAAATACATGCGTCTGGTGTGTTCAAGTCCCCGGGGCCAGGATTGAACCACAGTCGGCCATGTGGGACCCAGCTCCTAATGCACAACACCTAACCACTGTGTTTTGGGCCTAGCCCAAAAGGGAAGGTTTTTGCAGAAGAAATGAAAAAGTCACAGTTGTGTTCTAGGACTATAACCTGGCACTAGTACACTGGTTTGGAGCTAAGAGAGGCAGGATGGTTGAAGAAAAAGTAAGAAGAGAAACCTTAGCCAACTGCTGTAGAGAACAAATGATAAGCTCGAAAATGCCCAACTTGATACAACTGTCATAAAAAAGTTTTTATCTTTGTAATGCATTTAGCCTTTTTTAGCCGTTTCAAAATGCTTTTCCATTGATTACACCATTTGGTTTCTCTGGTTTTCACCTCCATGGCCATCCTCCTTTCTGACCCTCCCCATCCCAGTGCTTGGCCCCTCGGAGGCTGCCCACCTCCACGTCAATGACTTCCACCTTTTGTCTTTGTACCTGCTTAAAGAAAAAGCTCTGTGGTTAGACCAAAATCAACCCAGGAGTGATTTAGGCTCACTGGGAATATTTGACAATATCTGCAAACATTTTTGGTTGTCACATTGGGAGAGAGGAGTATCGCTAGTGGGTCAAGGTCAGGGACGTTACTAAATAAATACT
>NW_006204632.1:959-1885 GCF_000334495.1 Tupaia belangeri chinensis | reverse complement strand
TATTACATCGCTGACAAGTTGTACGTAAGCGAAAAAAGGCGTTATATTTGTTTCAACAGATGGCGTAAAGGCCTTGTCAACAGACTCCCATTTAGTCCACCACAGTTTGAGTGCCGGACGTGGAGGCTTAAATTAAATTCAGACACGTGGGTCTGCCTCTCAAGATCCTAAGAGGAGAATGGGGGAGAAAGGATTGCAGCGTGATCATCCTATCCGGGTAGTGAATTCCTGCCTTCATTCTTGTTGTATCACTTTGTCTTTCCGGGGAGCATCCGCACCTTATAGCAACCACATCTCCAAAGAGAAAACAAAAAACCCCCAAAAACCTAAAGACAAAATCAAGCCTCTCTCTTCATCAGATTCTAAACCACTTCCACTGACAGCACTGAATTTTAGAGTACCTTACTGTCTCACAGCTATTCGTTATCATATTGTGAAAGATATCATCAGACGCACATGAAGGGAGATAAAATTATCTGCGACCTAGGACCCAACACATGCTGTGGAATAGAAGGAGCTAAATTTCACATGACCATCAGTGTTGTTCAAGATTCAGTCCTGGCACTTTGAGGAATATGCTTGTATCTTGATGCAAATGCCCTGAATTCTGTGCGGAGCGTAGAGGCAAATTAACCATGGAATCGGAATTTCTCCAAGGGGACGTTATCTAACACCCTGTGCCCACTCTTCTGTCTCTAGGGAGCACTGAAGCCCTACTGGGAATAAGAAAGAAACTAATGATATAACTTCTATTCAGACTGCCTTCAGTGTGGACATCTTTTATTTGTTTGATTGTTTGTTTACTTGTTTGTTTGTTTTTACTTAGCTTAAGAACAATCTGTGCATGATACTTCAACTTTTCAATCATCTCTTGGAGGTTGAAGTACATTACATATTTCACATCCAAATCAGCTCTTAAGAAATGT
>NW_006204632.1:0-618 GCF_000334495.1 Tupaia belangeri chinensis | reverse complement strand
TACTCTCATTTTAGTCAACTCCTCAATAGAATAAACTATTGAGTATTCCCGTGTTGGAGCTGAAGTTGGCACAATACTCTGCATCCTATCTAGAAAAAGTCACCACTGCTAAGATTCCTTCAGAGAGAAATCAAAAAGTGATAGATACGCACCTTTCTTCATCTGAATCTGTTTCATCAAATCCCTTGCCCTCAGTCAATTTTAGTGGACCAGGTGTGGGTGAATGAGACTTTTTCAACATTTCCACAACTGTCGGCGTTTTTGAGGTCCACTGCCCGTGTTCTTTTTTCTTGCCTTTCTTTTCCCAAAAGCTACAGCTTGGACTTTGAAAAAAAAAAAAAAAGTACATGAAATAGCCATTGGTGTCTCATCAATCTACTTACAACTCCAAAACACTTTTCCACCAAATCCTACATTGTTCCCATCGGAATTGATATTCTTGTTTAAAAATGATTGAAACCAGGGTCAACTGCATATAAAGAAATGTGTAGTCTCAGCATCCAAAAAGGGGTAAATGTAATAATGGGACACATTATTTCATCGCTGACAAGTTGTACGGAAGCGGAAAGAAGGCTTTATATTGGTTACGACAGATGGCGTTAAGGCCTTGTCACTAGA
>NW_006204631.1:0-1021 GCF_000334495.1 Tupaia belangeri chinensis | reverse complement strand
CCCACCAACAGTGCAGGAGAGTTCCCTTTTCTCTACCACCTCGCCAGGACTTATCATTACTTATTTATTGTTTTAAAAATTTTAGCCATTGTGACTCAGTTTAAGTGGTATCTCATTGTGGTTTTGATTTTCATTTCTCTTATGTTAAGGAATTTTGAGCACGTTTTCATATACTTTTTGGCTATTCATGTATCTTCCTTAGACAATTGTCTGTTCAGCTCATTTCCTCATCTTTTAATTGGATTAATGGTTGTTTGGAGGGCTCCCTTTTAACCACATACTCCCCAGTACTTGTTCTTTGTATTTTAGATCATAGCCATTCTGACTGGAGTCATGTATACTTCAGAGTGCTTTGGATTTGTTTTTACCTTATTATAACTGATGTTAATATTTCTTTATATGCTTTGTGTCCATTCACATGTGTTCAGGAGTTGTCTGGTTAGACCAGCTGCCACATTTAACTACAAGGGAGTCCAGCAACATAGCCATTTCCTATCTACTCGTCCCATGCCTGTTCTAATTTTTATTATTTTGTATCTTCTACTATTAATACTTTTGGGATATCTTGTTCCCACTTTTTCAGTTTTCTGGGGTAAGTCATTTTGTTATGTATCATCTTTTTAAAATGTGTGTGTGTGAGTGCTAATTGCTGTACACTTGTCTCTTAGGAGTGCTTTTGATGTATTTGAAAGCATCTGGAGGGATGTGATTAAATTATTACTTGTTTCATGAAATTTTCATTTGTATTCTTAATTTACGCAGTAATTTTGAAGCTATTCAGGGTAAATTATGTAATTTTCATGTATTTGTGAATATTTGAAAGTACTTTCTGTCAGAGTTTAATTTTATCATATATAATAACAAATAAGTTGGTATATATAATTTGTTTTCTTTTTAGTTTTAAAGACTTATTTTGTTCTCTATTATGTGGTCAGTCTTCAGAAATATTCTATGTGTGGCTGAGAAAAATGCTTATTTTGGTTTTGGCAAAATATTCTGTAAATGTTCGTTAATTATTGGA
>NW_006204630.1:0-507 GCF_000334495.1 Tupaia belangeri chinensis | reverse complement strand
AAAAAAAAAAAAAAAAGAAAGCAGCTTATTGTGTAATGGTTAGGTCCCTGGGCTCCCAGGTGGACTGCAAATTGTGTCCTGCACCCAGTGGCTTAAAACTCATGTCAGACACATGTGTGTGTTGGCCCAAAATTCCAAGAGGATAATGGAGGATAGGGATTGCAGTGTGACCATCCTCCTGGAGCTGATTTCTTGATTTGTGTCTATCTGTGGCTCTCTAACAAACACATGTGTCCTATAACAAAATTCTCTCTAGAAAATAAATTAAAATTAAAATGTTGGTCAAAAAACCATAGCATTTAAGTTAGACAAGAGGAATGAATTCAAGTTTTCTAATGTACATCATATCAGTGTAATTAATTACATTATATTGTATACCTGAATAATTCTCTGAAAGTAGATATTGTGTTCTCACCACAGAAACAAGTTGTGAGGTAACACATGTGTTGTTTTTAATTAATTATTTAATTTATTACTATTATTTATTTATTTTGACCAAATTGAGAG
>NW_006204629.1:0-6786 GCF_000334495.1 Tupaia belangeri chinensis | reverse complement strand
TGGGCAGACAGGAGCTGAGAGAAATCTCTGACAGAGAACATATGGATGTGGTTATATAATAACCCAAATCACAGCTGCAAATCTGGGTGGGGCTTTACCTTTAAAAAGTGAAAACAGTGGGGCAGTAGGTTGCATAGCAGTTTGGGTGCTCCACATGGCTGACCATGTTTACATTTCAGACATGGCAGCTTTGCTCACTTTGTCTCTGCAGAGTGCACATGCCTTATACAAATTAAATAATAATAGATAAAATTAAATATTTAAAGAAAAATGAAAACAGAAGTAAACTAAAAGCTTGACTTTGACCCTAGCTCCTGCTGATCTCCCTTCTGGCTTCTCTTCTTGTCTTCTCTAAACTACAGGCCACCTGCACCCTCTCCCCTTTCTCATCTCTTATGCCCTTCTCCATCCCCAGATCTCTGACCCTTTCCTATGATCCCATTCTCTCTGATGACATCCTCATGTAATTATCAATGTCTGTCTGTTTGGTTTTTTTTAATTTTTCTTTTGTTTTGTTTTCTGTTTTACCCTTAAATTGGCCAGGGGGAATACAAGCTCACCAGAGAGAAAGAGAGAGAGGGAGAAAGCACTCCCCAAAGGGGCTTGTCATGCCATAGTCTCTTCTCTTCCATTTTTCTATCCTGTTTGGATTTAAAGAACACATGCTCATGCGTCTGGAATGCAGTGAGCTTTGCACACAAACTCAGACAATCCCAGCACCCATACTCTTTTTTTCTGTGCTGGTTTATGATGGATCAGGTGGGAAGGGACACGGGATCCCTGAGTAGCATGGGAAGCTAAGCGATCAGCAGGGATATCAGTCACCTGTTTCCTGTCTTTGTTGAGTGCTCTTGTGCCAGCAGCTGTGTCCTCTCAAAGTGACTGAACAGTCATGGCCCTCCCCCAACAAACTTTCACCCTCCTGACCTCAGAAAGAGTAAAAAGAGGAAGCATCCTACATGGGGCCCAGCCAGTGAAGTAGGCGTGTTTGCCTTGGGTTCCCCCATCCCCAACACACACACCTGGGTAGGAATAAGGGAGGCTGGAGAGGGAAGGCTGTTTCTCCTGAGCTGCGTGACTTATGAAGCAGAATTCAAGGCACTCCCATCATGGCCTGTACCCCTCTACTTCTCACCCTAACTCTGCACAGGGGGCTGATATCCAGGATTGACCCTGGGAGGTCCTGGCTCTGCTCTGCTTCCCTGGTCATGCCCAGTCTTGCTCCCCCTCTTTTTCACTCCTAACTTTCATGTTCTGGGTTCCACCAGGGCTGAGACAAGAGACCATGCAGTATGTATGTAGCTAAGCTGGACAGCATCTTCTACACTGGAAGAAGCACCAGCCACCAATGTAGGTCTTGAGATGGTGTCCTGGTACCACCAGTGGCTGGGCATTGCCCTGAACCTCTGACACATAGAAGCAAATTTCAGCCCTCAGGAGTTCAGGTATGGTTTGGAGTTGCCATCTCGGCCCACACCCTTTCCTGCCTCTCTGGCTCTAGCCTGAGGTGGAGACTTATTGAAATTTCTGGCCCTAGACAGTACTTTTGAGGCCCTCCAGGGCTGCATCCTTAGGGAAGGGAGACAGAAACAGGGGCCTCCTTTCAGTGTGGCCTTCCTGCAGCATCCACCTTCCTCAGCCAGGAAAAGGGGCCACTAACCTTCAGTGAGTGTTGCTGGATTGTCCCTGACTAAGGACCAGGTAGGTGATCCAGAGAAGGCAGCCTTGTCCCCCAGAGCCAGTCCTCAAGGGAACCCATGATGTCAGCACATTGTCAGACTGCCCTAAATGAGTAGAAAGTCCTCAATGATAGGGGCAGGCTGCCCTGGGGACAGAGACAGAAGGCCCAGCTGGGGCTGACTCGGATGCCCAGCAGAGCTCGGTCTGCCCATTCTTAACATTTACTGAGAAACTGCTGTGGACCAGGCTTGGATCAGGACTCAGGATACAGAGTAGGCAGATGGTCAGGGGTTAAGGTGCTGGAGCCTTTGGGAAGATTTAAACAAAAACCACTTTAGGTTAGAGTGGTTGTAATCATGCGTAATGCAGTAGAGTTTGATAACATTAAAATGTATATATAAAACAAGGCATATATCCATGAAATTTTGTGATGTTTAGAATTTTTTTTTTCAATAAGACACATGCACTCACCAGAGAGAGACAGCTAGAGAGAAAAGTGAGAAATCACCCCCAGCAGGGATGGCCATGCTGCCACGCCTTCTCCTCCATTCACTTCTTGGAATCTGGGTATGCATAGGCATATGCCACCTGGCAAGTTTGTCAATCCACTGGGTCCCTGGGCCAGAGGGTGCCATCTCCTGCACTGGAAGCAGCAACAACATTGGTGACAATTCTGTGCACTGGTACCACCAACTCCAGGGACAGTCCCCAATCTCATCTATGATGATAGTGATGGACCTTTACAGGTTCCTGATCAATTCTCTGCCTCCAAGTCTGGAACCTTGGCCTCCCTGGCCATCTCAGGGCTCCAGGCCTTGGACGAGGCTGATTATCACTGTCAGTGCTATGATGATCACTGTAGTGCTCCCACAGTGCTCCAGGCCAGGAATGAAGTAAGACAAGAACACATTGGGAGTGAGGTTGTAAGCACATGAATTTGGGAGCCCACAATCCAGTCCTAACAGTGGGTAAGGGAAGATTGAGGACACAGAGTCCAGCTGGGTCTGACCCAGGAGAGCCACTGGTCTGGAGATCACCTGTCCACACCATTTACTGAACACCTGCACTACACCAGGCTCCAGAGGTGGCTGTGGGGGCTCAGGATACAGTGGAGACAAGACAGGAAGTGTCCTCAGAAAACTGACATTGTCTGAAAGAACACAGAGGACATAAATAAAAATATCAATAAGAATAACACTTGTTTCATGAGTATGAAGAGGGTGAATGTGGAGGGAGGGGAGGTTGACCTTGAAGAGCTCTCTAATATCAGACAGGACAAAGATGACTGTTTTCCCCACTTTTACTCACCACAGTGTTGGAGGGGAGGATCCAATAGAGCAATTAGATAATAGAGAAATTAAAAGACGAGAAATAAAAAATAATCTCTGCTCTCAGAGCACATGACCTTGTAGGTAGACAAGACTTTAAAAAGCTCCCAAATATAATGAGAACTATGAAGTGACTTCAAGAGAGTTTAAAGGTACAAGATCAACATGCGAATGTGTGTTGACTTGCTAACAGCCACACACTTGAAATTAATAGAGCAATGCACTTTATCATATCACTAAACATAATCAAATACTTAGTAGTAAATATGGGACCAGTGCGTGTTGCAGCGGTTAAGTACTGCCATGTGGCCAAACCATGGTATAAGTCCTGAACTCAGCAGGTTGAAACTCATATTAGCTGCATGCCCAAAATCCTGGGAGGAGAATAGAAGAAAGGCATTGGAGTGTGGCAATATCCCATGGGGGATGATTTCTCACTTTCTGTCCAGTGAGCACATGTGCCCTGTAGCAAAAATCACTCAAAAAAATTCTAATTTTTATAACTTAGTGTACCAGAAAGATGAACATATGGGCATGCAGAGTACAGCATGTTGAGAGTAGCAGGTAGTGGAAACCAACAGAAAAGAGCCTCACTGGAAAAATGACTAATTATGGGAAAACACCCTGTTAAATTCTGGGGTAACTATTAGTGAGACTGAGGATACCTGTACTTCCTGATAAGCAGTGGCTAAGCACTTTTTCTGTGGGAAAGCCAGTCATGAAAAAGCACGCAGAGCCAGACTGCATTATGTAAATAGGAGTGCATGTTGATGTGTGCAGATGGGAAATGAGGCAGCCAGGTTTTCAACTGATGGCAATATGTTTAATTATGTAGATGGAAGTCTTATTTGAAGTTTTGGGGTTTTTTTGTTGTTGTTTTGTTTTGTTTTGTTTTTTTATTGCTAGAGGGCACATGCCATTACCAGAAAGAGAACCACCAACAGAATCTGTTCCACAATCAACCCTAAGCTTTCAGCCTGCTATGATGGGGTCATGTGTGGACACAGCAAATTCAGGAAGAGCCTCATAGGTAGACACATCCACAGGTGGTTTTCAGATGGTTCCTCTGATCCTGAGGATGTTTTCAGGAGCTAATCTCCTTGTTACACTATCAGAGATTGTAAAATACACAATATGAGGCATTTTCTGTTCCACTAGAGTCTCAGTCCATTTTTGCATCACTAACAAAAATGCTTGAAACTGCATGATATTTAAAAAAATAAAAGATAGGCTTATTGACTCACAATCCTGGGGGCGCATGTGTGTGCGTGCCCAAGATCCCGAGAGGAGAATGGAGGAGAAGGGATTGCGGAGTGACCATCCCCCCTGGGGGGGTGATTTCTAGCTTTCTGTCTCTATGTCTCTCTGTCTGTCTGGCGAGCACATGCACCCTATAACGAAAACCTCTCCCCCCCCAAAAAAGAAACTATTACTCAGGAGAGCTCACACTCATTGAATCTCATCAAACCTTGTTGATGTATTCATGCGAGTGGTGGCTTCATGATGAAACCACCGTGATCCAGTCAGCACTCACAGCCTTCTCCACCTTCCAGTACTGCATTCCTAAACAAGAACTTAGGGGGACAAGCTATTATCCAAACCATCACGAGCAGCCTCTTCTTCTGGAAATACACTAAAAACTCTAGTGTCTGTGCCTCACTTCAATGTACTGAGGATAGAAATGACCAAACTCTATGGAAATAATTGAAACATGGTTTATTCTAAACACAAATTTGAGTGAGCAAACCAGTAAAAACACATGTGTTAGTCTATTATGACACGTTTAATAAGGAGTTTGTTTGCTTGTTTCTTTTTTTTGCTTGACTACACACTTGACCTTCCCTTTCCCAAATTCTTTCTTAAAGCTTCTGGTCTGGGATCTTCCAAGCACCAGTTTGATTTAGAGAACTAACATTGTCAGACCTGAGGAGGGGAGGGGAAAAGGAAGGACCAGAGGACAACATCCTTCCAACAATGATTTTTTAACAGACACTAGAGGGCAGTGTGGATCAGATCCTGGGAATGGAGGAGCTAGAAATGGCACCATGAACACCTGTCACTGAAGTGTAACAACTTGGTAGCTCTGACTTGGCCAGATATGTTCTCTTGGGAGGGAAGCTCATTGCATGAAAGCTCTGCCCTTCAGGCTGTGGGGGTTATAATGGGAGCTGCAGGGTTGACTCTGTGCTCAGGACTCCTGCAAAGCTCAGCCCTGGGCAGTTTGCACCATGGCTTGGGCTCTTCTGCTCACACCCCTGGCTCACTGAGCAGGTCAGGGGCTCTGCCTGGGCTGAGGGAGGGGAGGTGACACTGACCCTTCATGATCCTGTCTCCTTTCTTGACCATTTAGTTTCTCACCTGTTCTTAGGAGTCATTTTCCAGGCTGTGGTGACTCAGGAAGCTTCACTGTTCATGACTCCTGGGGGGACAATCACGTTCACCCATGGCTCCAGTGCTGGGGCCAGCACCACCAACAACTGCAGCATGAGTCCAACAGGTGCCATACCAGGTACCCCGGGGTCTAATAGGTAGCACCAGCAATTGGGCTCCAGGAGTCTCTGTCTAATTCTCAGGCTCCCTACTTGGTGACCAGGCTGCCTCACCATCACAGGGGCCCTGCCCAAGGACAAGGCTGAGTATTTCTGTGCTCTGTGGCACAGCAACCATTTCCACAGTGACAGGTGCTGGTGGGGAAGTGAGACACAAGCCCCTAGCTCAGCCTCACCCTGTGTTCCTGACATCTCCATCTCCTGCAGTGAGGCTTCCTGTATCTTCTGTGGGCTCAGGAATCTTGTTCTCTGTGATGTCAGAGGAGGGGCTCAGATCCATAAGTCTGAGCTCAGACTTTTGTGGTATTTACCTTTTATACTAATGTATCACAAGTGCAAAAATATTTCTGTAGTTGCCAAGGAGTGACAAAAGTTAACACATAAATATAAGTTAATACATAAACGATTGTGGATTTATGTCATTTGATATTGAATTACCACACAAGAAGTTAGATATGACAGTGATATGATAGAGCTGTGATGTGAAATGCATAGGTTTACATAGCTCAACTGCTGAGACATTTCTGCTAAGAGACTAAAGCCATCTATGAGGCCTGGGTTCAATTCCTGGCCCAACCTAAACAAGGTGGACAAGGCAGGGCACACCTATGGTCCTAGCTAGGTGAGAAGCTGGAGCAGGAGGATTGTGACATGACAAGATCCTGTCAAAATCAGTCTCTCTTGTTAAAATAAATACACATTGAAAAATAAGTGTATCAGAAAAATATATAAAGTGAAAAATGAACATAGTAGAAGCAGGAAAAAGTATACCTCTTTCTCATGGACTTAATATTTTTTAATATACTGTAAGGTAGATGCACTTGTCAGAGAGAGACAGAGGGTGGGAGAGAGAGGGGAAGTGAGAAATCACTCCTCAGGGGTGTGATTATGCTACAATTCCCTTTTCTCCATTATTCCTTTTGGATTTTGTGCACACATACACATGTGCCTGATGTGTTTTTAAGCCACTGTGTCTAGAACTTGAATTGCACAGTTAGTCATGTGGGAACATCAAAAATTACATTAAACATTCAAACATATGGAGCTGGTTGTAACTGACATTTTACAAATGCCATAAGCATCTATTTCAGCCTCTTCACTATCAGATAATCAGCCTCCAAGTGTCCTGTCACCCTGCAAAGCCATTGCACACAGGGATGGTCTCTTGCATGACCTGCCTTCCCATCTGCACTGCATGCTCTACTCACCTTCTACAAACTCTGAAGCAC
>NW_006204628.1:45884-62593 GCF_000334495.1 Tupaia belangeri chinensis | reverse complement strand
TATTTTTCAGAAGACCCTCAGGAAAAATTTGTTAATTATTCTCTTATAAGCCTTATTCAAGCTCCTTGGGTTTTTATCCCCTGTGACGTTTTCCACCTCCAGTCCTGCAAGCCCGTCCTTCATTCTCCCTTACCTTACAGACTACTCTCCCTCTTTATTTTCACACGATAGCCCCTCTCCATATTAAGTACTATTCCCTTCAGGTTCTCTATCTTTTGCACTGCCTTCTTTTTGTCTTGAAAAAGTCTTTTCATACCTCACCTGTAAACATTGTGTTCTACTTCTGTTGTCTTTCAAGTGTTTGCCACAGAAACACATGTAAACCAAAGTTGGAAACTGACTCATTGTGTCAACATGACTGTAATCCTGAAAAAACTTAACCAGGTATTTGTACCAGGAGCGATGATTCCACATTATTAAACCATGCTTTCTGTTGTCCTCTCACAAAACTGACATAGAATAATAAAAATTGCTCTTCCTCTAGACTGGAAGAAGAACAATACAGTAAAGATAAGAAAGAGCCAAAGGCTAAATACTAGAAAAAAAAACTAAAACTAACTCTATATCACTGCCCCACATATTTTTAAAATACACTATTATTTCGAGTGCAAGTGAGCTATCACTGTTCTGTGCGTATGTGAATGTTCAAGTGATTGTGTCTATGTTTCTGTTGATACAATATTTGTTTTATCTTTTATGCTCTATTATTTTAAAAGTACTGATTTCTCTATGTATTTATCCTTTGATTTTTACATTCTTATTTCCATTGTCTTTTTCAGGAGCAATTCTAGGAAGAATTGGTAAATATATCCTGAAAACTCTTTTTTATCCTCTGTGGAACCTGTCTGCCTGTGACAATCCCTGCCTCCACACATGTATGCCATCTCTATTCTCCCTTCTCCTTACTGAATGCTCTGCTTCCTGATATTCCCACAGCAGACTTCTCCCATACATAGTTCTCTTCAGTTTGTTTGCCTGCTTTACCATGCTTGCATTTCGGCCTGTGTTCCTTTTCTTCTTCCCTAGAAAAACATGAGCTTGTTCTCTCCACTAGATATCACAGAAGCACTTATTATGTGATTCATTTCTAAATGTCACCATCAGCTAGCAAGGCTATAACCCTGTATTTCCTCCAAGAGCAACAGTTTTGTATTCTGTAACTCCGTGTTCGTGGTTGCTTAATACAACACTGATAGTATCATTATGAATATTCGCATTACATCCATATTTTTTACTTAATATCTTTTGATTTTAATTCCTCTATACGTTCTATAACATATGCCGATTACCTGTAAAGTGAATGTTCCAACATGAATACATTTCTCAGCAGTCCAATAGGGGATGCTATACATGTTACCTTCCACAGATAATAACCAATTTCTTTGTCCCATAAATGTGTTGTCTCTCTACTTTTCTCATTAAATTCTTTCCCTGACTCCCCTCCTTCTTTCACCCTTTTCCCGTACTGTATATGGTATCTATAACCCTTTTCTGTGATTCTATATCCCCTAGTCATTCAGTTTCAGGCACTGAGTGCAGTCAGTGAGTAAATATTAAGGGGAGACATACAGTGTCTCTCATTCAGAGCCTTCCTGGCCTCACTAAGCAGTAAATCTATGTTTGTACACTTTCTGTAAAAAGTCAAGATCTTCTACATTTTTTTCATGGTTGAGTAGTATTCTATAGAGTTTATGTGCCAGACTTTTTTAATCCATTCTTATTTTCATGGACATTTGGGTTGGCTCCATGTATTAGAAATTGTGAATAATGCCCCAACAAACATAGATGTGCTAGCAGTTTTCTGGCTAAGTATTCTTCTGTCCTTTGGGTAGATACCAAGGAGTGAGATTGCTTGGTCATATGGTAGTTCTAATTTTAAATTTTTGAGGACTCTACACACTGGACCAATTTAAATTCCCACCAGAAGTGCAGGAGAGCTCTCCTTTCACCACATCCCCACCAGCACTTATTATTATTTTTTTTTAATCTTAGTCATTCTGAATGGGGTATGGTGGTGTCTCATTGTGGTTTTGATCATTGAACATGTTGAACATTTTTTATTATGGTTTTTGGATATTCATTTGTGTTCCTTAGACAGTAGTTATTTCATCTCAGAGTCCCATCTTTAAACTGGGTTGATCATCTTTTCTGGGGGTATGCCACATGAGTTTCCTATGTATTTCGGTTATCAGTCCTTTATCTGAATCATACTTTACAAAAATATTCTCCCATTCCTAGTGCTGTCAATTCACATTAATTACTGTGTCTTTTGCTATTCAGATGTTTCTTAATCTGGATTGACAGGTACCCTTTGTCAAAAATCAATTGGTTTTATGTTTGGCAGCTTATTTCTGGAGTCTCTATTCTGTTCCATTGTTCCACATGTCTGTTTCTCTTCTAGTACCATGCTGTTTTGATTATCACAGCTTTATAGTATATTTTGGCGACAGGGAGCAAGATACCACCTCCTCCACTCTTCTTTCAGAAAATCTTTCAACTCTCATGGAGGAGAAAATATATTAACTACTACTTATTATTTTTAAAAAATTCCAGGCCCTAGTAATTTCACAGAAGAATGGCACCAAATCTGTGTTCTAAAACACAGAAAAAGGAAAACTTCCTAATTATTTCCATGAAGACTAATACTGACAAAGAGTGAATTCAACACACACCAGTATCACACTTACATCACTTATGAAATATTCTAAATATCAGCAACAGAATATGGCAGCACATTAAAAAATTGTACATTATGATCAAGAAGTTTTTATTCTAGCAATTCAGAGATACTAAGAAATTACTATAATCATAGATTTAAGAAGGAATTATCAGATCTAATACCTTGCTATTTCTTATTCATTATGATTAAGTCCCAGTATAAAACACTTTTAGTCGATAAATATGGATAAAAAAATAAATCTAAGACATAAAAAATAATAGAAAAGATCAAGTTACATGCAGATGACATGATTATTTACTTGGAAAAGCCAAAAGAACCAACTGAAATGAAAACTTACTGCAAGAGAATCTAATAGTGGAGTATACAAAGTCAGTAGACTTCATGCAAACAAAAACCAGTTTGAAGATACAAAAAAAATACTCTCTATAGTAGTGACTAAAAGGAATAAACTTAGAAATGTATAAGATCTAAATGAGGAAAACTTTCAAACACTACTCAAAGACTCACATACACACAAATGATCTGACAGAAGGACATTGTGTTCTTTAAGAGCAAGCATTACAACTATTTCAAAATATCTCAATCTTTCCCCCAAATTTATTTATTTAACATAATTCCAATAAAAATTTCCATAGTTTTGTGTGTGTGTGTGTGTGTGTGTTAGTTATTACATTTATGGTTTTGTGTATGATGAACCAGCCTTGCATTCTTGGAATAAAGTCTCCTGTTAGTGATGTATAAGCTTTTTTTTTTTTATATTGTTGGATACCTTTTGCTAGTATCTTATTGAGAATTTTTGCATCTATATTCATCAAAGATATTGGTCTATAGCTTTCCTTTCTTGTGTTGTCTTTGTCTGTTTTAAGGATTAGGGTGATGGAGGCTTCATAGAATTAATTTGGGAGAGTTCCTTTCTATTGGGTCTTTAGAAAAAAGTTAAGTAGAATAGAAGTTAACTCTTTAAAAGTTTTGTAGAATTCAGAGGTGAAGTCATCAGGACCAGTATATTTTTTTGGTGTGAGGTTATTTATTACTGATTCAATTTCATGGCTTGTTATGGGCCTATTTATACTTTCTATGTCCTCCTGACTCAATCTTGGTAGATTATATGTGTCTAGCATTTTGTCCATCTCATCCAGTTGTTTTTTTTTTTTTTAGGGGGGTGTTGTTGATGTATAGTTGTTCACAGTATCTTCTAATGATTATTTGTATTGCTTTTTTTTGTTATAGTGCCTCCTTCACTGTGCATTTGATTTACCTGGTTCCTTTATCTCCTCTTCTTAATTAGTCTAGCTAGTGGTGTTTCAATTTTGTTTATCTTTTCAAAGAAACATCTTTTACTTTCATTTATTTTTTGTATAGTGTGTTTATTTTCTATTTCATTTTTTTTGCTCGAATCATTATTATGTATTTTCTCTTGAAGTTTTTTTTTTTTGTATTTTTGTTGTTACCTTCCCAGTTCTCTGAGCCATGATGCTAGATTCCACATTTGCCTTCTTTCCATATTTTTCTTACGTGTGCTAATTGCCATGAAATTTCCTCTTATGACTGTTTTTACAGTGTTTCAAAGATTGTGGAAACTCATATAATCGTTATAATTGGCTTGCATGAATCTTTGGATTTCCATCTTTACTTTTTCAGTAGTTGTAAAGTCATTTAGGAGTAGATTATTTAGTTTCGATGTATTAGTGTATTTTGAGGAGTTTTCCTGAAATTCATATAAACTATAATTGCATCATGGTCGGAGATTGTGCTGGATATGGTTTCTATGCCTTTGAATCTATGAGGGCTTGCTTTGTGTCATTTTCGTGGGGTCAGTCTATGAAAAGATTCCATGTGAGGGTGAAAAAAAGTATATCTTGTGAGTTTGGGTAGAATGTTCTCTAAATATTAAGTCTGTGATTTATGGTTTTATTTAGATCCTTTATCTCTTCGCTTCTTTTCTTTTCTTTCTTTCTTTTTTTTTTTTTTTTTATTTTTAAAGAGAGATTTTTTGCTATAGAGCATATATGCTCACCAGAGAAACAGAAAGCCAGAAATCACCTCCCTGGGGGGATGGTCACATCTCAGTCTCTTCTCCACTCTCCTCTTGGGATTTTGCACATGCATGCACACACACCTGGTGTGAGTTTTAAGTCTGGAACTCGAACTGCTGTTGACTTTGCGGGAGTCCAGTGATGTAACCATTACACCATCTGCTGGTCCCAGGATCTGGCTTCTTTTGAGCAGTGTAGTGCTACTGCTGACTCCAGCACTTTTTGGTTCCCATTTGCATGGAATATCTTTTTAGGGCTCTTCACTTTTAATCTATGAATGTCTTTATTGATGACATGCATTTCTTGTAGGCAGTAGATAGATTATTTCTGTTTTGGGGGGTTTTGTTTTGTTTTATTTTGTTTTGTATTTCCCATTCAGCCAGTCTGTGTCTCTTGATTGGTTAATTTAAGCCATTAACATTTGGTGTTATTATCGATATTTCTGGATTTGTCTCTACCATTGCCTTGGTTGTCGTTGGTCATTGTCCTGCTTATCTTTTATTCTCTTATTTCTTTTTTCTTTTCATTTCTTAGTTAGACTCTCTTCAGAGTCTCGTGAAGAGTTGATCTTGTGCTGCCTCAACTCATAAAATTCTTTTAAGTTTTGCTTGTCTAAGAATATTTTAATCTTTTTGTCCCACATGAAGGATAATCTTGTTAGATAATAATCAGTTGAAATTGTTTTTCTCTTAACACTTTCAATATGTCTCCCATTCTTTCCTTGCCTGTATTGTTTCCATTGAAAGGTCCAGTGTTTTACCCTGATGGTATGTCCTTTTTAAGTCCCTTGATATTTCTCTCTTGCAGTTTTGGTATCTTGTTTTCATCTGTGGTTTCAGCTAGTCTGGCTAAAATGGGCGGTGGAGGGGATTTTCGTGGGTTTATTCTATTTGGGATCTTTTATATTTCTCGAGCCTGGATATTTGAGTACTTCTTTAGACTTCTAAAGTTTTCTTCCAGGATTTTCAGGGAATAGAATTCCAATTCCCTTATTAGTTTTTTCACTTCTGGGATACCAATTATTAGGATGTTTGGAACTTTAATGGGATGGGGTATTTCTCAGATATTATCCTCATTTTTTTCTTGTTTTGATATTTATTTATTTATTTATTTATTTATTTATTTATTTATTTTCTTCCATAGGAAAGTGATTTTGTCCTCTACATCCAAGATTTGGTCTTCAGCATGGTTTAATCAGCTTTTGATACTTTTGAGAGAGTTTTTGATACCTTGTTTTACAGATTTCATATCTAGTAGTTTTATTAGATTCTTTCTTATGGTGTCCATTTCTTCTTTCAAATCATGGAAGGACTGCCTCGTCTCCTGGAATTCATTGTGTTTTTTTCTGTTCCAACTCATAGTGACAGATTCTGTCACTATGAATATTCTGGATTCTTACTCTGACATTACATCTTTAGTGACATTCAAAGAACATATTAAGATAGTAAATAGCATAGTTAAAGGCTGAACTACATAAAGGAAACCAAGAAATTTCTGTAAAGTAACCTCCACATAATATTCCTCTAAGTGTTTCTTAGTTGAGTAAACTCATTTATTCCTTTTTTATAGAGAGTTTTTTGACTTAGGTTGCATGTCCTTGCAAGAGAGAGTAACACTGAGACAGAGACACGTAAAGTGAGAAATCAGCCCCCAGAGAGGATGGCCACAGCATAATCACACCTACACCTTATTCCTATGAAGATTTTGACATACACACACATGCAAGCACACACACACACACAATTTGTGCCTGTGATGTGTTCAAAGCCTCCATATTGGGGATTCAACTCACAGTCAGATGTGTGGGAGTCCAGAGAAGAATCCATTACTGTGATCTGCTGATCTCAAGTATGTTCCTTTCTTGTAACCCCTCCCAGAACTTTCTTTTGAACAGAAACTTATTTCAAATAAAAGTGAGCTATACACGCCATTGTGATATTCCTCATGTCTATGTGTTCTATGGCATCCTAGTAATTTTAATTTTACTTCTCATTTTCAATACGTTTTTAAATGTTGTCATATGTATTCAGTTGGTATATTTACTGATCTTAATGTTTTCTATTTCAGATGAACGTCTGGGAAAAATTGGTAAATGTATTCTGAGAGCCCTTATCGCTGCACCATGTGGTGCCTTTTTCTTTCAAGTTTTCTGCCTTCTGAGATCATTTGTATGTGTGCATCATAGTGTCCTTATGTTTATTCTGGGTTGTTCTGACATGTTGTTTTATTACATATTTTACTTTCCTTTATTCAACAAGTGTGAATGCCCTTGATGTGTTGTAGCTTTGATTTTTACATTCACAATTCCATTGTCTTCTTCAGAAGTACTGCAAGAAAGAATGGGTAAATATTCTCTGACAGCTGCTTTTGTTTCACCAAAGAACTGGTCACCAATTACAATCCCTGACTCCTCTTGTACATGTCATCTCTTGATTCTCCATTTTTCTCAAAAAATGCTCTCCCTCCCCCATTTTCACAACAGGGCATCTCTCATATTTAGTTCTCCTTGCATTGGTTATCTAGTTTTACATGCTTTGCATTTCTGTCTTTGTTTATTCCTGTTATTCCTTACCAAACCACTAGATCCTTATCTACCCCAGATGTTGTCACAGAAGCACATGTGATACGAATCATTATTGTAATCATAATCATCAGCTTCAAAGGACATAACCCTGTATTTCCATTGTTAGCAGGGTTCTCTGTCCTGTCACTCAGTGTTGGTGGTTGCTTCATTCAGTGATACTGCATAATGAAAATTGCCCTGATATATTGAGGAATAGTGAACGAACCCCTGAGCGATAATCCATTACATAGTACAATGCTGACCCATATAAAAAGAAACAAAGAATGTTTTTATGATTTATACACCACAAATAGTGTTCCTCAAACTGTTTCTCAATTATGTAAACTCAACTCATTCCACTTGTTTCATACCTTTCTTGAAGAAGACAGTTAATGAAAAAGGAATGTAAGATTTTCACCACTTAGTGATACTGTGTGTGTGTGTGTGTGTGTGTGTGTGTGTGTGTGCGCGCGCGCATGAAACCCCATATGTCTACGTCATCCAATCAGCCTTAAATTGACTTCCCTTTTTTCAACAAGCGTTATATTCTTCATGAGTTTTAAGCTGGCATTTACGCTGATTTTTTTTTTTTTCTCTTACAGACCAACTTGACGGAAAATATGGTAAATATTCTCTGAGATCCCTTATTCCTCCACCAGGGAATCTTTTTCTTTTTATGTTTCCTGCCCTCTCATGGGGATGTCATCCTTTCATTTTCTTTTGCTTTTAATGTCTCTCTTTCAAAATTTGGAGCCTGATCTTCTCTTATATGAAGTTTTTTCACATCTGTTTTTCTTTTTTGCGTGTAAACAACGGCTTCTTCTGTTTTACAGAAGTGTGTCATGGAACCTCACACAAAGTAACTTATTGATTTATTGGGTTTTATGGTAACATCAGCTGGGAGAATTTTACCCTGAATATTTTTTCAAGGCAATGCTTCTTCATTCTCTAACTCAAGGTGTCTCTTGGCATTTTACACGTTGAGAGCACAGTAATAAAAACTGGCATAATAATGAATGAAGCTCAAATAATACATAAAAGAGAGAAATAATATGACAATTGTTTGAATATCAAAAACTGACCAAATATATTTTTCACAAAGTAACCAAAAGTAATGTTCCTAACATTTTTCAATCTATATTAACTTCCTAAACACTAAACCCTTTACATTCCTTTGGAATAAATTGTTATTTAGAACAAAAGTTAGTTTTCCCCATGTGTGCTTGATTATGAGCATTGTATTAATTTGAGTTTACATTGTGAGTTTTCAAGAAAGCGATATTTTTCCTTGTGTGTATTTCTCTTTTGTTTACATTGATATTTCTATTTTATTTTTTGGAAGACCCTCAGAAAAAATTTGGTAAATATGCTCTTACAAACCTTTCTTCAAAATCCATGAGGACTTTATCCCTGTGGTGTTTTCTACCTCCTCTCTTGCATACTCTCCCTTCATTCTCCCTTACCTTAGAGTCCACTCCTTCTTCATTTTCTTAATATGGCTATTTTCCTTATTTAATATCATTTTCTTCAGGTTCCCTATCTTTTCCACTGCATTCTTTTCTCTTCACTACTTCCTTTTCACACATTGCCTGTAAACACTGTGTATTACTATCTCTCAAATGTCTGTGATAAACAAACATGAGAACCAAAATTGTACATTCACTCATTGGTGTCAACATGACCATAACCTTGCATAAACTTAAGCAGCCAAGAGCAATGATTCCACTAGTTAAACCATACCTTAGGTGTCCCCACATAAAACTGACATAGGATAATAAAAATTGGTCTTTCTAAAGATTGGAAGGAAAGAATATAGTAAAGATAAGAAATCAAAGAGTCAAAGGCTAAATACTAGAACAAGAAACCAGAAACATTTAGTAAAATAACGATCGTGACTCAAAAGTCTAACGCAGTTTTTCAAATTAGTGCACTAAAACTATCACTGCCCACACATATGTAGAATATGCTATTATTTGGAATACAAGTGAGTTACCACCATTCCCTGTGTGTGTTTGTGAAGGTGAAAGTGATTGTGTGTTTGTTTTGAAATGCTCTTCTTTTATCTTTTACTTTCCTTTTTTTTTTTTTTTTACTAGTAACAATTTCTTTATATATTTATCCTTTATTTTTACATTATTTCCATTGTCTTTTTCAGGAACACTTCTAGGAAGCATTGGTAAATATCCGCTGAAAAGTCTACTTCTTCATCTGTGGTACCTGTCCACCTGGGGGTCCCTGCCCCCCTGTGACTATCCCTGCCTCCACGCGTGAATGCCATTTCTCTATTCTTCCTTCTCCTTACTGAATGCTCTCCCTCCCGACATTCCCACAGCAGGCTTCTCCCAGATGAATGTCTTTTCAGTTTGTTTCCCTTCTTTCCTCTGCTTGCTTTTCTGCCTGTGTTCCTTCTTGTTCTTCCCTGGTAAAACACTAGCTTCTTGTCCCCACCAAATGTTGTCACAGGAACACATGTTATGTGATTCTTTGCTGTAAGTGTCACCATCAGCTTGCAACCACATAACCCTGTATTTCCTCCAGGAGCAGCAGTTCTGCATTCTCTAACTCAGTTTTTGTGGTTGCTTAATACAACAGTGACACTGCTTTAGGACACAAAAAGTAACCCAGATTTTTCTAAACTCAGATATTTCTTTAAAGTAACACCACAAAAAATAGTCCTAAAACTGTTTCTCAATTGTGTAAACTTGATTCTTCCTCCTTTTTTTTGAGCGAGTTTATTTTGGTCATAGAACACGTGCCTTCTCAAGAGAGAGACAGAGACACAGATACGTACAGCAAGAAAGCAGCCCACGGAGGGGATAGCCACCCAGAAGAAATTCCTTCTCTCAAGATTTGGGCGCACACACACATACACACACACACAAACACAAATTTGCCTATCTTGTGTTCAAAGCCTACAGGTTGGATAATCAATTCATAATCGGAGTGGTGGGAGTACAAATGACAAGTACAATGACGTACCCATTATGCAATCTGCTGGTCTCAAGCATATTCATTTCTCACAACTCCTTCCAGACATTTCATTTCAACAGTTAATTATTTCAAATGAAATTGAGCTTTACACCACTTTGTGATATTGTTTGTGCCGTGTTTTCAATGGCATCCTATTAATTTTAACTTTACTTCTCATTTTCCACTAAGTATTACATTTTTTCATATATATTTCAGTTTGCATATATATTGATTTTGATGTTTCTCTTTCATTTCAACATCTGGGAATAATTGGTTAATATGTTCTTAGAGCCCTTATTGCTGCATCATGGCACCTTTTTCTTTCAAGTTTTCAGCCTTCTGAGATCATTTGTATGTGTGCATCATAGTGTCCTTGTGTTTATTCCGGGTTGTTCTCACATGCTGTTTTGTTGCTTCTCTTACTTTCATTCTTTTGAACAGTATGAATTTTCTTGATGTGTTGTTCCTTTGATTTTTACATTCACGGTTCCTTGTCTTTTTCAGGAGTACTGCAGGGAAGAATGGGTAAATATTCTTGAACAACTGTTTTTGTTTCATTATCGAACTGGTCACCAATTACAATTCCTGCCTCCTCTTGTACATGCCATCACTTGATTCTCCATTTTTCTGAAAGAATGTTCTCCCTTCCCCGTTTTCACACAGGGCATATCTCATATTTAGTTCTCCTTGCACTGGTTGTCTAGTTTCCCTGCTTTGCATTTCAGTCTCTGTTTATACTTGTTCTTCCGTACTAAACCACTAGATCCTTGTCTACTCCAGATGTTGTCAAAAGAACCCTGTGATATGATTCTTTAATTTAATCATAACCCTCAGCTTTCAGGAACCCTGTATTTCCATTTTTAGCAGAGTTCGCTGTCCTGTCACTCAGTGTTGGTAGCTGCTTTATCCAACGATACTATTGAGGAATAGTGAACGAACCCCTGAGCGATAACACACTGCATAGTACAATGATGACCCATAGTACAATGCTGACCCTTATAAAAACAAACAAAGAATGTTTTTATGAGTTATACATGACAAATAGTGTTCCACAAACTGTTTCTCAATTATGTAAACTCAATTCATTCCACTTGTTCCATACCTTTCTTGAAGCAGACAATTAATTGAAATGAAAGTCAGATTTCCACCACTTATTGATACTGTGTGTGTGTGTGTGTGTGTGCAACCGCATATGTCTATGTCATCCAATCAGCTTTAAATTTACTTCTCATTTTTCTGCAAGTCTTATTTTTTTCATGAGTTTAAGCTTGGCATTTAAACTGATTTTTTTCTTTTTTCTCTTTCAGACCACCTTGAGGGAAAAATTGGTGAATATTCTCTGAGATTCCTTATTCCTCCACCAGGAAATCATTTTCTTTTTATGTTTCCTGCCCTCTCACAGGGAAGTCATCCTTTCGTTTACTTTTTCTTTTAAGGACTACTCTCTCTTTCGAAATTTTGAGCCTGGTCTTCTCCTATCTGAAGTTTCTTCACATCTGTTCACTACCTCTGCTATTTTTATTACTTTTCCCTTTCTCACCTGTAAAAAATGGCTACTTCTGTTTTACAGAAATGTGGCATGGAAGCTCACACAAACAAAGCAACTTATTGATTTATTGGGGTTTATGAGAACATCTGCCTGGGAGAATTTTACCCTGAATAATTTTTCAAGGCAATGTTTCTTCATTCTCTAAATCAAGGTATCTCTTGGCATTTTAGATCCTTGAGAGCACAGTAATAAAAACTGGCATAATAATGAATGAAACTCAAATAACACATTAAAGAAGATATCCCATTGACAATAGGTTGAATATTAAAAACTGACCAAATATATTTTCACAAAGTTACCAAAAGTAATGTTCCCAACAGTTTTCTATCTATATTAACTTCATTAACCCTAAACCCCTTACATTCCTTTGGAATAAATTGTTATTTAGAACAAAAATGGTCTCTACCCATGTGTTCCTCAATACTAGCATTGTATTAATTAGGGTTTACATTCTGAGTTTTCAAGAAAGTGACATTTTCCTTGTGTGTATTTCTTTTTTGTTACATTGATTTTCAAGAAAGTGACATTTTCCATGTGTGTATTTCCTTTTTTTTACATTGACTTTCTATTTTATTTTTCAGAAGACCCTCAGAAAAAATTTGGTAAATATCCTCTTAAAAACTTTTTTCAATATTCATGAGGACTTTATCCCTGTGATGTTTTCTACCTCCTCTCTTGCATTCCCTCCCTTCATTCTCCCTTACCTTAGAGTCCACTCCCTCTTCATTTTCTTAATATGGCTATTTCCCATATTAAGTACCTTTCTTTTCTGATTCCTTATCTTTTCCACCGCTCTCTTTTCTCCTTGCTTATTCCTTTTCACACCTTGCCTGTAAACATTGTGCTCTACTGTCTTTCAAATGTTTGTGATAAACACATCCTGAGAACCAAAGTTTTATGTTCACTCATTGGTGTCAACATGACCATAACTTTACATAAACTTAAGCCTGTATTTGTACCAAGAGCAATGGTTCCACCTAGTTAAACCATACCTTAGGTGTCCCCACACAAAACTGATACAGAATAATAAAAATTGGTCTTTCTAAAGGTTGGAAAAAATGAATATAGTAAAGATAAGGAATCATAGCGTGAAAGGCTAAATACTAGAAGAAGACACCAGGAACATTTAGTAAAATGACGATCACAACTCAAAAGTCTAAAGCATTTTCTCAGTTTAGTGCACTAAAACTATCACTGCCCACACATCATTAGAATATGCTATTGGGACCAGCAGTTAGCGTAATGGCTATGTCACTGGACTCCCACGTAGTAGACGGCAGTTAGAGTCCAGGACGCAGTGGCTTAAACTCACCCCAGGCGCGTGTGCATGTGTGCCCAAGATCCCGAGAGGAGAATGGAGAAGGGATTGCAGCGTGGCCATCCCCACTGGGGGGTGGTTTCTTGCTTTCTGTGTCTCTGACTTTCTGGCGAGCACATGTGCCCTATAGCAAAAACCTCTCTCAAAAAAAGAGAATTAAGTATACGTGAGTGTCCCCCGTTTTCTCTCTCTGTGTGTGTGTGTGTGTGTGTGTGTGTGTGTGTGTGTGTATGTGTGTGAATATGCGAGTGATTGCGTATGTGTATGTTTTGAAATGCTCTTATCTTTTACTTCCCTTTTTTTACTAGTAGTAATTTATTCATATATTTATTCTTTATTTTTACATTCTTCTTTCCATTGTCTATTTCAGGAACACTTCTAGGAAGCATTGGTAAGTATCCATTGAAAACTCTACTTCATCATCTGTGGTACCTGTCCACCTGTGACAATCTCTGCCTCCTCACATGCATGCCATTTCTCTATTCTTCCTTCTCCGTACTGAATGCTCTCCCTCCTGACATTCCCTCAGCAGACTTTTCCCATATGAAGGTCTCTTCAGTTTCTTTCCCTTCATTCCCATGCTTGCATTTCTGCCTGTGTTCCTTCTTGTTCTTCCCGAGTAAAACACTAGCTTCTTCCCTCCACCAGATGTTGTCCCAGAAACACATGTTATGTGATTCATTGCTGTCAGTGTCACCATCGGCTTGCAACCACATAACCCGTTATTTCCTCCAGGAGCAGCAGTTCTACATTCTCTAACTCAGTTTTCCTGGTCGCTTAATAAAACAATGACACTGCCATAATGAAAATTGGCCATACATATTCAGTGACAGTCAAAAACACATTGAGATAATGAATTCTGTAGTAAAATGCTTAAACGCAATAAAAAGTAACCAAGATTTTACTATAAGGTAACACCACATAAAATAGTCCTAAAACTGTTTCTTATTCACTAAACTTGATTCTTCCTTCTCTTTTATAGCAAGTTTATTTTAGTCATAGAATATGTACCCTCTCATGAGAGAGACATAGACAGAGATAAGTACAAGGAGAAATCAGCCGCCAGAAGGATGGCCATACCACCAATACTCCTAAATCTTTGCCCCTCACGATTTTGCCACACACACACACACACACACACACACACAAATTATATGCCTATCATGTGTTCAAAGCCTCCCGATAGGAAATTGATAGTCCATAATCGGAATGGTGGGAGTACAGTGACAAGTACAATGACGTATCCATTATGCAATCTGCTGGGCTCAAGTATATTCGTTTCTCACAACTCCTTCCACACCTTTCCTTTGAACAGATCATTATTTCAAATGAAAGTGAGCTTTACACTATTTTGTGATATTGCTTGTGTCTGTGTGTTCTATGGCGTCCTATTAATTTTAACTTTACTTCTCATTTTTCACTAAGTATTACATTTTTTCATATTTCATATTTCGTATTTCAGTTGGTATATATACTGACCTTGATGTTTTCTATTTCAGATGAACGTCTGAGAACAATTGGTAAGTATGTTTTGAGAGCCCTTATCCCTGCCCCATGGTGCCTTTTTCTTTCAAGTTTTCTGCCTTCTGAGATCATTTGTATGTCTGCGTCATAGTGTCCTTGTGTTTATTCTGGGTTGCTCTGACATGCTGTTTTATTGCTTCTTTTACTTTCATTCTTTTCAACAGTATGAATTGCCTAAATGTGTCATTCCTTTGATTTTTATATTCACATTTCCATTGTCTTTTACATGGAGAGTTCAAGGAAGAATGGGTAAATATTCTCGGAGACGGTTTTTGCTTCATCGACAAACTGGTCACCAATTACAATTCCTGCCTTCTCTTGTGCATGCCATCTCTTGATTCTCCATTTTTCTCAAAGAATGCTCTCCCTCCCCTGTTTTCACAGCAGGGCATCTCTCATATTTAGTTCTCCTAGCGTTGGTTGTCTAGTTTTCCCTGCATTGCCTTTCTGTCTTTGTGTATTCTTCTTCTTCCTTATCAAACCACTAGATACTTCTCTACCCCAGATGTTGTCACAGAAGCACATGTGATACGCTTCATTACTGTAATCATAACCCTCAGCTTCGAAGGACATAACCCTGTATTTCCATTGTTAGCAGGGTTCTCTGTCCTGTCACTCAGTGTTGGTGGTTGCTTCATTCAACGATACTGCATAATGAAAATTGCCCTGATATATTTAGGAATAGTGAAGGAACCCCTGAGGGATGACACAGTACGTAGTACAATGCTGACCCAAATAAAAAGAAACAAAGAAAGTTTTTTTGAGTTATACAGCACAAATAGTGTTCCTAAAGCTGTTTCCCAATTACATAAACTCAGTTCATTCCACTTGTTCCATACCTTTCTTGAAGCAATTAATTAAAATGAAAGTCAGATTTCCACCACTTAGTGATACAGTGTGTGTGTGTGCACGTGTTTGTGCGCGCACGTGTGCATTCACCCGCATTTCTCTATGTCATCCTATCAGCCTTAAATTTACATTTTTTTACAAGTTTTATTTTCTTCATGTGTTTTAAGCTTGGAATTTACACTGGTTTTTTTCTTTTTTCTCTTTCAGACCGCCTTGAGGGAAAAATTGGTAAATATTCTCTGAGATCCCTTATTCCTGCATCGGGAAAGCTTTTTAATTTTATGTTTCCTGCCCTCTCATGGGGATATCATCCTTTCATTTTTGTTTCATTTCCTTTTAAAGTCTACTCTCTCTTTTGACATTTTGAGCTTGGTCTTCTCTTATATGAAGTTTCTTCACATCTTTTCACTTCCTCTTCTATTTTCATTACTTTTTCCTTTTTCACCTGTAAACAATGGCTTCTTCTGTTTTACCAAAATATGGCACGGAAGCTCACACAAGCAAAGCAACTTATTGATTTATTGGGGTTTATGGGAACATCTATCTGGGAGAATTTTACCCTGAATATTTTTTCAAGGCAATGCTTCTTTAATCTCTATCTCAACATGTCTCTTGGCATTTTACAACATTGAGAACACAGTAAAAAAAACTGGCATAATAATGAATGAAACTCAAATAACACATTAAAGAAAAAAATCACATGACAATTGGTTGAATATTAAAAACTGACCAAACATATTTTCACAAAGTTACCCAAAGTAATGTTCCCAACATTTATCTATCTATATTAACTTCCTAAACACTAAACCCCTCACATTCCTTTGGAATAAATTTTTATTTAGAACAAAAGTTAGTTTTACCAATGTGTGCTTTATTACTAACATTGTAGTAATTTGAGTTTACATTCTGAGTTTTCATGAAAGCGATATTTTCCTTGTGTGTATTTCTATTTCGTTTACCTTGATATTTCCATTTTATTTTTCAGAAGACTCTCAGCAAAAATTTGGTAAATATTCTCTTACAAACCTTTCTTCAAAATCCCTGGGGACTTTATTCCCTGTGATGTTTTCTACCTCCTCTCTTGCATACTCTCCCTTCATTCTCCCTTCCCTTAGAGTTCACTCCTCTTCATTTTCTTAATATGACACTTTTCCATATTAAGTACCATTCTCTTCAGGTTCCCTATCTTTTCTAATGCTTTCTTTTCTTTTTTTTTTTTT
>NW_006204628.1:34498-45837 GCF_000334495.1 Tupaia belangeri chinensis | reverse complement strand
CAGGGGGGATGGTCCCTCCGCAGTTCCTTCTCCTCCATTCTCGTCTCAGGATCTTGGGCACCCACGCACATGTACCTGGCTGTGAGTTTTAAGCCACTGGGTCCAGGATGCGAACCGGGGTCGACTACGTGGGAGTCCAGCGACATAGCCATTACGCTAACTGCTGGTTCCCTCTAATGCTTTCTTTTCATCTTCAGGCATTCCTTTTCACACCTTGCCTGTAAACATTGTGTTCTACCATCTTTCAAATGTTTCTGATGAACACTCATGAGAACCAAAGTTTTATATTCACTCATTGGTGTCAACATGACCATAACCTTGCATAAACTTAAGCCGGTGTTTGTACCAAGAGCAATGGTTCCACCTGGTTAAACCATACCTTAGGTGTCCACACAAAAAACTGATAATAGAGTAATAAAAATTGGTCTTTCTGAAGATTGGGAGAGAAGAATATAGTAGAGATAAAACATCAGAACATCAAAGGCTAAATACTAGAAAAAGAAACCAGGAATGCTTAGTAAAATAACGGTCACAACTCAAAAGTCTAAAGCATTTTCTCAATTTAGGGCACTAAAACTATCACCACCCACACATCTTTAGAATATGCTATTATCTGAAATACAACTGAGTTACCCACTCTGTGTGTGTGTGTGTGTGTGTGTGTGTGTGTGTGTGTGTGAATATGCGAGTGATTGTGTATGTGTTTGTTTTGAAATGCTCTTCTTTTATCTTTTACTTTCCTTTTTTTTTTTTTTACTAGTAACAATTTCTTTATATATTTATCCTTTATTTTTACATTATTTCCATTGTCTTTTTCAGGAACACTTCTAGGAAGCATTGGTAAATATCCGCTGAAAAGTCTACTTCTTCATCTGTGGTACCTGTCCACCTGTGACAATCCCTGCTTCCACGCATGCATGCCATTTCTCTATTCCTCCTTCTCCTTACTGAATGCTCTCCCTCCTGACATTTTCAGAGCCGGCTTCTCCCAGATGATGGTCTCTTCAGTTTGTTTCCCTTCTTTCTTCTGCTTGCATTTCTGCCTGTGTTCCTTCTTGTTCTTCCTGGAAAAAACACTAGATTCTTTTCTCCGATAGATTTTGTCACGGAAACACATGTTATGTGATTTCTTGCTGTAAGTATCACCATCAGCTTGCAAGGACATTTCCTCTAGGAGCAGCAGTTATGCATTCTCTAACTCAGTTTTCTTAGTTGGTTAATACAACAGTGACTCTGACATAATGAAAATTGGCAGTACATATTTAGTGACCGCAACACATTAAGATCATGAATCACGTAGTAAAATGCTTAAGCACATAAAAAGTAACCCAGATTTTTCTATAAGGTAATACCACAAAAAATAGTCCTAAAACAGTTTCTTAATTCAGTAAATTTGATTCTTCTTCCTTTATTTTAGTGAGTTTATTTTGGTTATAGAACATGTGCCCTTTCAAGAGAGAGACAGAGACACAGATATGTACAGCAAGAAATTAGCCTCCGGATGGGATAGCCATGCCACAGGAATTCCTCGCCTCAAGATTTGGGCACACACAAACACACACTCACACACACTCACACACAAACACACACACACTCATACACACACACACACACACACACACACACACACAAACAAATTTTCCTATCATGTTTTCAAAGCCTTTGGGTTGGAAATTCAATCCATAAGAATGGCGGGAGTACAGTGATAAGTACAGTGACATACCCGTTATTCAGTCGTTCAATCCATAAGAATGGCGGGAGTACAGTGACATACCCGTTATTCAGTCAGAAGGTCTCAAGTATATTCGTTTCTCACAACTCCTTCCACACATTTATTTTCAACAGATAATTATTTCAAATCAATTGAACTTTACACCCGTTTGTGATATTGTTTGTGTCTTGGGTTCAGTGGCATCCTATTCATTTTAACTTTATTTCTCATTTTTCAATAAGTTTTTAATTTTTTCATATGTATTTTAGTTGGTATATATACTGATATTAATGTTTTCTATTTCAGATCAACGTCTGGGGAAAATTGGTAAATATGTTCTGATTGCCCTTATCGCTGCACATGGCACCTTTTTCTTTCAAGTTTTCTGCCTTCTGAATTGATTTCAATGTGTGCATCATAATGTCCTTGTCTTTATTCTGGGTTGTTCTGACATGCTGTTTTATTTCATCTGATTTTTCATACTTTTCAATAAGTATGAATTTCATTGATGTGTTCGTACATTGATTTTTATATTCGTATATCCATTGTCTTTTTGAGGAGTACTGCAAGGAAGAATGGGTAAATATTCTAGGATCACTGTTTTTGCTTCCTCATTGAACTGGTCAGCAATTGCAATTCCTGCCTCCTCTTATGCATGCCATCTCTTGATTCTCTATTTTTCTCAAAGAATTCTCTCCCTCCCCTATTTCACAGCAGGGCATCTCTCCTATTTGGTTCTCCTTGCATTGGTTGTCTATGTTTCCCTGCTTTGCCTTTCTGTCTTTGTTCATTCTTCTTCTACCTTACCAAACCACTAGATCCTTCTCTACCCCAGATGTCACAGAAACCCATGTGATAGGATTCATTACTGTAATCATAACCCTCAGCTTCGAAGGACATAACAATGTATTTCCATTGTTAGCAGGGTTCTCTATCCTGTCACTCAGTGTTGGTGGTTGCTTCATTCAACGATACTGCATAATGAAAAATGCCCTGATATATTTAGGAATAGTGGAGGAACCCCTGAGTTACATAGTACACATTACACATTACATAGTACAATGCTGACCCTAATAAAAAGAAACAAAGAATGTTTTTATGAGTTATACAACACAAATTGTGTTCCACAAACTGTTTCTCAATTATGTAAACTCAATTCATTCCACTTGTTCCATACCTTTCTTGCAGCACACTCACCACTTAGTGATACTGTGTGTGTGTGTGTGTGTGTGTGTGTGCAACTACATATGTCTATGTCATCCTATCAGCCTTAAATTTACTCCTCTTTTTTCAACAACCCTTGTTTTCTTCATGAGTTTTAAGCTGGCATTTACACTGATTTTTTTTTTTTCTCTTATAGACCAACTTGAGGGAAAAATTGGTAAATATTCTATGAGATCCCTTATTCCCACACCAGGGAATCTTTTTCTTTTTATGTATCCTGCTCTTTCACGGGGATGTCGTCCTTTCATTTTCGTTTCCTTTTAAAGTCTACTCTCTCTTTCGAAATTTTGAGCATGGTCTTCTCCTATATGAAGTTTCTTTACATGTGTTTACTACCTCTGCTATTTTCATTACTTTTCCCTTTTTCACTTGTAAACAACAGCTTCTTTGGTTTTACAGAAATGTGGCATTGGAGGTCACACAAACAAAGCAACTTATTGATTTATTGGGGTTTATGGGAACATCTGCCGGGGAGAATTTTACCCTGAATAATTTGTCAAGGCAATGCTTGTTCATTCTCTAACTCAAGGTGTCTCTTGGCATTTAACAACGTTGAGAGCACAGCAATAAAATCTGGCATAATAATGAATGAAACTCAAACAATACTTTAAAGAAAAAAATCACATGACAATTGGTTGAATATTAAAAACTGATCAAACATATTTTTACAAAGTAACCCAATGTAATGTTCCCAATATTTTTCAATCTATATTAACTTCCTAAACACTAAACCCCCCACATTCCTTTGGAATAAATTGCTATTTAGAACAAAAATAATCTCTTTCCATGTGTGCGTCAATACTAGCATTCTATTAATTTGAGTTTACACTCTGAGATTTCAAGGAAGTGACATTTTCCTTGTGTGTATTTCTTTTTTGTTTACATTGACATTTCTGTTTTATTTTTCAGAAGACCCTCAGGAAAAATTTGGTAAATATCCTCTTAAAAACTTTTTTCAGTATTCATGGGGAGTTTATCCCCTATGATGTTTTCTACCTCCTCTCTTGAACTCTCCCATCATTCTTCCTTACCTTAGAGTCCATTCCCTCTTCATTTTCTTAATACGGCTATTTCCCATATTAAGTACCTTTCTTTTCATGTTCCCTATCTTTTTCACTGCTTTCTTTTCTCTTCGCTTATTCCTTTTCACACCTTCCAGTAAATATTGTATTCTACTGTCTTTCAAATGTTTGTGAAAAACACACATGAGAACCAAAGTTTTATATTCACTCATTGATGTCAACATGGCCATAACCTTGCATAAATTTAAGCCAGTGTTTGTACCAAGAGCAATGATTCCACCTAGTTAAAACATGCCTTTAGGTGACCTCACACTAAACTGACGTAGAATAAAAAAAATTGGTCTTTCTGAAGATTGGAACAAATTAATATAGTAAAGATAAGAAATCAAAGCATCAAAGGCTAAATACTAGAATAAGAAACCAGGAATGTTTAATGAAATAACGGTCACAACTCAAAAGTCTAAAGCACTTTCTTAGTTTAGTGCACTAAAACTATCACCGCCCACACATCTTTAGAGTCTGCTATTATGTGGAATAAAAGTGAATTACCCCCATTCTGTGTGTGTGTGTGTGTGTGTGTGTGTGTGTGTGTGTGTGTATATGCGGGGTGAGTTTTTGCATTTATGTTTGTTTTGAAATGTTCTTCTTTTATCTTTTACTTTCTTTGCTGTTTTTAAGTAATAATTTCTTTACATATTTATGCTTTATTTTTACATTCTTATTTCCATTGTCTTTTTCAGGAACACTTCTAGGAAGCATTGGTAAATATTCGCTGAAAAGTCTACTTCTTCATCTGTGGTACCTGTCCACCTGTGACAATCCCTGCCTCCACGTATGCATGCCATTTCTCTTCTTCCTTCTTGCTGAATGCTCTCCCTCTCGACATTCCCGCAGCAGGTTTCTCTCAGAAGAAAATCTATTCAGTTTGTTTCCCTTCTTTCCTCTGCTTGTCTTTCTGCCTGTGTTCCTTCTTGTTCTTCCTTAGAAAAACACTAGATTCTTTTCTCCACCAGATGTTTTCACGGAAACACATGTTATGTAATTCCTTACTATAAGTAAGTGTCATTTACACTGTATTTCCTCCAGGAGCAGCAGTTCTGCATCCTCTAACTCAGTTTTCATCATCGCTTAATACAACAGTGACACCAACATAATGAAAACTGGCCATACATATTCAGTGACAGAAACATATTAAGATAGTGAGTCACGTAGTAAAATGCTTAACCATATAAAAAAACAGCCCAGATATTTATAAGGTAACACCACAAAAAATAGTCCTAAAACTGTTTCTCAATTGAGTAAACTTGATTCTTCTTCCTTTTTTTAACGAGTTTATTTTGGTCAAAAGCATGTGCCCTCTCAAGAGAGAGACAGAGACACAGATACTTACTGCAAGAAATCAGCCTCCAGAGGGGATAGCCACACTGCAGAAATTCCTTCTCTCAAGATTTGGACACACCTACACACACACACACACACACATACACACACTCACACACACACACACACTCAGACACACACACAAATTTTCCTATCATGTGTTCAAAGCCTTTGGGTTGGAAATTCAATCCATAATTGAAATGGCGGGAGTCCAATGATAAGTACAGTGACATACCCATTACTGAATCAGCTGGTCTCAAGTATCTTCCTTTCTTACAACTCCTTCCACACATTGCTTTTCAACAGATAATTATTTCTATTGAAATTGAGATTTACACCACTTTGTGATATTGTTTGTGCCTTGTGTACAAAAGCATCCTATTCATTTTAACTGTACTTCTCATTTTTCAATAAGTCTTTAATTTTTTCATATGTATTTCAGTTGGTATACATACTGATCTTGATGTTTTCTATTTCAGACCAACGTCTGGGAAAAATTGGTAAATATGTTCAGAGAGCTCTGATCGCTGCACCATGATGCCTTTTTCTTTCAAGTTTTCTGCCTTCTGAATTGATTTTATGTGTGCATCATAATGTCACTTTCTTTATTCTGGGTTGTTCTGACATACGGTTTTATTTCATCTTTTTTTCATACTTTTCAATGAGTATGAATTTTATTGGTGTGTTCTTACTTTGATTTTTATATTCACCTTTCCATTGTCTTTTTCGGAGTACTGCAAGGAAAAATGGATAAATATTCTCAGACCAGTGTGTTTACTTCTTCATTGAAGTGGTCACCATTTACAATTCCTGCCTCCTCTTGTGCATACCATCTCTTGATTCTCCATTTTTCTCAAAGAATGCTCTCCCTCCCCCATTTTCACAGCAGGGCTTCTCTCATATTTAGTTCTCCTTGCATTGGTTGACTAGTTTTCCCTGCTTGGCCTTTCTGTCTTTGTGTATTCTTCTTCCTTACCAAACCACGAGATCCTTCTCTACCCCAGATGTTGTCACAGAAGCACATGTGATAGGATTCATTACAGTAATTATAACCCTCTGCTTTCCTGGACATGACCCTGTATTTCCTTTGTTATCAGGGTTCTCTGTCCTGTCACTCAGTGTTGGTGGTTGCTTCATACAAAGATACTGCATATTGAAAATAGCCCTGATAGATTTAGGAATAGTGGAGGAACCCCTGAGTGATAACACATTACATATTACAATGCTGACCTATATAAAAAGAAACAAAGAATTTTTTTTTGAGTTATACAGCACAAATAGTGTTCCTAAACCTGTTTCTCAATTATATAAACTCAATTCATTCCACTTGTTCCATACCTTTCTTGAAGCAATTAATTAAAATGAAAGTCATATTTCCACCACTTAGTGATATCGTGTGTGTGCGTGCGCTCATGCACCTGCATTTGTCTACGTAATGCTATCAGCCTTAAATTTACTTCTCATTTTTCTACAAGTCTTATATTTTCTTCATGTGTTTTCAGATTGGTATTTGCACTGATTTTTTCTTTTTTCTCTTTCAGATCACCTTGAGGGAAAAATTGGTAAATATTCTCTGAGATCCCTTATTCCTGCACTGGGAAATCTTTTTCATGTTATGTTTCCTGCCCTCTCATGAGGATGTCATCCTCTCACTTTTGTTTCCTTTTAAAGTCTACCCTCTCTTTCGATATTTCAAGCCTGGTCTTCTCCTATATGAAGTTTCTTCCCATCTGTTCACTTCCTCTTCTGTTTTCATTACTTTTCCCTTTTTCACCTGTAAACAATGGCTTCTTCGGTTTTACAGAAATGTGGCATGGAAGCTCACACAAACCAAGCAACTTATTGATTTATTGGGGTTTATGGGAACGTCTGCTTGGGAGAATTTTACCCTAATAATTCTTCAAGGCAATGCTTCTTTATTCTCTAACTCAAGGTGTCTCTGGGCATTTTACAACGTTGAGAGCACAGTAATCTTAATTGTAGGAATGAAGAATGAAACTCAAATGACACATTAAGGAAAAAAACCACATGACAATTGGTTGAATATTAAAAATCAACCAATCCTTTTTCTCAAAATAACCAAAGTAATGTTTCCAACATTTCTCAAGAGATATTAACTTCATAAGCACTCAACCCCTCTCTTTCCTTTGGAATAAATTGTCATTCAGAACAAAAGTTAGCTTTACCCATGTGTGCTTGTTCACTAGTATTGTATTCGTTTGAGTTTACATTCTGAGTTTTTAATAAAGCTGCATTTTCCTCGTGTGAGTTTCTTTTTTGTTAACATTGATATGTCTATTTTATTTTTCAGAGGACCCTCAGAAAAAATTTGGTAAATATTTTCTTACAAACCTTTTTCAAGCTCCCTCTTTATTTTCTCACTGTGGCACTTCTTCATGTTAAGTACCGTTCCCTTCACATCCCCTATCTTCCACTGCTTTCTTTTCATCTTCATTCATTCCTTTTCACACCTTCCCTATAAACATTGTGTTCTACTGTCTTTCAAATGTTTGTCATAAAAATACATGAGAACCAAGGTTATATATTCACTCATTGGTATCAACCTGACCGTAATCTCGCATAAACTTAAGTGGGTGCTTTCACCAGGAGCAGTGGTTCCACCTAGTTACACCATACTTCCTGCTGTCCTCATACGAAACTGACACAGGATAATAAAATTTGCCCTTTCTCAAGACTGGAGGAAAGAATTCAGAAAAGATAATACATCAGTGAACCAAAGACTAAGTACTAGAAAAATAAACCAGGAACATTTAGTAAAATAAACATCCCAACTCAAATGTCTAAAACATTTTCCCAGTTGTGCACTAAAACTAACTATTCCTGCCTCCACATATCTTTAGAATACACTATTGTTTAGAATAAAAGTGAGCTACCACCGTCCTGTGTGTGTGTGTGTGAATGCATGAATGATTGTGTATGTTTTTATGTTAACATGTGTTTTCTTTTATCTTTTACTTTCTTTTTTTATAAGTAATAATATCTTTATGTATTTATCCTGTGATTTTTACATGTTTATTTCCATCGTCTTTTTCAGGAGAACTTCTACAAAGCATTGGTAAATATCCTCTAGAAACATTTTCTTCATCTGCAGTACCTGTCCACATGTGACCACCTCTGTCTTCTCGCGTGTGTGTCATTTCTCTATTTCCCTTCTCCGTACTGAATGCTCTCCCTTCCTCTATTTCCCTTCTCCGTACTGAATGCTCTCCCTTCTGACATTTCCTCAGCAGGCTTTTCCCATATGAAGTTCTCTTCAGTTTGTTTCCCTTCTTTCCCATGCTTGCATTTCTGTCTGTGTTCCTTCATTTTCTTCTTTAGAAAAGCATTAGCTGCTTCTCTCCACCAAATGTTGTCACCGAAGCACATGTTACATCATTCATTGTTCTAAATGTCACCATGAGCTTGGAAGGACATAACGCTGTTTCCTCAAGGAGCAGCAGTTCTGTATTCTCTAATGCCATGTTTGTGGTTCTATAATACAACACTTATACTTCTGTGATAATTGGCATCGCATTATATTTTTATTAAACTTTATTTTTTAAATTATTTTATACATTCAATAACATATGTCACTTAGCTTTTAAAGTGAATGTTTCAACATAAATACATTTTCCACTAGTCCAGTAGGGAACAAAATACATATTATCATCAACAGATAATAACCCATTTCTTTGTCCCACAAATGTCTTGCCTCTCTATTTTTCTCCTTAATATCTTTTCCTGGAATCTCCTCCTTCTTCTACCCTTTTCCCCTTCTGTATCTGGTATCTATAACCATTTCTTTGTTTCTATATCCCTTAGTCATTCATCTTTGTCCATAGATGTGGATAGTTGGTACATATTAACTAGAGACATACAATGTCTCTCATTCATAGCCTGCCTTGCTTCAGTCAGCAGTAAATCTCCCATATTCATCCACTTTCTGACAAAAGCCAGGATATCGATTTTGTGGGTGTGTATTTCTTTGTTTTTTGTTTGTTTTAATGGATGAGTAGTATTCCATAGAGTATATGTGTCACAATTTTTCAGTCTATTGTTCTTTTCATGGACATTTGAGTTGTTTCTATGTCTTAGCAATTGTGATTAATGCTACAAGAAACGTAGGTGTGCAAGCACTTTTCCAGCTAAGCACTATTCTGTCCTTTGGGTAGACACCAAGGAGTTGGACTGCTGAATCATATGGTAGCTCTATTTGTAGATCTTTGAGGAATTTTCATGTTGTTCTTCCCATGGCTGGACCAATTTACATTCCCACCAGCAGTGTAGGAGAGTTTTCCTTTCACTACATTCCCTCCAGGACTTTTTTTTTTTAATTAAAAATAATTTTTGAGAGTATTTTGCTATAGGGTGTGGGCACTTACCAGAAAGGCAGAGTGAGACAAAGAGACCAAAATCAATAAATCAGTCCCCAAGGGGGATGGCCACACTGCAATTCTTCTCTTCCACTCTCCTCTTGGGATCTTGGGTATGCATGCACGCTTACCTGGTGTGATTTTAAGCCTCTGATCTGGGACTTGAACCATGGTTGATTACATGGGAGTCCAGTGACATAGCCATTGCATCAAATGCTGGTCCCATTTTTTTTTAAATTATAATAATTCTGAATGAAGTAGGTGATATCTGATTATGGTTTTGCTTTGCATGTCCCTTATGATGAGGGATGTTGGTCATTTTTTCATATGCCTTTCAGGTATTTGTTTGTCTTCCTCTCCTCAGTTTTTTTGTTTTTTTTTTTTTTTTTTTCAGCTAATTCCCCCATCTTTTAATTAGGTTGATCTTTTTTTTTTTTTTTTGGTTAAGCCACTTGAGTTCTCTATGTATTCTGGTTATCAGTTTCTTATCTGAAGTATAATTTACAAATAAGTTCTCCGATTCCGAGTGCTGTCAACTCAGACTAATTATCCACCAGTAGTTTTATAATTTGAGGTCTTAGACTTACATCTTTTATCCACTTTGAGTTGATTTTTGTCAATGGTGAGTGGTAGGATTTAGATTCATCTTCTTGCAGGTAGATATCCAGTTGTTACCAGCACCATTTGCTAAAGAGGTTTTCCTTTTCCCACTGGATTCAGTGACATACTTTGTCAAAAATCAGTTTGCTGTATGATTGGCAGTTTATTTCTGAGGTCTCTGTTCTGTTCCATTGCTCCACATGACTGATTCTGTGCTTATACCATATTGTTTTGATTATCACAGCTTTATATTATATTTTTGTGTCAGGGAGTTAGATGCAGCTCACTCCACTCTTCTTCTGCAGGATTTGTTTGGCAATATGAGGTCTTTTATGATTCCAAATTCTATGATTGTCTTTTCAAGATCTGTGAAGAATGTCTCTGTATATTTTATAGATTGTATTAAATATGTAAATTAATTTGGGTAGAATTACCATTTTTATTACATTAATTATTCCAATTCATTAACATGGGATGTCCTTCCACATTTTTGGGTCCATTTTAATTTCTTTTTTAGCTTCTCATAGTTTTCCTTGTGGAGGTCTTTAATTTCTTTGGTGAGATTTATTCCTAGGTATCTCATACTTTTTGTGACTATGGTAAATGGAATTACTTTCTTTGCTTCTATCTCAGTCTGCCTGCTGTGTGTATATAGAAATGCTCTAGATTGTTGTAGGTTGATTTTTTTTTTTATCTTGCAGCTTACTGTATTCATTTATTACTTCAAGGAATTTTTACATGGGTACCATTGGATATTCTATGTATACAAACATGTAAGATGAAAATAGAGAGAAATTCACCTCTTCTTTTCCTATTTGAATGACTTTTATTTTATCTTCTTTTCTGATTGCATTGATGGGACTTCCAGTACTGTATTGAGGAGGACTAATAAAATGGACCTCCTTGCCGTGTACCAATTTTTAGTGGAGATGCTTTCAGCTCTTCCCCGTTTAGGATAATGTTATTTATGAGTTTTTTTTTTTTTTTTTTTTTTTGGGAGGTTTTCTTTTAGGGGGGCGGGGCTCGCCA
>NW_006204628.1:33225-34344 GCF_000334495.1 Tupaia belangeri chinensis | reverse complement strand
GGCGAAGTGCGGTTAACTCGGGGGGAGTCCAGCGTCGTAGCCATTACGCTAACTGCAGGTTCCCATTTATGAGTTTTTCATAGGTAGCTTTTATTGTGTTGAGGAATAACCATTCCATGCCAATTTTGCTGAGTGTCTTGATTATAAAATGATGTTGTAGCTTATCTAATGCTTTTTCTGCTTCAGCTTATAAGATCATGTGGTTTTTATATTTTCTTCTTTAATATGGTGTATTACATTTATGGTTTTGCATATGTTGAACCACCTTTGCATCCCTGGAATTAAGTCTACCTGGTCGTGTTATATAATCTTTTTTATGTGTTGTTGGATACTTTTTGCTAGTATCTTTTTGAGATTTTTGCATCTTTTTTCATCAGAGATATTGGTCTACAGATTTCCTTCCTTGTCTTGTCCTTTTGAGATAAGGATGATTGCAGCTTCATAGAATTAATTTGAGATAGTTTCAGCCTTTTGGGTTTTTAGAAATAACTTTTACATAACGGAGGTTAACTCTTTAAAAGTTGTGTAGAATTCAGAGTTTAAGCCCTTGGGACTAGGGCTTTTCTTTTTTGTAAGGTTATTTGTTAGTGATTCATTTTTATGACTTGTTATAGACTTATTCAGATTTCCTATGTCCTCCTGACTCAATCTTGGTAGATTATATGTGTCTTGCATTTTGTCCATCTGAGCCAGGTTTTCTGGGTTGTTGGAATATAGTTGTTCATAGTCTCTTCTAATGATATTTTCTATTTCCATTATATTTGTTATATTGCCTGCTTCATTGTGTATATTATTTACCTGGTTCCTTTCTCTTTTCTTCTAATCAGTCTACCTAGTGATGCCTTGATTTTGTTTTATTTTCAAAGAAACTGCTTTTACTTTAATTTATTTTCTGTATAGCTATTTTTTTCTATTTAATTTATTTCCTCAAACTTTTATTATTTCTTTTCTCATGGAGTTTTTCAAGTTTATTGCTGTTTGCTTGCAAATTCTCTAATACGTGATACTAAGTTGTCCAATTGCTCTCTTTCCGTCTTCTTCTTATAGGCACTAATTGCTATGAACTTCTGTCTTATGATGTTTTTATAGTGTCCCAAAGATTAAGGAACTTGTGTACTC
>NW_006204628.1:27266-33136 GCF_000334495.1 Tupaia belangeri chinensis | reverse complement strand
GGGGAAGAATCTACAGATGTCTGTTAATTCCATTTGATTTATGGTATCATTTAGATTCTTTATCTCTTCGCTTATTTTTTGTCTAGATGATCCGTCCAAAGGAGACAGTCGGGAGTTGAAGTCCTCAATAATTAGTGTGTTTCTATCTCTCTCTCCTTTTAGATCTAACAGTCTTTCCTTCACATATTTGGGTGCTCCTGTTAGGTGCATAGATATTTATAAGTGTTATATCTTCTTGATTGATTAGCCCTTTTACTACTACATAATACAGTTTTTTGTCTCTTTGTACAGTTTTTGTTTTATAGCCTATTTTGTCAGAAATTAGTATTGTGACTCTAGCTCTTTTTGGTTCCCATTTGCATGGAATACATTTTTACAGACCTTTACGTAAAAATTTATGTATGTCTTTATCCATGAGATACATTTCTTGTAGTCAACACATGAAGGGTTTCTGTTTTTGTATCCATTCAGCCAGTCTGTGTCTCTTGATTGGAGATTTTAGTCCATTAACATCTAACGTTATTATCGATATTTCTGGACTTGTCCCTTCCATTGTCTTGGTTGTTGCTGTCCATTGTCTTGGTTGTATTTTACTCTCTTATTTCTGTCTGTCCATTGCTTAGTTAGACTCCTTTCAGAGTTTCTTAACAAGCTGATCTGGTGTTGGCAAATTCTTTCAGGTTTTTTTCTTTGGTCTGATATTTTAATATTTTTTCTCATAGGAAGGATAATCTTTCTGAATATCATAATCCTGGTTGAAATTGTTTTTCTCTTAACACTTTCAAGATGTCTTCCAATTCCTTCCTTGCTTGCATTGTTTTTTTTGAAAGGTCTAGTGTTAGCCTGATGGGATGACCTTTGTAAGTCACTTGACATTTCTGTCTTGCTGATTTTAGTATCTTGTCTTTATCTGTGGTTTTGGCAAGCTTGGCTAAGATGGGCTGTGGAGAGGATCTTCTTGGAGTGATTCTAGTTGGGGTCTTTTGCATTTTGTTGGTCAGGATGTTTGAGTACTTCTACAGAACTAGAAAAGATTTCTTTGGGATTTTCATGGAATAGATGTTCAATGTCCTTCTTTGTTTCTTCACTTCTGGGATATGTTATAAGAATGTTTGGGAGTTTAATGAAATCAAGTATTTCTCACATATTATCCCCATTTTTTTGGTTATTATTCACTCTGTGTTTTTGGTTGTTTTTTGTAGGACAGGATTTTGTTCTCTATGTCTGAGATTTGTTCTTGACCATGTTCTAATCAGCATTTAATATTTTTGAGTTAGTTTTTGATATCTTGTATTACAGACTTCATCTCTAATATTTCTCTTTGATTCTTTCTTAGCGTGTCCATTTCTTCTTTCAAATCATGGAAGGACTTCCTCATCTCCTGAATTTGTTGTCTCTTTTCTGTTCCAACTCATAGATTTTGTCACTTTGAATGTTCTGAATTCTTTCTCTGATATTACATCTTTAGTAACAGTCAAAGAATACAATAAGATAGTGAATCACATAGTAAAATGCTGAACCTCATTAAAACAAATCAAGAAATTTCTGTAATGTACCGGCACAAATAATATCCCTTAAAGTATTTCTCAACTGAGTAAACTCACATCCTTCTTTTTTTAGAGTTTTTTTTTTTTGTCATAGGGTGCATATTCTCACAGGAGAGAGACAGAGACATACAATGTGAGAAATCAGCCCCCAGATGAGATAGCTACACTGCAGTCACTCCTCACATCCTTCTTTTTTTAGAGTTTTGGCACATACACATGCACACACACCCACACACTCACACACATGTGCCTGTCCTGTGTTCAAAGCCTCCAGATCAGGCACTCAACCCGTGGTCAAACATTTGGGAGTCCAACAATATATCCATTATGCAATCTGCTGTTCCCCATAATATTCACTTTTTTTCTACTCCTCCCACATATTTTTTTGAACAGATAATTATTTCAAAAGAAGGTGAGCTTTAAAGCACTTTGTGATATTGTGTGTGTCTGTGTATCTGTGGCAACCTTTTAGTTTTAACTTTACTTCTCATTTTTCTACAAGTCTCAAATTTTTCCTATGTATTTCAATTGCTATTTATACTGATCTTTTTTATTTTCTATTTCAGACACACATCTGGGAACAACTGGTAAATATTCTCTGAGAGCCCTTATTCCTGCAGCATGGTGCCCTTTTCTTTTTTATTTTATGCCTTCTCACATACATATCATCCTTTAATTATCTTGTCCTTTTTATGTCTCCTCTGTCTTCCTACATTTTGATTCTGGACTTTTCCCATATGAAGTTTTTTCATGCCTCTTTCACTGTCTCTTCTGCATTTCTTTTTTCTTTCCTTTTTTTTTTTTTTGTTTATTTTCCTGTGAACACTGGCTCCTTCTGTCTTCCAGATGTTTATCATAGAAGCACACACAAAACAATATATAAATTTATTGGGGTATATGTGACCATCAGCCTGGAAGGACTTTACCCTGTATATCTCACTGCATCTTCATTTTGTAACTCAAGATGTCTTATGGCATATTACATCATTGAGAATGCAAAAATAAAATGGGCATTATGTAACTAGTGAAACTCAAAGAAAACATTAAAGAAAACAAATCACATGATAAAGATTAAGTGATACAAAAAAGACCAAAATTATCTCTGTAAAGTACCGACAACTAAATTTCCTAATTTTAATCTGTTACATCAACTTCCTAACCTCTGTCCCCCACACATTTCCCTTGAGTAGACTGGTTTTTTACAACAGAAGTTTTCTTCCTCCTTATATGTCTGTAGGTATGTGTTTACTGGCATTCTATTAGTTTCAGATTTACACTCTGATTTTAATATCTCTGAATTTTCCTCCTGTTTATTTCTCTTGATTTTTACATTGATCTTTCCATTTTCTTTTTCTTTTTTTATATTATGTTTTTTGTTTTTATTTAATTTTTTTCCTTTTATTATTTTTTTCATTTCATTTTCTTCCATACATTCAATCACATTATTATTTGTCTTACAAAATGGATATTTAAACAGGCGAACATTTCTCCCTAGTACTGTTGATAAAACTATGAAATATCTTCAACAGATAATACCATACCTCTTTGTGCCATTAATGCTTTGCCTCCCTGTCCCTCCCCAAAATGTCCTTCCTCAGACCTTCCTCTTTCACACACACTATATCTGGTATTTACATCTATATACAGCGTTTCTATATCCTTTAGACAATTAGTTTCAGTCATAGAGTGCACACACTCGTTATATATTAAGTGGGGACATACAATGCCTCTCCTTCATAGCATGGCTTGCTTCACTCAGCAGTAAGTCTTCCATATTCATCCACTTCCTTTCAAAAGCCAGGGTTTTGTTGTTTTTTTATGGATGAATAGTATTCCCTTGAGTATATGTGCCACAGTTTCATTTTCTGATGACCCTCAGGAAAATTTTGGTAAATATTGTTTTACAACTCATGTACAAATACCATGATGCCTTTTTTCCCTGTAATGTTTCCTACCCAAATATGTGCATGCTTTCACTGATTCTCCATTCATCTTAAAGTTCACTCTCCCTTCTCATTTTCTCACCACTAGACTTCTCCATATTAACTATACTTCACTTCTGATTCTCTAGCATTTTCATACTTTCCTTTCAGCTTCACTTATTCCTTGTCATTTCCTATTTGTAATGATTAGGTTTTTCTCTCTTTTAGATGTTTTTCTTAGAAACACACATAAAACATATTTATTGACTCATTGTGTCATTTTGAATATAATTTTGAAAAGAATCTTTACCATACTTCTCTCAGGAGCAATGGTTTCATATTTTTATACCATCGTATCTAGTGGGAGAATCAAACTGATGAAAGAATGGAAAAACTGCTCTTTCTGTTCTATGGACTTTAAAAAACAAAAAACACAGTAATGGTAACAAAGCAGTAAAGGCTAAATGCTAGAAAAAGAATCCAAGGATAATTTGTAGAGTGACTATCAAAACTAATAAATTTAAAATGTATTCTTAATTTTGTGCACTAAAGCTAACTCATCTCTGCTCCCATATTTCTTTAGAATACATTATTTTTTAGAGTACTGGTGACCTACCATCCTCCATTCAGTGTGTGTTTTTCTATTTGCTTGTATATTTGTGGTAAAATACTGTTTGTTTTATCTGTTATTGTTTTTCTGTATTCAGTCATGGTATATCTTGGGAGAGAGAGATGAGTATTAATACATAATTAATGAGAAGAGAGAAGTACTGAGAAAAGGACCAAGAAAGAGTTCGATCACCATGAAAGAAGTTTACTCAAAGAATATAGAAGGAAAGGTATACATAGCACATCAAACCACGAAACCTCTGAAGTGCAAGAATACCCAAGTTACCACCTTTTTACTAAACGTGAATTGTAGAAATGAGTTCATCTTCTGAAATCTGCATGCAACTTTCTTAAGGCAGTTGAAACCTAGAATAGAATTACAGGGATAGGAGAAAATAAATGGTAAAATCATAGTCTTCTAACATCGTGCTTGAAAAATAATGCATTTTTACCTACATTTATTTATTTTTATAGTTTTCCCTAAATATGTGAGTCAGTAATCAAAATTGATTTTATTCTATTTGTGTTCAATTCATTTATAAAGTGTATTGAGAAATTGTGTACTTATTTTTCGTTAATGGGACTGGAAGGAATTATTTTAGACTTGTGCTATTCTACTCTTTCAACTTGTACAACAAATAAATTCAGTGAGTACATGTTTATTATCAAAGCTAATTTTGAATATTCTGTCAATTAGAAACTCTTATAATTCTATAGCATTTTTGGTAAATGTAAAGAATTAGAATCCTTCTCAATAGGAAAATGATTGTATCCAGATGTTAAATCCTTTATTTTCTCAATGGTGTGGCATCTTCTAGAAAGACTTTAAGTATTATATGTTAACCACGAGACATTCAAATTGGTTTTCTTCAAAATTCCTAGTAAATCTGATATACCCAGAATGATTTTCAAAATTAAAAATCAGTTTTGAAGCACCACTGAAGAAGTTCTCTTGTTATAAAAATTTTATTAAATTTATATTTCAGTTGAACTAATGAATTCCTCATAGCCTCTAACACCTACTGATACCATAAATATGTATAAAAAGGAATATTTGTTGGTTGTTTTATTCACTTCCTCACCATGTTAATTTATGCAGTAAATGGGAAAATTCGTTCCATTTCTAGCTTTCTCAGCAATACTGGAATTTTTTCATTCCAAGTTACTACTGAGTCCTTGTGCACTTTTAATTGACAACTTATTTTCACTTTCTGTGCTGTTTTCCCTTTGTATTTACATGAACTTTTCCATTTTCTTTTTCAGAAGAACTTCAGAAAAAAATTGGTAAGTTTTTTCCTTTTTTTTCTACTGGTGTCCTTCTTAGAAATATGTTTTCTGCTTTCATTTCCTAATTCTAACTGTTTTTCACTCTTGAATTTCTTCATTTTTGTCGATTTCAAATGACCTTATCCATCTCCTTTTTGGCATTCTGGACTTCTCCCTATTGAGTTCCCATCCCATTCTCTCAGATTTTCTTCATTCCCTGTCCTTCCTTCTTAGAACTTTATAGTGCAGGCAATTACTGTGATTTCATTGTAAGGTTAGTGAGGGCAAGGGGATTAAGACAAGGAGACAGTGGATGTTTTCATCTAGCAAGAAGCTTCCTTGAACTTCAGTTCTTTAACATGAATTCTGTGTGGAGTGCCCACTGTTTTGCACTTGATAATGTCCTGATAGTGTCCTTCTTCTGAAAGGGATAGATCTGCATTAGCTTAGAAGCCTTAGAATGTCCACAAAACAGCTGCAACTTTTTTTTTCCTTTCTTGCAATTACAACATGATATATGGTTAAT
>NW_006204628.1:24302-26995 GCF_000334495.1 Tupaia belangeri chinensis | reverse complement strand
TCACTTTCCCTCTCTCTCTCTCTTTTTCTCTCTCTCTCCCCCCTTTCTCTGGTCAAATTAAGACAACGAATGAGGTTAAATAAAAAATATTTATTTAAAGAAAAAAAAAATACCATACCACTAGGACAGAGCTACCCAAAGACACATTTGGTAGTATGTTAGTATACAAAAACAAAGATACTGTACAATTTAAAAACAAATCTTACACAGCCTTAGACTTCAGTTTATTTTTTTCTTTTCTTTCTCTTTTTTTTTTTTGTAGAGGTTTTTGCTATAGAGTGTGTGATCTCTCACGAAAGAGAGAGAGAGACAGAAAGTGAGAAATCATCCCCCAAGAGGGGTGGCCACCCCACAATCCCTTCTCTTCCATTCTCCTCTCAGGATCTTGGCACACACGCACCTGTGCCCAGCGTGAGTTTAAGCCACAGGATCTGGGATGCAAACTGCGGTCGACTACATGGGAGTCCAGTGACGTAGCCATTATGATATCTGCTGGTCCCCTCAGTTTATTTTTTTAACCTTAAAAATAAATTAATTGTACAAAGTTATCAAATGCTTTATAGGCGAGGTGATAAAATGCACCCAAACCATCTTATTCATCACATTTTCTTCATCTTCATTCTCATCCTTTTCTTCCTCATCTTCATCTTCCTCCCCTTTCTTCTACATTTATTTTTTGTTCTTTCCAGTCTTGAAAACTTTTTTTTGCTGCATCAGACTTTTCTTCAGATTGGTATGCAGCAATATCCTTTTCATATTTTTTCCTTAAGCTTAGCAGCCTTCTTTTTGTAAGGTTGTTTATCATTTGTAGTAGTGTTATTCCAAATCTCTCCCAGTTTCTTTGTAATATTGGCAATGGAAAAACCAGGATGTTCTCCTTTGATTTTTGGGCAATACTCAGAAGAGAATAAGGAAAAGGCCAAAGGATGACTCTTGGGTGCATTGGGATCCTTGAACTTTTTTGTTTTTACTTTAGGATACATAAAGGTTTTCATTGCTCTTTCTCAACGGGCACTGTCAGTCTTTCTTATACCTTCAAATTTCCCTTTCTCTTTAGAAAACTTGGTCTTCCACCTCTCTGAGCACTTCTTAGAAAACACTGAGAAGCTGACTGAAGCATTTGGGTGCTTCCCCTTGTGCTCCTCCTGGCAAGTTTGCACAAAGAATGCATATGATGATTTTGTGCCTCTCCGCTTCTTTTTATCTTTTTTGTCCATGGTTAATTCTCTTCCTTCCCAAGGCACAGAGTTAGCCAGTGCCCTTCTGCCTCTCACTTGCCCCAGAGCTGTTTCTATGGAGCTCTGTGTACTGCAATGGCTGTGAGAGAGGGAGCCAGACACACCTTCCCCCCCATCCTCAAAAATTGAGAGATGACTCTGAACTTGATGAGTTAAGCTCTTCAATAACATTGTCTTTTTAAACACTGTAAATTCTGATCCCTTTCATGTGTAAATTGTGAGTTTGTGTGAGAAACTTAGGACTTAAAGGTAGGGTGTCAGGAAGGATCCAAACAAGAGACAAGGAAAAGATTAAAGCAGAGGGCTAAAGCTCTCTTGGAGCAGAAGCAAACTGCAAGGAGCAGGCCCGTTTATTCTAAATTAAATCAGATAAGCAGAGAGTGAGTTTAGCTATAGAGAACAGAGTACAGTATACATGACATTCTTTGCTGCTATTTTCCTGGTAACAAGATCAATAGTTATCATTAACTTAGTACTTAGAAGTATCTTGGCTTGCAGAATGCCACTCAACATCTTGAAACACAGCCCATGCCTGGAGCTCCATCAGGGTGACCATGCAGTCTCTGCGGCTTTCCTTCTAGGAATGGGGTTGCTTTCAACTCCCTGCTGCATTTTCCCTTCTGAGTTAGCTCTCAGGCCTGGGCTGGTTTGTGTCTCCAACAAGTTTGAGGTTTATTTTTTTCGCTGCCCTTAATCATATTCCCCAAGTGTGCTGAGATACGCAAATATTTAGATATGCAAATATTTTACATAATTTTCCTGAATTTTTCTGTCTAATCATACTAAATGTGTTTTATTGTTTTATTTGTATTGACAAAATCATTCATTCTGTAAACCTCAATTCCTTTAAATGTTGCAAAAAGGCATTATATTTTAAGAAAACTTTACTCATAAGGTATCTCTTAGTTCAGAGTATTTTAGCTGAATGACTCAAGAAGCCAGGCTGTTTCCAAAAGTTATTTTCATACACCACTAATAAAATTGATTAAATGTAACATCTCCCTTTTGAAAAAATTGTCATAGGGCATATGTATTGCCAGAAAAACAAGGAGAGAAAAGAGAGAGATAGAAATTCCCACCATGGACTGTGGTCAAGTCACAATCACTTTTCTTCCACTTCTCCATCCTGTCATGATTTGGGGACACACACTCACACGTGCCATTTGGTCTAGGAGTATAACTGCAGTTGGGCACCAGTGGGTGACATAGTGGTTAAGGCACTGGACTCCCACTCAGCAGATTTTGGCTTGGTTTAGGATCTGGTGGCTTGAAACTCATACCAGTCACATGCATGCCCAAAATCTCAGGAGAAGAATAAAGTAGAAGGGATTGTTGTGTGGCCAGCCCCATTTGAAGAGGTGGGTGATTTCTCACCTTCTCTCTCTTCATCTCTCTCTGTCTCTCAGGCAAGACCAGGCACCCTATAGCCAAAATCTACCTCTTAAAAAAAAAAAA
>NW_006204628.1:19630-23991 GCF_000334495.1 Tupaia belangeri chinensis | reverse complement strand
GTAGAAGTCTTCATATTATTCCTGCTATAGATTCATTTTTGAGCTGACAACTGCCTTTACTGTTTTCGTTCTCCTTTCTTTATAAGTACCTTTATCATGAATAGTTTTGTGTTTGCATCTGATTCTGAAGATATTATTAATAGAAGGCAGGAGGCAAGACCAACAGTTGATATTGTTTACCCCAGAGGAAGGCCTCCTTGATCTGCTCTACTGGTTTCATTTCTCATCTCAGTTACCTTTTGCACCATGTGGGGAGCAGATATGAAACAACATTGCTTCTCATGAGTGAGAGGGCCTTTGAAAACCTGTTGCTCCAAAACTCAAAAATAGAAATCATTATGAATCATAGGAAACTCCATAAAAATGCAAAGGATGTTTGTCTTCACTTTTCCTGACATCATAACCTTCTATTGAAAAAATTGATCTTCTTTCCCTTTTGTTTTTCAGGTAAATGTGAACAGGAAAAAGGCAAGTTTCCTTTTCCTTTATGTATTTTACTGAAGAATTAGTCATTTTTTTATCTGTTAACGTGTCATTTCAATCTCTGGGCCCTCATTTTCTCTGTCCAGTAAATTTTATTGGTAATACACTGAAGTTATTTTTGTTTATTTGTTTATTTTGCTTATTTTGATGTCCATTCAGTGGAGAGAGACAGAGAGAGGAAAATGAGAAATTGCTCTTTACAGGGGATGGCTATACTGAAAACACTTCTCCTCCATTCACCTCTCAGGATTTGGGGAATACATTCACATGTGTTGTGTGCTTTTCAAGCCACTGCATCCACCGTGTGGGATCCAGCCATGTTAACCACCATTCAGCCAACTGGCCCAAGTAATGGTGATGTTTTGTTTTTGTTTTTGAAGAATTATTTTATTTAACTTTATTTATTTGTATTTTACTTTGACCAGAGAGGAACAGAATGAGAGAGGAGCGAGAGGAAGTGAGAACACAAACCAACAGAAATAAGACTCAAACCACAGTCGGCCATGTGGGAGTCCAGCGCCCTTAACTACCACGCCACCGGCTGGCCCCAAGTTATGGTGTTTTTAAAATAGTTGTTATATTCATTTTGTCCAAGATAGGCCCACATTCTATAATTCTACCCGACTCTTCTTTACTTGAAATATTTTATTTCCATTCCTTTCTCATTACTTAGTTTAGGAATAGTGACATTTTCCTCACAAGATGATTATGAGTAATAACATCCTCATTTCTTCCTTTGGAAAATTGAGTTAGAACCATCTAAGATCAGGATGGTTGTATCCTGGGAGACAGAGACTAGTATTAAGACATGGTTAATTTGAGCAGATACAGGAGAGTGGAAAAAGGACCAGGAAGGGGACAGATCAACATGAAAGAGGTTTCTTCAAAGAGTACAAAAGTAAAGATGTACATATCACATAAAATATTGTACCCTATAAAGTGTAAGAATCCCCAAGATACTACCATTTTAGTAAATGTGAATTATAGAAATGAGTTCATTTTTTTGAAATTCACGTGAAAATTTTTAAGGCCTTTAAAACCTAAGATCATCTTAAAGGGAAGAGACAAAATAAGAGTTAAGAAGCATAGACCTCTAACATTTTGCCTCCAACATTTTTTTGCCTACATTTATTCATTTTTTTATTGTTTTCTCTAAGTACATAAATCAATAAACAACATTTGTTGTATTCTCTTAGTTTTTCTTGTTTTTAAAACTTTTATGCGTTTAGAAATTATGTACTTATTTTACGTTATTGAGTGTGTAAGGAATTTCATTAGAGTTATGTTATTCAAATTTTTAAGCTTCTAAAAATAAATAAAATCAGTGAATAAATGTTTATCAAAGCTAATTTTAAATATTCTGTCTATTAAAAATCTTAATTTAATTCCATTGCAATTTCATTAAATGTAAAGAATTAAAAACCATCTGAATTAGAGAAAATTATTCATAGATATTATAGTTACTCATTTTCTCAATGGGGTGACATCTTTAATCTTGTATGCTGACCACTAATTTTACAAATTATTTTCCTTAAAGTTACTTCATTTAATCTGATATATTCTGAAAGATTTTTCTGAATTAAAAGTCAGTTTTGATACACTACTCAAAGATAAAATTTGAGATCAAATTTTTATTAAATATATATATTTAATTCAACTCATGAATTACTTACAGCCTTTAAAAACTATTAATAAAAGAAATATGTTTGAGATGAAATATTTGTTAGTTGTTGTATTCCCTTCTTCACCATGTTCACTTATGTATTATACTGAGAAAATTAATTTATTTTCTCACTTTATCTGCTAAAAATATATTTCTTAATTTTTTTGTCTAATTCTAGTTTATTCTAATTACTACTATTTATTGTGTACTCAGTATTGTAAGCTAATTTTTTTTCTATGCTCCTTTCCCCTTATATTTACATGAAATTTTCCATTTTATTTTTTCAGCAAAACTTCAGAAAGAAATTGGTAACTTTTTTCCTTTCTTTTTTACCAATATATTTCTCAAAAATATGCTTTTTCCTTCCTTTCCAGACTTTTTACCTGTTATTAACTCTTGAATTTCCTCTTTTTGTGGATTCAAATGAATGTTCATTTGGAATCCATATTCTTTTTGGCTTCCTGGACTTCTCCCATATTGCATTCCTTTCCATTCTCTCAGATTTCCTTTATTCCCTGTCAAGTTTTTTATAATAGTCTGAGTATGTTATCTTTCTTGTGACTAGTGTATATTAACTGTAAGATTAGTGAGGTGAAGGGGATTTAGCTAAGAAGAGTGGTTATTTCCACTTAGTGAGAAACTTCCTTAAATGTGGGCTCTTTAAAATGTTTTCTGTGTTAACTGACCCTTGTTTTGCACATGATAATATCCTCCTAAAGTCCTCATTCTTAAAGAAATAGATCTGAAGGCAAACACCAGTGCATTTTTGCTACTTTGTTTGTCATAGTTTGCTTGTAAGTCAGAAGATACATGTGCTCAGTAGAAAGAGAAAAACTGAGAGCAAGAGGAAGTGAGAGAGAGAAAGCACCTCTCTGTAGAGTGTGGTTATGCTGCAGTCTCTTCTCCATTTTCCCACCTTTTCAGAATTTGGGGCATGCAAGTAAACATGGCTTGCATTGTTTCTAGCCACTAGGGGTTGGATTTGAACTGCATACTTGGCCATATGGTTCTGACTCTCTAAACCATTAGCCCATGGGATTGGGTCTTTAGATGTGTGGTTTTAATGGAATCTTCTTTATGATGTTAATGGCACAAAAAGGTGTGGTATTATCTGTTGAAGATACTTCGTAGTTTTTTCAACTGTGCCAGGGAGTAATGTTCACCTGCTGAAATATCCACTTTGTAAGACGAATAATACTGTGATTGAATGTATGGAAGAAAATGAAATGGAAAAAAATTGAAAAAAAAAAGTAAAAGGAAAAAAAAAAAGAAATCCTGTCTCATACATACACCTTCGTATATTTTATCTTAGGTAGGAGAAAGGATCAATTCAAGTCTGGTGAGTATTGATTCTCTCTCAGAAAGCACAATCCTTTTACCTGTCTCGGGTTCTGCCCCTAAAGGAGTGGTATAACATGCAGAAATATGGTAAAATTGTCTCTTGACAAAGAAGCACTTGAAGCACTATCTATCTAAATATTAGTGATTCCAATTAAATTATCTCTGAAATGCAAACTTCAAGTGTTTCAACATGTTTTTCCTTCTTTCTTTTTCCCCCTTCCTTTCTTTATTATTTTACATACCATACCTCCTTTTAAAAAATCTTTAAATTAATTTTACATTTACATAAACCTCCCATCCTAATATATACTGTATATGTATATATTTTTCAACAAGGAACTTAACATTTTTTTCTTCTGTCAAATGTATCCTCCCCTGACATCTCTTACCCACCTTCTACCACCCACTCTCTACCCTCCACTCTTGACACTTATGGTCTATAGCAACCACACCCACCCTCTCTACCATCACATTCAGATCTCTCAACTTCTGCCATAGAGTGCAGATGCTCATTACAAATTGAGTTGGGATATACAATGTGCATCTTTCAAAATCTGGCTCACTTTGCTCAATCCGACTCATCCACTTGAGTCAAATGATAGTATCTCATTATTTCTTATAGCTGAATAATATTTCATTATATATATATATATATATGTATATATATACCACAGTTTTTCACACAGATCAGATTTTAGACACTTAGGTTGTCTCCATGTTTTAGCAATGATGAACAGTACTGCAATAAACACACATGTGCATGTGTCATTCTGATTGTTTTCCTATCCTTTGGGTAAAAACCAAGCAGTAGAGTTATTGAGTCATATGTTAGTTCTCTGTAGATTTTTCAGGAAACTCCATATTGTTTTCCACA
>NW_006204628.1:15732-18562 GCF_000334495.1 Tupaia belangeri chinensis | reverse complement strand
CACTGCCCATCCTGCCCTCCTCCTGTCTGAACAGGGGAGACAAGTGACCTTTCAAGAAAAATGTCAAGATGTTCCCAGCTCCACACAAAGATTCGACTCCTTGCCCTGTGTGCTGGGTCAGCTAGGCATAACCTCAAAGAGATCTTTCTGGGAGGTGAAGGTTGAAGATGCACGTTCCTGGGACCTGGGAATTTGTAGGGATAATGTAACAAGGAAGGGGAGGGTCACAATATCTCCAGAGAATGGTTTCTGGGCCCTCAGACTCTATGAGGGGGAGTACTGGGCCCTCACCTCCCCAGAAACTCCTCTTCCTCTAAGACAGAAGCCCCATAGTGTGGGGATATTCTTGGATTATGAGGATGGGGAGATATCATTCTATAATATGACAGATGGATCTCATATTTTCACTTTTCCCAAAAACACATTCTCTGGTTTCCTAAGACCTCTTTTTAGGCTTTGGTCCCCTGAGTCAGGCACCCTGACCATTGTCTAGGTAAATGAGAACAGATTAATATTGTGATTTAGAAACATACACCTTTACACAAATAATGATGACTTTGATCCCCAATGATGATTACAGTTTTATCCAACCAGACAGGAATTGAATTTTATGATTCCTACTGATTGGCCTAGTGGAAGCTGGATCTCACATGGTTGGCTTTGGTTCAAGTTCCAGCCCAAGTGGCTCAAAAAACATACCAGGGGTGTGTGTGTGTGCTTTCTCCTCCTCTCTTGCTCTCCTTTGCATGTATATATGCCCTCTGGCAATTAAAAAGAAAGAGGTGAATTTAAAGAAATGGTTATGAACAACTGGTCCTATAAGGCATGAAAGTGTTCTTAATTTCAGTAAAAACCAATTTTAATGAATTAAAATTACACACTGATATAAGTTACTGTAAACTGCCATTAAAAAATTAACTTCTGGGGGAACCAGCAGTTAGCGTAATGGCTATGTCGCTGGACTCCCACGTAGTCGACCGCGGTTCGTGTCCCGGACCCGGTGGCTTAAAACTCACGCCGGGTGCGTGTGCGTGCGTGCCCAAGATCCCGAGAGGAGAATGGAGAAGGGATTGCGGCGTGACCATCCCCCCTGGGGGGTGATTTCTCACTTTCTGTCTCTATGTCTCTCTCTGTCTGTCTGGCGAGCGCACGGGCCCTACAGTGAAAATCTCTCCAAAAAAAAAAATATATATATAAACTTAATTATACTTGTACTATTGCTACCTTTCATATTTTTATATTTATATGGTTTCACATGCATGCATTTATATTTATACCTTTTTGTTTTTGTTTTGACATAGGGCACATGTGCTCAACTGAAAGAGACAGAGAGAAGGAAAATGATAAATCACTACCCAGGGAAGATGGCCATGACACAGTCCCTTCTCCTCCACTCTCCTGTCAGGATTTTGGATACACACGCACACATGCCCAGTGTGATTTTCAAGGCACTGGGTTCAGGACTCAAACCATATTTGGCTCTGTGGGAATCTAGTGCCAGCAGGTGGCCCCTATATATAGACCATTTTACCATGTATGCATCTCAGAAGGAATCAGACATCCTCCTACACTTAGCACAGTGTCCTGTACAAAGTATGTATTAAATTAGATTCCAGTGGGACTCCTCTGGTGAGGACATCCCTAGGCCCCGGGAGTAACTTTGGAAGTTCCACCACTTTGTTGCCCACCAATCTGGCGGCTGGGTTCACCCTCCTCTCTGGGAGACTCTGGTGGGCCTCCACTGGTGAACACTTCCCTAGGCACTGAGAGTAACGTTGGAACTTTCAGCACTCCATTGCCCACCATTCTGAGGGCCTGGGCTCACCCTGCCCACCAGGAGACTGAAGTGGGCCTCCTCAACTCTGGTAATATTTAGAATAGGACTGATTCAGAGTCTATAAACCTCACAAAAATGTTTCTTGGCTGCTTTATTGAATAGGCAGTTTGACAATAACAACTGTAGCCATTTATTTACCTAAAGAAATAAAAAAGGGGTATGTAAATTGCACTTTAAATCTTTCAGATACATTTCCATATATACACACAGTGGTGTGCAGGTAAATATCTGACAGCAGGTTCTGAGAGAAAATAAGAATCACTGATTTTCATACCTAAAGATCTTTATTGTAGCTGCAAGTTGAGTTTTGGGCCTAAGAATGCACTACACTTTCAAAGCAAAGTAATACTAAGGAAACCCGCTTCCAACTAATTTTTATAATACCCTCACAGAAGCCAGTTTGTTCCACTTACTTAACTTTGAAAGTTGAACACCTAGTGACGTTCAATGTTGCTCTACTTGAACATTTGTTTTTGGAAGCTGTTTGACACTGTTTTACAATGGACGTTTTGAAATGAACCTTACTTTGCCCAGATAAGCATGTAGTTTTTCAGACAAAATCTGTAATTATCCTTGGAATATCATTAAATTCTTTGGCAGAAAGACTCGACTCATGGAGCTGATTTTCCTACCTAAAGATCTTTGTTGTAGCTGCAAGTTGAGTTTTGGGCCTAAGTATGCACTACACTTTCAAAGTAATATAATACTAGGGAAACCCACTTCCAACGAAATTTTACAATACTCTCACATAAACCAGTTATAAAGAGCTGGTTTCTCTACATTTGTAGGATGGTTGTACATTTTACTTAGTGTAATCACAGAGTAGACTTGCCATTTCTTTACAAGTAAGCTATTAAGTTTATCACCTCACTTGTAATACCACTCTTGCCTTTGAAGTTAGAATATTAAAATAAATTTTTAAAATAATGAAAAAACTCATTAAGAATGGAATAAAAGACCACTGACATAAGTGTGCTCTTCTTTCCATAGCCC
>NW_006204628.1:11919-15718 GCF_000334495.1 Tupaia belangeri chinensis | reverse complement strand
CTATTCCCTGTGCATGCCTTCTCATTCCACCCAAAACGAATAAAAGACACTCTGAATTAACCTAATTCAAGGACAACAGAGGCACAATAAATACTACTTACTTTAAGATTTTCCCTGCTTTCTATAAATTAGGGAAATAAGGAGAATAGACCCATTCCAAAAAGTTGGAAATGAAAAAGATTTGAAGAAATCTCTTTAATTATATCCCTGTAAGTGAACATGAAATGATAACTCATGGTTGTTTGCATTTTCTTGGTGACTATGTTGAATTTGATCATACATATACTTTCACTGTTGAAATATTTATTTACATTTTTGTCTATTTTGTTGCACTATTTATTTTACACATTCTAGATATAACATTTCTGTTAGTTTTGTCTATTTGTTTAGGTATTCTTCTTTTAAATTTTTTTAACTTTTTTAAAAATTTGATTAGAGAGGGAGAGGGGATGAGAGGGGGAGTTTTTGAGAAAGTAAGAAAGCAAGCGCCCAAGTCCAGGACTTGAACCATGGTCAGCTATGTGGGAGTCCAGCGCCCTTAGCCACCACACCACCTGCTGGTCCCTGTTTAGGTTATTCTTTAATCTATGTTGTGTTTTGTAATTTTCACTGTAGGATTCTTACATTTCTTTTGCTAACTATATTCCTAAGTATTTTATGATGTTTGATTATACTGTAAATTATAAATTGATTTCATTTTCCAAATGCTAATTGTTAAATGCTACTAAGTGGGAAAAAATTAATTTTTTCATATTCATTTTGTATACTGTGACCTTGTTAAAATCACTGATTAGTTCTAGCAGTTAGGGCATTTTATGTAAGAACTTAAGCATCTTATGTGTGGACAATATTATGTCTTCTTGCTCTCCAAATTACTTCTATTTCATTGCTTGCCCCTTTCCTCTGAGCAGGGCCTCCTGGAAGTGGTAAGAATGGACATCATTGCCTTATTCTCAATTTTAAGGAAAAGGCGAGCAATATAACACCACTGCTTTTAATTTTTTATTGACGCCCTTTAGTATACTAAAGAAAATTCCTTCTATTTCTATTTTGCTAGAGGTATTTCTTGTTCCTGTTATTTTGTTTCATTTTTTACATAATAAATGGATGTTAATGTTTTTGTTAATTGCCAGAGGCAATGTGCACTCACCAGAAAGTGACAGAAATAGAGTGGAAGAAGTACCCCCAAATTGGGCATGTTCACATTCCAATCTCTTCTCTTTCATTTCTCTATCCTGTCAGAATGTGAGGCTTGCATGCACACATACCCAGCATGTTTTTGGACACACATGTCCCATGTGTTTTCAAGTTTTTGGAGTCAAGATTCCAATCACTATTAGCCATGTAGGATATGATTCTCTTAACCACTGAGCCATGGAGTCCCACTCAAGGACATTAACTTTTATCAGAAATGTTGAAACATTTAAGATAATATAAGGGTTATTTTGCTACTTCATGGTTATTTGTTTTAAATCTTGTTCTTGTTTTATTACATTAATGTAGTGAATTACAACCACACTTTGTCAACATTTTGCAAAATTTACATTCTATTAAACTTCACTTGATTACATCATGCTTGTTATTACCTTTTTTATTTATTAGACTTTAATTAGAATTTTTGCATCTATGCAATTATACAGTTAATGTTTCCACTATCTTGATAGAGTTTTTTTCATGTACAAAGTTTAACTTAAGTTATTATTATTACTTTTAAAATTTGCTACTGGGCATGTGTATGACCAGAAAGAGACAGAGGGAGAAAGAGAAAAGTGAGAAAGCAAAACACCAGGTCCAGGGCTCAAACTGCAGTCAGCTATGTGAGAGTCCAGCACCTTAACCAGCAGGCCACTTGTTGGACCCCTTAATTTTTTAATTTTATTATATTTTATTTATCTAATTTCTATTTTGTTTCCTATTCTTTTGACATTGTTTTATTGGGATTACAGACAAATCCAAGATCATGAGAGAGAGATTTTGGTATTGGGTACATGTATTCACCAGAGAGACAGAGAGACAGAAAGTGAGAAATCAACCCTCAGCGGGAATGACCATGCCACAATTCGTTCTCGTCCATTCTCCTCTTGTGATTTTGGGCACATACACACACATGCCTGGCTTAAGCCTTAAGCCACCAGATCCAGGACTAGAACATGAGAGTCCAGTGACATAATCATTACACCATCTGCTGGCCCCACCCAAATTATCTTGTAAGAGTTTTATAGCTTGAACTCTTAAATTTAGATCTTTGATCCATTTTAAATTAAATATATATATATAAAATTTATTTTGCATGTGGATATCCAGGATGTTTATGCATTTTCTTACCATACATTATGGACTATTATTTCTCTATTGAATGATTTGGCACTCTGTTGGAAATCAATTGAACATATACATCAAAGTTTATTTCTGAAAACTCAGTTATTTTCTATTGTTGTACATATCTGTCTTCATGATAATACCACACAGTATTGAAAACTGCAGCTTTTTTGTTTTGTTTTGTTTTTTCCTTTTTTTGGAGAGGTTTTTCACAATAGGGAACGTGCACTCGCCAGAAAGACAGAGAGAGACAGAGAGTGAGAAATCACCCCCCAGGGGGGATGGCCATGCTGCAATCCCTTCTCCTCCATTCTCCTCTCGGGATCTTGGACATGCACACACACATGTGCCCGGCGTGAGTTTAAGCCACCGGATCCGGGACTTGAACTGCAATCAACTGCATGAGAGTCCAGCGACATAGCCATTATGCTAACTGTTGGTCCCTCCAATTTTTTTCTTTTTAATTATTAGTTTTGTTACTAGAGATCCTTTTGAAATTCTTTTTTAAAATAGGTTTCTTTTAAAGAATTATTTTATTTAACTTTACTTATTTACTTTTTTATTTTTAATTTGATCAGAGAGGGACAGATTGAGAGAGAGAGAGGGAAAGTGAGAAAGCATGCAGCCAAGTCCAGGACTCGAGTCTCAGTCGGTCTTGTGGGAGTCCAGCATCCTTAACCACCACGCCACCTGCTGACTGTGAGGTCCTTTTGAAATTCTATATGAAAACTGCCCTTGGAATATTGAAAGGAATTATGTTGAATTTGTGTATTTTTTTGGTGATCTTTCATGCTAATATTAAGTCTTCTAATCTGTAAGAAGTCAATTAAGTATAAAAGATGTATTTCTATATTTGTATTTGACTATGTATTGAATATAATAAGAAAAATGTTTTGTACTTATAAACACATTTTCAACTTAAAAAAAATATTCCAAGATCTTCTGTCATTTGGAAGATAATGTGAATTGTCTCTCTTTTTAAGTTATGCATTTTGTTACTTCTGTTCTATAAAAATACATTGTACATTATTTTTATATCTAATAACCTTGGTAAATTCACTAATACTAATATTTTATCTATAGATTCTTTTGCAATTCCTAAATGTACAAGTTTACTGTCATACAAAAGCTTTATTTCCTCTAGTTCAATGATTGTTGGCTGTCCCCAACTCCTATGTACACCTCCCCAGACTTTGTGGTTAAAATAATAAGATATCCTATATTTCTATAATTCCAGAAGTTAGGAGATAAAATTTAACACTTGCCAGCTGATTGGACCCAAATGTGTTTACCACATGATAGACTTTTCTTTTAGATCATGTCTAAGCCATGTGAGTTTGAGACAAAAATTCTGGAAACTGAAGGTGAAAAAGATGTGTTTGTGGATGCAGCATATATGGATTTAAAAAAAATCAATAGAGGTAGAAAATATATAAGGCAAAGGGTCAAAGATTAGGATTTATTTCACTTGACCAATTTA
>NW_006204628.1:8562-11897 GCF_000334495.1 Tupaia belangeri chinensis | reverse complement strand
AATAACTGCCACTTAACAAGTCCTCTGCAAATCAATAGGCAACTATACACTTAGGCAGTAACTCCTTTCCTAACAATTTTTTAATTCTATTTCTGCTTACCTTTCTCCTCCCTCTCTAATTTTCAGACATTGTCTCAAATGCATCCCTAGTCCTTTTAACTCTGGCCTGAGTAATATTCCATCCCCATATTTATGTTCTCCTTTATGTCTAGGTATTAGTACTCTTTTGAGGTCATTGGTACTTTTCCCCAGGGTCAGGATGGGAGAACTGCTTCAAATTCAATCATGCCTCACTTCCATGAGGTGCACAACCATGCAGCTCTCAGAGTAGATGAAGGCACTTTCAGTTATTACCTGAATCATTCTAATAGACGTTTCCTTCCTTCTTTTTCTCCCACTATTATCTATTCTTAACCTAAGCGATATTGATTATTTTATGTTTAAATACAGCAGACATAAAGTGGAAAATGCCTACTCCTCGACCCCTAGTAGCTATTTTACTTAAGTTAAAATCAAAGTCTTGTTGGAAAAACACTTGCACGCCCATGTTTATTGCAGCATTATTCACAAGACACGGAGTCAAACCAAATATCCACAAACAGATGAATGTATTGAAAAAATGTGTCATATATAAACTGTGGAATACTGCTCAGCAACAATAATAACAACAACAACAACAACAAAAACTATGAGACCCTGGTAGTTAACAGAAGGTCAACAAATATGAAAGAGTCATTGCTACATGAAGAAAGCCAGACTATGAAAGAAAGACATTGTATGTCCCCACTCAGTATATACTGATGGTAGAAACTGAAAGATTGGGAGGTATAAAGGCATGGAGAACAACTGTGGATACAAGAGATAGTGTGGGAGGAGGGTGGGAAATGGGGGAGGGTGAGAAAGACAATCAAGAGAAAAAAGAAGAAGCAAAATATTTAAGACACACAAAATGAAAAAGTATCTGCTGATAATATGTATGGTAATATCTTTGACTGAACCAATATACAGTGTATTTATGATGGGAAAATTTATTTGGTATGTTGTAATGATACACAGTGATTGAATGTGAAATAAATAAATGAATAAAAAATAATCTAAAAAAATCCTGTTAATGACTGACTGGATGTTACATGATGTTACCTTTCTAACCCTTTCCCTATTGTTCTCTTGGCTTACTTCACATCAGCCACATTGGCCTCTGGACACTCCTTGAAAACACCAGGTACATTCCTACCATATGATTTTTCTGTAATTGTTTTCTCTGCCTGGAAATCTATCACCCAGAAATTCACTTAAATAACTCTTACCTTCCCCTGACTTGGTCAGATATTACCTTTAAACAGATGCCTATCCAGGACGATCTATTTACATTGAAATAATGTCTGAAGTTCCCAGTAATCCTCAGCCCTGCTTATTTTTCTTATATCACTTATCACCCTTTAAATGTGCTATGATTTATTTGTTATTCATTCAGGATTTGTTTTATTATTTTAATGTTCTTGACCCCTAAGTAGTATATTGATGTCACTAGCGGTCCAAATATTTTGTCCTTTTCCATATGCACACTCGTTGCAATGTAACTTTGCACTTTCTCCCTTAAAAAGGTACACTATTTTCCCCTTTCCTTAATTTCAAATTAGATCATCTAACTTTATAGCATCAGAAGTACTTTATATAGTACTCACATGTTTTTCAGGCATGAGAAGAGAATATATTCTTACCCTTCTGCTGGCATCAAGAAACATACCCAGACAGCACTTCTAGAGGATAATACACATGAAACTGCAAGAAGCTGACTCAGTTGTCCTAGCCAAGGTCACCCTAAATCAATCAATCACAGCTGCCCACACACACACACACACACACACACAAAACACACACACACACACACACACACACACATATATATACCTAAAAATCATTGTAAATATAAGCTTATGCCACTGAGATTTTGTGTTTATTATTATATAGCATTTTTGTGACAATGGTAACTGATAATAACTGCTACAATTTAAGTCCCACAATGGAATGATTTGTTATTTGGGTTGTTTTTACTGGTCTATCTTAAGTATCTATAACCGGTATTCAATATACGTTTTCTTTGGAGAGGTTTTTGCTATATGGCATGTGCACTCGCCAGAAAGAGAGAGACAGAGAGACAGCGAGAAATCCCCCCCCAGGGGGGATGGCCATGCCACAATCCCTTCTCCTCCATTCTCCTCTCAGGATCTTGGGCACACACGCACATGTGCCCGGCGTGAGTTTTAAGTCACCAGGTCTGGGACTCAAACTGCAGTCAACTATATGGGAGTCCAGCGACATAACCATTACACTAACTGCTGGTCCTGGTAAATTCTATTTTTAAATTGGAAAAAAAAAGTTCTCAGGATGGATACGAATGCAAGCCCAAAATATGTATCTTCTGTAAGGGACAAACATTACATATAAAGACTCAGATTGATCAAAAATAAATGAATGTGAAAATTAAAAACCAACAAAAACTGTAAGCATTAGAATAGGGAAGGCAACCTACAATAAAGGAAATTAAAAACAAATACTCCTCATAAAACTAATCACATTAAACCTTCACAAAAATGCTAAGAACTCAAATCACTGATATATCAAAGAAGGACTACACAGCCTCCAAATAGTGTATATGTCAAGAATGCAATGTTAAGGACTAGTAGATGGTGTAATGGTTTCAGCACTGGACTCCCACATGGTCAACCACAGTGTGAACAGAACTGGTGACTCAAGGCTCATACTGGGCACACGTGCATGTGTCTCCAAAATCCTGAAAGGAGAGTGGAGGAGAAGGGATTGCAGTGGGGCCATTCCCCTGAGGGGTGATTTCTTGCTTTCTGTCTCTAATCCTCTGTCTCTCCAGTGGCACATGCCCTATACCGAAAATCTAAGAGAAAAAGAATTCAGTGTTCACTAATGTCTGAAAATCAATTGATATAATTTACCAAAATAACAGAAGAAAAAAATCCATAAAACCTTTGCAACAGATGCACATAAAACTATACCGAAAATCTAAGAGAAAAAAAATTCAGTGTTCACTAATGTCTGAAAATCAATTGATATAATTTAACAAAATAACAGCAGAAAAAAAATCCATAAAACATTTGCAACAGATACACATAAAAAATTGACAAATACAACTCCACTTACGATAAAATAATTTTTTAACAAATAGTAAATTGTTGTTAAAGGAGAACATATTTTAAAGTCTATAAACAGTACTAGAACTAATATTTGATACATCCCTATAACATGACTTCAGCCTCTCCCACTTGAGACTTAACATCAACCCTGACCACATTGCAATTTCA
>NW_006204628.1:3106-8552 GCF_000334495.1 Tupaia belangeri chinensis | reverse complement strand
GAAACATGCACATCCATACGCAAAAGCCAGATCCACTGACCAATCAAAATAAGAATAACATTTCTCACAGAAATAGAAAATATAGTGCTTAAGTGTATAGAATCACAAACGGCCATGAACCGTCAAAGCTATCTTGAGAAAAATGAACAAATGTGGAGCCATCACACAGCATAATGTCAAAAATCCACTGCAAGAATCTAAAATATTAAAAGGTATAATAACAAGGAAGAAGGGGGGTATTAAGAAATGGGTAATAGGGAATGGGAGGGAGAAGACCAGGGAAATAACAAACAAAACATTTAATAGACACAAAAATAAAAAGTAATCTGCTGGTGGTAATGTATATGGTAATGTCTTTAACTTGACTAATATACATGGTACTTAGGTTGGGTAAAACCATGTTGTACACTATGAAGATGTATAGTGATTAAACATAAATTAAAAAGAAATAAATTCATTAAATTAAAAAAAACACTGCAAAATTATAATAATCAAAAAAGTTTGGTATTGGAATAAAAGAACACATAGCCAAAAGAAGAAAATAGAGAGCAAAGAACAAAAACTATGCATATCTAGTCATCTAATCTTTGGCAAGTGCACCAACAATAAATATGGAGAAAACATAGAGTCTCTCCAATAAATGATGTTAGGTAAACTGGACCCTTATCTTCTACCATATTCAAAAAACAACTCAAAAGGAATTTAATATTTAAATGTACAATCTGAAACTGTAAAATTTCTAAAATAATATGTAAAGGAACAGCTCTTTGCTATTAGTCTTGATAGTGATTTTTTGCACATTAGTCCAAAAGCACAAGCAACAAAAGCATAAGTAAACTATAGGAGTATATCAAACTAAAATATTTCTGGGCATCAAAGGAAACAACCAACAAAATTAAAAGGCGAGCTGTGGAATAGGGGAAAAAAATTACAAACCATATATCTGACAAGAGATTAATATCAAAGCTTTTAAGGATCTAGTACAATTCAATAGTAAGAAAACAAAGAATACAGTTTAAAAAGATAGAGATTATATATAAAGCATCTTTTTTGATCACAATGAAATAAAACTAAACATCAATAACAGAAGGAACTTTGGAAACTGACACTAAATGGAAACTACGCAAAATGTTTCTGAACAACCAGTAAGTCAATGAAGAAATTCAAAAGGAAAGTAAAAATTTTCTTGAACAAGAAACAACGTACCAAAACCTATAGGATACAACAAAAGTATCTTAAGAGGGAAATTTATAGCAATAAATGGCACATTAAAAAAGTAGAAAGATCTCAAATAAACAACATTACTCCTCAAGGAACAAGACAAACAAGAACAAACCAAATCCAAAATAAATATAAGGAAGGAAATAATAAAGATCACAGCAGAAATAAGTGAAATAGAGACCAAAATACAAAAGATTAGTAAAACGAAGAGTTGGATTCTTTGATACGATGAATAAAACTGGCAAACCATTAGTTACGTTAATAAAGATAAAAAGAAAGAAGACTAAAATAAGTAAACTACGATGAAAAGGAAGATATTACAACTTATACTATAGAACTAATAAAGACTATAAGAGCTTATGATAAAACAAGTATGTGCCAACACATTTGAAAACCTAGAAGAAATGGAAACTTCTGGAAACAAACAGCATATCGAGATTGAATCATCAAGAAATAGAAAACCTGGGAACCAGCAGTTAGCGTAATGGCTATGTCGCTGGACTCCCACGTAGTCGACTGTGGTTCGCGTCCCGGACCCGGTGGCTTAAAACACGCCGGGCGCGTGTGCGTGCAGATCCTGAGAGGAGAATGGAGGAGAAGGGGTTGCAGCGTGACCATCCCCCCTGGGGGGTGATTTCTCGCTTTCTGTCTCTATGTCTCTCTCTGTCTGGCTAAGCGCACGCGCCCTATAGCAAAAACCTCTCCAAAAAAAAAAAGAAATAGAAAACCTGAACAGATCAATAATAGAAAGTAACATGATTGCAACATTCATAAAAAGTTCCTCACAACACAAACAAAAATGCAGGACTTAATTGTTCACTGCTGAAGTCTAACAAACTTTTAAAGAACTAATTCTAATTCTCAAACTATTCCAGAAAATTAAGAGAAAAAATATTTTCAAACTTTTTCTACAAAATAAGTATTACCTTGATATCAGGTAAGGATACAACAATAAAAAGACAAGAGGCCAATATCACTGATGAACACAAATGCAAAATTATTCAATAAAATACTAGCAAAATAAATTCAATAACATTAAAAAAATCATTCACTATAATTGAGGTTGATATCAGGATGCAAAACTGGATCAACAGACACAAATCAATAAATGTGATACATATCATTAACAAAATCAAGGAAAAACTCCACATATTTAAAAACACTTCATGATAACAACTCTCAGCAAAGTAGATTTAGAAGAAACACACATAAACACTATAAAGCCATGTTTGACAGGGGAAAGATGGTGGGGCAGCTCTAATAGAGTGCATGATGAAGCTGACCTGCAGGATCCAGTCTCACATTGGAGACCTCCCTGAACACTCCAGGAATATTCATGCTCGTGATTTGAGGCCAGCTGAAGCTTGTGATTTGAGGCCGGCTGAAGCTTGGGATGAATGATGGTGTGAAGACCCTATTGGGGATGTCTCTTTGTATGTCTCACTCATGGATAAAAAAATAAACAAAAATGTTTTAAAAAGTAAGCCATATATGATAAACCCAAATATAACATCACACTATAAACAAGAAAAGGTGAAAATTTTTTCTCTAAAATCTCGAATAAGTATGTTCACTATCACTGTTTTTTTTTTTGTAGGCATAGCAAAGCAGGGAGTTCATTGAAGGAGAGGGAAAAATAAAGAGCTCTCAAGAAGAAGGGAGGGGGGTCCCTGAAAATGGGTTCCTGGGGAGAAACTGTGGTAAGGGGTTTTATTTGGGTCAGAGGGACCTTGTTCAGGCTAGTTCTAGGTGGGGCTCAGGAATGCATTCCCCTCTGGTGGGGAGGGCACATGCTGGTTAAGTCCAGTTACTCTCCTAATTTTGGAGTGGATACCACATCAAGAACTTCTTTGTCTAGAAGCTTCGGGCCATAAAAACCATTATCTTATTCTCTTCTCAGAATGTGGTGGGACCTGGAAAACAAACAAACAAAAAACAAAACAACAGCAAAACCTTTGTTTTAGGTCTAGGTCATGCTACTATGGTCAACCACTGAGCCACCACTGCAAAAAGTGTCTCTCAAGCAAGTAGTAGAGCTGCTTTTTCTGCATCTTAAAACTTAGCCTTTCTGTGATTCCATTTTGGACCTATTACTTAACTATAATTTTAGGTTGTCTTTCTCCTACCTCATTCCCCCTCTGCAGAGGAATCCCTAACTGCTGTTAGGGGGCACAAGGGTCTCATCATTTTTATTTAACATAGTACCAGAAGTCCTAGCCAGAGTAAATTAGGCAAGAAAAAGAAACAAAAGACATCCAAATTGGAAAAATGAAATAAAATCATCTTTGTTTGCAGATGATGTGTTTATGGAAAACCCTAAAAACTCCACCTCCAAAAAAATTACTATGAGTAAATTGAGGGCAGGGATTGGTGGACAAGGGTAGGCACAACCTGGGGAAGCAGGAAAGAGGCTGTCTCACCAGGGAGGCAGCAGGGCAGTGGGGGCTGGTGGGCACCCTGGGAGGAGCTGCCATTCCATGGCTGCCTCAACCCCATGTGACCTGGGCTGCTTCAGGTCACATGGTGTCCTCAGGTGGGGGAGGGGTAATAGGAGGTAGGTGGATGGTGCCTGTGTGTGGAGTTCACCGGAGATGCAGGAACCCCCAGGGCTGTGGCCCAAGTAGAAGTGGCAATGGTGGGAGGCACAGCAGCTGCACCAGCTCAAGCACATGGAATCCTTTTATAAAACCTTCTCCTGTGGACCAGCAGGTGGCACAGGGATTAGGTCACTGGATTCTCACATGGCCCACCACAATTCCAGTTCTGGCCTGGGTGGCTTCAAACTCATGCCAGCATATGTGTACGTGCATGCCCAAAATCCCAAAAAGGGAATGGAAGAGAAGGGATTACCAAGTGACCATTCCTCCTGCCCCGGGACGGGGGAGATTTCACTTTCTATCTGTCTGTCTCTCTCTCTCTCTCCAGTGAGCACATCCTCCTGGGCTTATCAAGGAAGGTGAGATGAAGACAGAAGACTATACACGTGATGTGTCAGGCAATGAATGTGCAAGGGAATTTCTGGCTCATGCACCAATGTAAGGACATTGGATGGCACTGAGGAAAGAAGTCAAAGTGTTGGCGTTGCACTGAACTGACAGCAAAGAATGCCCTCTCTTTATCAAAGGCAACCAAAAGTTAGAACAGTTTGTAGTAGAGCATGAATATCCCATATGTTCAAAGAAAAATAAACATACACATAATTCAATATAATGTAAAAAAATTAAATTTCTCAATTTGACAGTTTCCCCTATCATTTAACATACTAAAATAAGTCTGATTGATTCTAACATCTCTCTTTTGGATGTTTCAGGGGCCTTCTGTAAACATCCAAAAGTTGTTTTAAGATAAAATAATTTAGAATTTGATTTTGAAGATACCTTGTCGAATATACAAAAAAATTAAATACTTACTGATAGGCTGGGGGCCTGCGCAGCTTGGATGTGGGGGTTGGATGCCACACCCCAGTCAGCTGATACAACCTGGAACTAGCCTGTCATCAGACCTGTGCTGCACTGGATCTAACCCAGAGGTAGCACTGGAGCACCCGGAGGTGCTCGACTCAGCATACGAGACTCTACTCTGCACACGTCACCAGACATCACGTGGCACAGCAGTCTGTTCTCCCCCTATTCCTTTACCATGCATGGACTGTTTCTACCTCTAAAACACTCCCCCTCCCTATACCCTTCTAAAAACCACTAAACTCTGCCCCAATGCATGACTTCTCTGGCCCATCTCCTTCTCTCTGTCGAACCAGTTAATCTTGCCCAGGAGCACGCCCAATAAAAGTTCTACATTTCTATTTTCTCGTGTGGTCAGTCTATTCCTTACACTTACTAAACTGTCAGCAAAAAAAATGAAAGTTAAATGTTCTCCAAGCACCTTAGAGATGAAAAAAGGGTTAACTCAATGTCTATTGGCATCAAAACTAAGAACAGAATAATTCTATAGGGCCAGAATACATGCAGATTACAACAGCAAGATATAACTTCCAGAGACAACAACAAAACAACCCAAAGACCAATATATGGATCACATGTAAAATTTCCTTTTCAAGATTTACTTTTTACTGGGACCAGCAGTTAGCATAATGGCTATGTCGCTGAAACTCACACCGGGTGTGTGTATATTTGTGCCCAAGATCCCGAGAGGATAATGGAGGAGAAGGGATTGCGGTGTGGCCATCCCCCCTGGGGGGAGATTTCTCGCTTTCTATCTCTCTGTC
>NW_006204628.1:1865-2946 GCF_000334495.1 Tupaia belangeri chinensis | reverse complement strand
ATCATATTTGAAACCGGCTTATTTACTTAAGTCACATGAGCTTGAAAAGCATTTAAATTAATTTGTATGAGCACTCTCTAAGTTGAATGAAATTCCTTAAGGCCTTTTATGACATAGACATACAACATACCACATAACATATATGCATACACACACAGGAAAACAAAAGATTTCATAGTTTTTTTGAAAAGTTCTTTATGGTTACCACCCCCCTTCCCCCCAAAAAAAACCCAAATGAGAACACTTCATATTTTTACCTAGACAAGTCCTTACAGATACCTACTTCAAACTGAGGATCTAAGGGTTGTCTTGATTAGCTCCACCCTGGCTTCTGCAACCTTGTCAGTCAGTGCTTATCCTCACATTCCTTGCAAAGAACTGAAACTGGTCATTCTTCCTCACTTGTCCAGAGGAGAAACCCCTTAATGGTGGGACTGATAGAATCAGATTTTTTCCGAGTCTGTCAAAACAATAAATAACTATGTTTTAATTTTGTATATAACCTTAATAAGAAGTATCTTAGCATTACTTTTTTTTTAATTTTTTTTTTTTTGGAGAGGTTTTTGTTATAGGGCGGGTGCGCGTGCGCTCGCCAGACAGACAGAGAGAGACATAGAGACTGAAAGCGAGAAATCACCCCCCAGGGGGATTGGCCATGCCACAATCCCTCTCCTCCATTCTCCTTTCAGGATCTTGGGCTCACACGCACACGCACCTGGCATGAATTTAAGCCGCCGGGTCCGGGACTCGAACCACATCCATTACACTGAAGTCCAGAGAGTCCATTATGCTAATTGCTGGTTCCATTACTTTTCAATTGTTAATTTTGCCATTAATCTTTTTAACCCTAAATAGATACAATTTGTAGGGTAAATAAGATAGAAAGTTTTTGTTTTAAAGGCACAAAAGAGATATAGGATGATTAAAGGTAAGAATTGTTATGCAGATTAATTGCCAGAGAGCAGGTGTCCCTGATAGGCTGAGAAGCACTTCCAACAGGGAGGGGTTACACAACAATCCCTGTGTCTTCATTTTTTTTCCAAATAGTGGAAGTTCAGGGACATGTACACATATACCTTTT
>NW_006204628.1:0-1387 GCF_000334495.1 Tupaia belangeri chinensis | reverse complement strand
GCGTGGGTCCCCCCCATGGGATTCCTGTGATGCAACCACTGTGCATCCACTGGTCCCTATTACTTACTGATTTTTGAGGTGGAGTCCATTAATAAAGGCAAAGAAACCATTTTCAATGCTTGTAATTGTGCATGTATATTGCTCAGATATTGTTCAACAAGCAACAACCCAGTTTGACCTGTAAGTGTATTTTAAACCACCTAGTCTTTATCTAGTTTTGTTTTGCTTTGGGCAGACTGATAAAAAGAAATATTCAGGTAGAACTGTTTATATCCCTTAAGTTTATCTTTCATTGAGTCATAAAAGAGATAAAACAGAATTAAATCTTTAGAAGCTTCTGCATATCAGTGGGCATCCCTGGATGGACCTAAATTGGGAACCCTCCATTTCAATTATGCTTTTTAAAGAGTAATTCTGTTTATATAAAATGTTCTTCATAGTGGCCATAGTCATTTCAGATCGTGTTACTAAGATCTCATCGCTTTTGTAAATACTGGTGCTTCCAGGAAGTACTTTGATCTTTAGAATTAAGAATTCCATCTTTGGGAACCAGCAGTTAACAATGACTATGTCGATGGACTCCCACGTGGTTGACCACAGTTCATGTCTGGAGGCTTAAAACTCATGCCGGGAGCGTGTGAGTGCGTGTCCGAATGGAGGAGAAGGGATTGCAGCATGACCATCCCCCCTGGGGGGTGATTTCTTGCTTTCTGTCTCTATGTCTCTCTCTGTCTGTCTGGTGAGCTTATGCGCCCTATAGTGAAAACCTCTTAAAAAAAAAAAAAGAATTCCATCTTTAACATAAATGTTGAGTCTCTTCAAGCCAAAGAAAACCTAAGAGGGAAATAATTTATCCTGGCTTTTACTCTGAGCCTCTTTACCAATTTAACCAATGACTTTTCTTAAGCATGAAAAAAAAGGAAACTAAGACATTAAACATAAAAATTTCATGACAACAAAAATTTAACCTCAAACTTACTTTGCAGCTGCCACAGTAATAACTACTTATTGTTCGTTCTGTCTGTTCCTTCTGTCCGGTCTGGTCAGACAACTGGATCCAATCCAGTTAATTACTTAATCCAATTCAGGCCTAGTCCCAGCCCAGTTTCTGTTGTAAGCCCAAACCCAGTTTGGACCAAAATTTGCTCATATAAAACTGAGAGAGCTCTAAATACAAGTACATAGAGCTCAAATCTGATAGAGAACTTACCCACAACCCCTAGTTGCTGGGCAACAAAGGGTCCCATAGGTACTTCACTTGGTTACTTGCTGCTCCTGGGTAGTCACTAGAAGCTCTAGCTCAAATCCCTCTTTTGATGATAAGACTGTTAGAAGTAAAATAAACCAGCCAATCTAATAAACTTTTAATAGAGCAAATCTTTTTTTT
>NW_006204627.1:2481149-2481461 GCF_000334495.1 Tupaia belangeri chinensis | reverse complement strand
CGTCTCTCTCTCTCCATCACACACACACAAGTACATTGCATCCCAAAAAGCAGTCCTCCGCAATACACCACTGTGGCCACAGGAGGGAGCTCCGTGACACCGTATGGAAGTGCAGAAGACAAAGGAGCTCAGCAGAGCATGACATCTCATTCGTGGATGGAGACCGATGGCAGGGCACCAAAAAGGATACACTCCTGGGCAGAGACCCGACGGACGAAGGGAGCAGCTGCGGGAAGAGGAACAGGCCGGCCAGATGGCCTGCCGCGCCCAACTGACCGAAAGCGGCTTCAGCAGGCTCTCCAACATTACCGC
>NW_006204627.1:2474799-2480801 GCF_000334495.1 Tupaia belangeri chinensis | reverse complement strand
GTGGTTAAGGGCACCAGACTCCTGCTTGGGAGAACACGGTCCACGTCCTGGACCTGGAAGCTTGCTTTCTCATTTGCTTGCTCTTGCTCTCTTGCTCTGTCTCTGTCTAGGCGAATGTAAAGAAATCCATGAAGTTAAGTAAGCCCTAAATTGTTCTGAAAAATGACCAACCAACAAAACTAGGGTGAGGGGAGGAAAGAGGAACCCCATGTCACTGTTTACCATGGGCACTCCCCGGGGAACTTTAGGAGGGAACACCAAGGCACTGGGGAAGAGTGAGCCCGGCCCCACAGTCGGAAGTCTTCCTCCCAGGGGACTGTGGGCGATGGAGTAGGATGCCATGACCAGAAGTCCTGCCTGCCCACGCCGAGATCTATGGGTAATGTAGTCTGAAGCTATGACTGGAAGTCCCACAGCAGCCCGCTATTCCTGAATGCCTTCTGCCCAGAGGACTGTGGGAAATGTAGTCCGGCTCTACCCTGTGGAAGGAGGCTCACCGGTCAGCTGAGGCCCAGCGCCCTCACTTGGCAGACAGGGAGATGTGGGAGGCGGCCTGATGGCCAGCTTGTTTCTATCACCCCCTGCTGCCCTTCTGGGCCGGGGCACAAGTCCTTTTGAAAAAAACCACTCAAAAAAAAAAGAACGTAAATAAACTGAGTCACTGATGCTCCTAGTATTATAGCTGTGGCTATCAGAATCCAACTAGTTTTGATGGTATATGAGAAGTAGCTCATTGTGAGGCAATGTATTACACCACACAGCATGTTTTCATGAAGGACAGGATGAGACAACAGAAGACATGCTCATGATTTTGTTGAAGAAAAGTAGATACAACCTAACTTTGGAAACTCGACAACTGAAAGGCCCCTTGAGAAAAATTCATAGAGACCCACCATTGAAAGTACTGCTGTTTAGTGCACACTGCACGTTTAGCCAGAATTAAGCCTCAAGGACCCATATCACACTTCACCTTGCCCACAGTACAAAACTACGTATCCCTCACCAAAAACCTGTGACAATAGGCACACCCAAATGCACCCAGAACTGAAAGATACCTTGAGAAAAATTCATAGAGACCCACCATTGAGAGTCAAGCTGTTTCGCACACACTGTACACTAAGCCAGAATAAGGCCTAAAGGAACCATATCACACCTCATTATCTTCACAGTACAAAACTCTGTATCACTGAGGACAAAAGAGTGACAATAGGATCACCCAAAAAGCACCCACAACTGAAAGGTCTGTTGAGAAATGTTCATAGAGACCCACCATTGAGAGTCACCAGCAAAAGTTAGGCTGTTAAGTACATACTGAACGTTAAGCCAGAATTAAGCCTCAAGGAATGATATTACACCTCATTTTTAGGACTGAACAAATTTCTGTATACCTGTGCAAGAAACTTTGACAATAGGCACATCCAACAAACAACGACATCTGAAAGATCCCTTGAAAAAAATTCATAGAGAGTCACCACTAAAAGTTAGGCTGTTAAGTACATACTGAACGTTAAGCCAGAATTAAGCCTCAAGGAACCATATCACACATGATTTTTTACACAGTACAAAATTCTGTATCCCTGAGGATAAAACAGTGACAATAGGATCACCCAAAAACCACCCACAACTGAAAGGTCTGTTGAGAAATGTTCATAGAGACCCACCATTGAAAGTACTGCCGTTTGGTGAACACTGAAATTTTAGTTAGAATTAAGTCTCAAGGACCCATATCACACCTCATTTTGAACACTTTCCAAACCTATGTACCCCTGACCACTAATCTGTGACACTAGGCACACCCCCAAAACACCCACAACTGAAAGGTCTCTTGAGAAATGTTCATAGAGACCCACCATTGAGAGTCATTCTGTGAAGTACACACTGCACGCTAAGCCAGAATTAAGCCTCAAGGAACCATATTACACCTGATTTTGTACACAGTACAAAACTCTGTATCCCTGAGGACAAAACAGTGACAATAGGCACACCGCAAAAACACCCACAACAGAAAGTCTCTTGAGAAAATTTCATAGAGAACCACCATTGAAAGTACTGCTGTTTAGTGCACACTGCACGCTAAGCCAGAATTAAGCCTCAAGGAACCATATTACACCTGATTTTGTACACAGTACAAAACTCTGTATCCCTGAGGACAAAACAGTGACAATAGGCACACCGCAAAAACACCCACAACAGAAAGTCTCTTGAGAAAATTTCATAGAGAACCACCATTGAAAGTACTGCTGTTTAGTGCAGAGTGAATGTTTAATTAGGATTTAGCCTCAAGGACCCATATCACACCTCATTTTGAACACTATACAAAGCTATGGATCGCAGACCACAAACCTGTGACACTAGGCACACCCAACTGAAACCCAAAACTGAAAGATAACTAGAGAAAAATTTATAGGCTCACCGCTGATAGTTATTCTGTTAGGTACACACTGACCGTTAAGCCAGAATTAAGCCTCAAGGAACCATATCACACCTGAGTTTGTGCACAGTACAAAACTTTGTATCCCTGAGGACAAATCTGTGACACTAGGCAAACCCCCACAACACCCACAACAGAACAGTCTCTTGAGAAATGTTCACAGACACCCACCATTGAGAGTCATGCTGTAAACTACACACTGAACACTATGCCAGAATTAAGCCTCAAAGAACCATATCACACCTGATTTTGTACACAGTACAAAACTCTGTATCCCTAAGGACAAAACCGTGACAATAGGCACACCCCAAAAGCACCCCCAACTGAAAGGCCTCTTGAGAAATGTTCAAATAGACCCACAATAGAGAGCCATGCTGTTCAGTACACACTGAACTCTAAGCCAGAATTAAGCCTCAGGGAACCATATCACACCTGATTTTGTACACAGTACAACACTCTGTGTCCCTGAGGAAAAAACAATGACAATATGCACCCCCAAAAAGCAACCACCACTGAACGGTCTATTGAGAAATGTTTATAGAGAACCACCATTGAGAGTCATGCTGTGAAGTACACACTGCACGCTAAGCCAGAATTAAGCCTCAAGGAACCATATCACACCTGATTTTTTACACAGTACAAAACTCTGTATCCCTTTGGACAAAACAGTGACAATAGACAACCCACAAAAACACACACAACTGAAAGATCTCTTGAGAAATGTTCACAGACACCCACCATTGAGAGTCATGCTGTTAAGTACACACTGAACGCTAAGCCAGAATTAAGCCTCAAGGAACCATATCACACCTGATTTTGTACACAGTACAAAACTCTGTATCCCTGAGGACAAATATTTAAATCTAGGCACCCCCCCAAAACACCCACAACTGAAAGGTCTCTTGAGAAAAGTTCATAGAGACCCACCATTGAGAGTCATGCTGTTAAGTACACACTGAACGCTAAGCCAGAATTAAGCCTCAAGGAACCATATCACACCTGATTTTGTACACAGTACAAAACTCTGTATCCCTGAGGACAAATATTTAAATCTAGGCACCCCCCCAAAACACCCACAACTGAAAGGTCTCTTGAGAAAAGTTCATAGAGACCCACCATTGAGAGTCATGCTGTTAAGTACACACTGAACGCTAAGCCAGAATTAAGCCTCAAGGAACCATATCACACCTGATTTTGTACACAGTACAAAACTCTGTATCCCTGAGGACAAATATTTAAATCTAGGCACCCCCCCAAAACACCCACAACTGAAAGGTCTCTTGAGAAAAGTTCATAGAGACCCACCATTGAGAGTCATGCTGTTAAGTACACACTGAACGCTAAGCCAGAATTAAGCCTCAAGGAACCATATCACACCTGATTTTGTACACAGTACAAAACTCTGTATCCCTGAGGACAAATATTTAAATCTAGGCACCCCCCCAAAACACCCACAACTGAAAGGTCTCTTGAGAAAAGTTCATAGAGACCCACCATTGAGAGTCATGCTGTTAAGTACACACTGAACGCTAAGCCAGAATTAAGCCTCAAGGAACCATATCACACCTGATTTTGTACACAGTACAAAACTCTGTATCCCTGAGGACAAATATTTAAATCTAGGCACCCCCCCAAAACACCCACAACTGAAAGGTCTCTTGAGAAAAGTTCATAGAGACCCACCATTGAGAGTCATGCTGTTAAGTACACACTGAACGCTAAGCCAGAATTAAGCCTCAAGGAACCATATCACACCTGATTTTGTACACAGTACTAAACTTTGTATCCCTGAGGACAAATATGTAACACTAGGCACACCCCCAAAACACCCACAACTGAAAGGTCTCTTGAGAAATGTTCATAGAGACCCACCATTGAGAGTCATGCTGTTAAGTACACACTGAACGCTAAGCCAGAATTAAGACCCAAGGAACCACATCATGCCCGGGTCCAGCCTTGGCGTGGGTGGGTTATCTCGACGAAGGCGGCGCTGGAAAGAAAGACTAAGGCCTCGTTGCTTTTTATGTACGTCCTCAGCCGGACACTCCCAGAGATCGCTCTCTGAGGAGTGGCAACTGCTAGGAATCATCATGCCTTATCATTGAAAATGTGATACATGCCAGTAAATGGGTGAGGGGCAATAAAAGATTTACTCTAAGGAACAGGGTATACAAAGCATGGAAGCAATAATTATAAAACAAGCTGTTTGTCTTGTCAGATCAGGTAAAGTCAATCACAGTTCTCAGGATGAGGAAGTCCATTTGTCTGTTGTATCTTCTTCTTAGATCTTGATTACTGGGAAGAGTCTTTTGAAGAGGGGGCTTGCAGGATGTTTGATAACTTCAGTCCCAGGGCCAGGGCGATAACGTTGCTGGTTGCAAAGACCTAGATGGAAATCTTGTCTTGCTAAGTAAAGACACAGTTAATATATGGACTATCTATACATTACAACAATGGAGGGTGAGTCTATGATCTTATATGGGAAAGGAAGATGATCTTGTAGCTCCGGAGACAACACAGGATGTTTTATTAGCAGTTTTTCATAGTCAACAGCACATAGATGAGAAACTCTTTGTAGTTGAAAGCTACCTGTCTGACTTTGCTAGTGTGAGTTGGCCTGTAGCTTTAACAAGGGCTAGCCTTAAACTAACTTAGTCTACATATGCTTCTAATGCTAATTTGGTTTATACTAACTTAATCTATATGTTAATTTTGGCTTAAAAACAGACAGGTGGGGGAGTCTTAAACTTCCTGATCCTCTTGTCAGTCTTAGGGAACCACATTCCTACAAGATCACTAATTGGCTTTATTGTAATGGTTGGCATATCTTACTCTTGCAAGATACCGTAATAACAGTAAAACTCACGGCAGAGAAATGAACTATAGGCCAGTAAAATGACAAAAGGAGAGTTAGTAAACCACTGGTCTTGTCTTGCCGTTTCTTCCCAGCCAGGCCATGGGAGACAGCCTCTTTACCAGTTTGTGTTGTCTGCATGGCCCCATCATATACCCACATGGTTACACTAAGCAAGACTGTATTACGTGCCAAGTCTGCTCCAGACGGACGGTACGATGTCGGGCCAGATGGCAAAGGTCCTGCCCTCGTGGGAATCTTGGACCTTTTGTCACCTCTGTGTCCTGATTTATTCTGCCCTAAACTAGATTCAGTCTTCCTTACACCAGTCCTGCCTCTCTGGCCATGAAGCAATGTAACTGGGGGCAAGGCGCCAGCTGTTGAAAGGTCATCCACAGAGGCCTCTCTGGAACATATGGTGGTCCTGAAGTGGCTGGCACAGGGCACTGGATAGTAAGACCGTCCCTCCTTTCTTTTCTCCAGCTCTGAGGAGTTTGACGGAGTTAGTACTCCCCCTTGGACAACAGCGGTGGAGAAGATGAGGGCGGGGGTGGGAGGGGTCATGGAAAAGGAGTCACGGTCTCCACCTTCCTCAGCCCCATGGACGCCCCTCTGGCTAAACCAGGGGCCAGAGACCTCTTCCCCTCTGCCTTCCATCTAGGCCCTGCCCTCTGTTAATTACAGTTCTGCGCCCTGAAGCAAAATGCCAGGTTCAGC
>NW_006204627.1:2461912-2474633 GCF_000334495.1 Tupaia belangeri chinensis | reverse complement strand
AGGAACACCACCAAAGCCTTTGGGAGCCAGAGGTGTCCTCAGCCTCATCCCAGGAGTGACAGTCCCCAGCCCCAAAGCTCTGGGTCTTGTCAGGGATGGGTTGTCCTCTGAGTCCGGCTGAACTTACACAGAGAGAAGCACAGATGAGCTTTGGGCTGGCTCCTGCTGCCCCTCTCTGCCTCACTCTAATAATTCAGTCTCTCGTTCTGCAGCCTCAACTTTCTGTAATTTCCAGGTTGCTGATTCTGTCTGAAGTTGTCCATGCTTCTAATCCCTACACCGATACTTTTGCTTGGAGCTAAGGGCTACAGATCTGGCACCTCTGAGAAGTGGAACCAGGGCTGATCATCTCCAGGGTCTCAGACAGCTCTGCTGAGATGGAGGTGACCTGAGATGGTGCTGGGGCTGCATGAGGGGCACGAGGACGCCTGGAGTTTCACCCTGCTTCTGCCACTGGCTTGCTGTGTGACGTAGGGCAAGTCACTTTCTTTCCCCCCTTTCTCTTCCAGGTCCATTCATCTATTTCTTCCATGACCAAGAGAGACATGGAGAGAGTGAGAAGCACAGCCACAGGGTCCCTATGTCGCTATCCAACCCCAGCCTTCAGTCTGCCCCAGATCCTGAGCAAGCTTGTGCCTGGTGCGGTCAGAGATGCCTCTGGACTTGAACTGGGCCTTTTCTGCTGCAGGATGACTGCCTCTCCCAGCATTGTGCTTTACATCTGTCATGGGTCTGGTCTACAGGCAAGTCACTTTCTATCTCTGGGCATAGGATCCCTTTATCCACCCACTCGCCCACCCAGCAATCCTTCGACTACTCTCCACCTGCGACTGAATGAAGTCTCAGCCCCTGGGTGTGGCATTTAAGGCCTTTGACAGTCTGAGCCATGGATGAGGGAGCTGGATGAGAGGTGGTGTTTCCTGAACTGCTCTCATAGCGCTTCTGGAGCCCAGCTGGCCTTCTGTGCTGGGCAGGCCAGCAGGGGCACACTCAGGGAACCTGAGCAGAGAAGCTGGAGATTCCGGCTGCCTGGTGCTAAGGACTCAAGGGCTTGATGAAGCTCTCTCAGTCCCTGAGTTCAGGCCTAAATGTGGGGATGGAGAAGAGGCACTGAGGACTGGATTATAATGAGACCTGGGAGGACTGGCTGGAGACCAGCGTCTGGGTAGACGGACTAGGGAAGAGAAAGAAGGAGAGAGAACAAAGAGCTCTAGAAGCTGAGACCAGGAGCGACTTGTTCTGGCCAGCAGGTGGGTGGGACTCAAAAATGAGGACACGTGGTTGTTCTGGTGGGGCCAGACTTTAGAGAGCATAGTGTGGTTGCATGAATTCTCCTTGAGTTACAGCAGAGCTAGTCTGATGAACCCCGTGTAAGTTGCAAATATCCTAAGACGAAAATGCACTGGCCACACCTAACCTACTAAACCCCATAGCCTAGCTTACCTTAAACATGCCCAGGACACTTACACCAGCCCATGACAGAATGAAAGAATCTAACTCAAAGCCCACTCCCTAACAAAGTGTTCAGTACTTCACGTGATTTATCGAGTAATTTTGGAGTAAATCACAGATGGTTGTATTTGCATTTATACGATTGTGAGGTAGAAAAACCCCAATTTGGACCACCCTAAGCTGGGTGCCGTCTGTACTGGGAACAATGACTATGGTGATTAGCTCAGGGACAGGCCCATGGTCCATGAAACATGGTCTGTTAGAGTGAATTCCAGGACAGGATCAGGAGCAGGAACCTTGGGGAATGGACTCGTTCTTTGCCCATTGGATGAACGCAGGATGGAACTCAATTCCAAACATGCATTATAGAATTTAAAGTTGACTGGATTTGTTCTCAGAGCATCACTGAAATCTCCTCAATAGCAAATGGTCCATAGTTTTTATTTAAGATGAAACTTCAGTTTTCCTCAACTTTTTCTGTTGCCTGCATAAGTGATCCCTATGTTTCAGTTTTCATGCAGCTTTAATTTAACTTATACCTCAGAACTATACTTGGATTATTAATTGATGAATGGTTTTATCCTTTCTCAGTGGCCACTCACTACCTGCTGCTTTTAGGAAATAGAAGTTGGGGGTCTCTACCTAGGCTGTGGGGTCCCAGAAACATTTTTGGGGGAGCTAATGCATTTTTCCTTGATGTGCCAAGAGGTCCCCATATCCCATGGATGCTGGGACCTGCAGAGCACCTGTAAATATTAAGTTGCTGAATAGGATGGGTGCACTGTTCCCAGATCCATGGGCCCTCTCTCCTCTTACTGTTCTTGCATCTGGTGATGGGGAGGGGCTTAGTGACTGATGTTCTAGATGATGGTGAGTTCTTGGTGGGCTCATTGGCCAGGCATCATGAGACTTGGCCCATGCTGTAGTAGTGGAGAAGATGAGGGCAGAGGGGAGTGGGGGATCATGGAAAAGGAGCCACAGGCTCTACCTTTTCCAGCACCATGGAGCAGTAGGGGGATGTCTGTGCAGGCATTTACTTCTGAGGACCCCAGGTAGGCACGATGCCTATGTAACAGGGATGATCTTTTTGCAAATATAAAACATATCACCCCTTACATGGCTGTTTTCTCCCATGGAGACTCAACTACAAAAGTTATCACTAGAGGGCAGGAGAGACTTCTTTAGCAAGACCACAGGCTTTCTAGGCTAGAGTCCAGGGGCAATGCTGGTTAATCTTTCTGAATCTAGGACACACATAAACAATAAGGATGTACGTATGGCACACAAGGTAAGCTAATGGGGATTTGGGACACTTATGTGAGCTTTAGTGAAAAAATTCTTCTTGTTACACATTTTTTTTTTCAATAGAGCATGTGTACTTGCATCCCCCAGAGGGGATGGATATGCTGGAACCCCTTTTCCTACAGTTTCCTCCTGGAATATTGGTTATTCACATATACGTATCTAATGTGATTTTCAAGCCACTGGGTCCAGGACTCAAACCGTGTAGTCAGCCATGTGGGATCCTGCACCTTAAGCTCCATGTCACCTGCTGGTACAATTTCTTCATGTTATATAATAAAATGCAAGGTAAAGGAAAATATGAAATACTTATATATTGAATTTGCATAAACTCCTAAATAAAATAACTTCAAATATCTCACTGTTAATCATTAGTTTGCTTCAATTAGTGTTATCATTTAAAAATATTTTATTTATTATTACTATTTTTTAATTTGACAAATAAAAAATCATTAGTTTGATGTTGATACACATGACTTGGACAAATATCAAAACATTATCCTGAATGAAAAAGTCAGACACAAAGAGTACATACTGTATGATTCCATTTATTTGAACTTCTAGAACAGGCCAAACGAATTTGCCTGATGGGAAGCAGATGAGTGGTTGTCTGGGGCAAGGATGTGGGAGAGATGGGGTGACGGCAAAGGGGCACATGGGACTTTTGAGAGAAATGACAAGGTTTTCTGTCTTGATTGTGGTATTATAATTGCTGGTTCACCCACGTATACATTTGGGAAAACTCTTAGTATTGGATATTTAAAACAAATCTATTTACATAACATTTACATACACTTGTATGCAATTTATTGTATGCAGATTAAACAAAAAGAAAGTATACCAGTCTGGACAATGAAGTATGTCACTAAATATCTGTGAAGACAGAGACAGGGTTGTCATCTGCTCCTGTGTCGCCAGGAGTCCCTCCTGCTCTTTTGGTCCCTGGCTCCCCAGTCTGGGCCTGTAAGAGCTCTGTGTTCCCTGGGTATGTAGCAACACACTCTTCCAGCGGTTCCCTGGCCCCTGTGTCCACAAGGAGCAGTGGAACACACACAAGGTGTGTTGAAGGACATATCTAGGTGGTGGCCTCCCTCGTTGCTTAGGGGAAGATCATTGTCCTTATTGGGGCCTGCTCCTGACTGCCATCCAGTGAGTGTCACTGTCAGCGAGTGACCAGCTCACATGCTCTGGCTGCCCCCTCACCTGAGTCATTGCTCTGCTGTATACCTGTGGCCCATTTAAGGCACGCCCCTGGGACACTCTGGCCTAGGGAGGGTACCCATGCCTGTCCCTAAGCTTACTCATGATTAAGCTGGTGTCAGAAAGGGGGATGATCTGACATGAAGGAAACAAACAAATGTCCACTTTTAGACCCAGGGTGCAGGAGGAGGAAGAGTGCTTTGGAATTGAAGGGGAATTGAAGTGTGAGCATCTATCTGGGCTTTGGTTTAGAGCAGGTATTGGCAAGCTTTTCTTCCTTTCTTCCATCCTTCCTCATCTCTTTCTCTCTCTCTCTCTCTCTCTCTCTCTCTCTCTCTCTCTCTCTCTATTACCACAGAGCATATGTGTTTGCTAGAGAGAAAGAGAGAGGAGAGAGAGAGAAAGCACCCCCAACAAAACATGGTCATGCCACAACCACTTTTACTCCATGCACCCCATCCTTTTAGGATCTTGGGCACATATGTACATGTACCCAGCATATTTTTTAAGTTGCCCAGGGCCAGGACTCAAACCTTCGTAGGTGATGTGGGGTCTGGCTCCCTATGTGTAGGGCTTAACTGTTGTGCTGAAGTTTGCCCTTGGGAAACTTTTCTGTAAAGAGCTAGATGGTAAATACCGTCACCTCATGGAGTCATATGGTCGCCATTGCAACTACTCAAGCTTGCCACTGTAGGGTGAAAGCAGAAATCCCATATAAATGCATGAATGTGGCTGTGTTCCAGGCAACCTTATGAATTCAGGTAAGTTTTATGTAGCATAATATATTATTCTTCTTTTGATTTTTTTCCCTCTATTTTCTTTTTTTTGGAGGGGGGAGATTTTGGCTAATAGGGCAAGTGCTCACCAGAGAGGCAAAGAGACAGAGAGGCTGAAAAAGAGAAATCAGTCCCTTGAGGGGATGGTCATACCACAATCCCTTCTCTTTCATTCTTCTCTTGGGATTTTGGGCATGCATGCCCATGTGCCTGGTGTGAGTTTCAAGCTGCCATGTCTGGGATTTGAACCACAGTTGGTCACATGAAAGTCCAGCACCTTAATCATTACATCACCTGTTGGCCCCATTTTTCCAACTATTAAGCAATGTAAAGACCATTTTTAGTGTGGAGACCTTGCAAAACAAAGTGGTGGCCTGACAGGACTGTGGGGCATAGCCTGCCAACTCTTGGTTTAGAGGGTACATTTAATATGGGGGAGTAGGAGGCAGAAGACTACTGGAAAAGGATCTTTGGATCCTGTACCTCTAGATCTCAGCTGAGTTAAAGAAGTCACAACCTTCAGCTTTTCTGAGATGTTCGGTTTCCTTGTGTTTTAGATGAACTCAGAAGCTCTCTCGGCCCCTGAAGGAGCTAGTATGTCTTAGCTTTGTGAGTACCCCCCACCATCCATAATACAAGTATACTGTCTGACTTTCAGTCATTTGAATTGGACTTCCACATAAGTTTTCAGAACTCGTTAGGCATACCATAAGTAAAATAATGAAAGAGGGCGGTAAATGGACCTAAAATGTGTTAGAAACCAAGGGTAATAAATAACCAAATTCTGTGTTCTTGAGGTCTAGTAAGAGGTGGGTGTGGGTGACCATCTGAACAAAGTCTGGCGTGTGGGCCCCTCCAGGTACCACTCTCGTGGGGGTAATCCAACAGTGGGCCAACGGGCTGTGGCAATCAGAGCAGGCAGGCCATGTTGGCAGTGTGTCCTCTGGGAAGGGTGGCACTGGCCACGTGGACAGGTGAGACACTTATCCCCTGTGCACCTTGGCCCGCCTGCACTCAGACAGCCACAGTGACTCTCCTTTACGCTTGCTGTCCTCTCCCAGCTGCCCCCACATCTCACTCTCTTTCTGTGTCTCTGGCTCCTTCCTTTTCTTATCCCCTTCTCATCCTTCCTGTCACAATACTGATTTTTGTTGTCTTGCTCCTGGAAGTTTCTGCCAGATTCAGGAATTGGTACCTCATGGTGGCGGTATTGGACAGCTCCTCACCTCCCCACCTGAGCCACGGGCTCTCTTGGGCCCGCTGCTTGTTAACCCAGTGAGGGAAAATGGCAGGTTGGCTCAGGAATTGCTGAGTTGGATAACAGCCCTGGTCCTTTTGGTTGCTCGTCTGCCGGGCCTGGGGCGGTCCTTTGTGCTGGCCTGCCACCCCCGCTGTGCCCTTGGCAAGCATCCTCAGAGTCCCACTGCTGGGGCTATGTGGCCATAGGAGGGTGGGCCACTCTGATTTCTTCTCTGCCCTCTTCCCTCACTCCCTGGGCCCCTCTTCTCTCACTGGGTGTCTCCTCCTTGTGACCAGCAGATTGTCACTGTGAGTGCCCAGGCATAGGTCCCCCGGGGCTGGCCGTGCTGTGTGCTCACAGCTGACTTCTGGCCCCTTATGCAGGGCCAGGCCCGGGTGGCGTGGTAATGCTTACTGGCTGGAATGGAATTGGTAGCTCTCTAGTGGGATCTGCCCAGGCCTGGCCGGCATCTGGGAGCTGAAGCCAGCCCCTAATGCCTTGTCCTCAAGAGCCCCTGTCCCCCAAGGGTGCCTGTCTGTCGCTGCACTCCAGAACATTCTGTCATGTTTACTAACAGGGAACCCAGGTGGTGGAGTGGGATGGGGACCAAGGAAGGAATCCTGTAACACTGCAGGACAGGGTGGGATGGAGGTGGGGTCAGAGACAAAGCCAGGGTTACAGAAAGGGACTGGAAGGAATATTGACATGGGCCAGGGGCAGACAGGGTAGGAAGTGGAGAGCAGGAGAAGCAGGATCTGTGCCCCGGCCTTGGCCCTGGGTTTCCTGCTGGGGCCTCCTTCCCGGGAACAAGAGGCCGGGGGGGGGAGGGGAGTCATGCACTGTGGACATGGGTGGTCTCCCTTAGCATCGCTGGGGACCAATTACGGAGTTTTGGAGACCCAGACTCTCATCTCCCCTGGAGTTTCACAAAAGGGAGTTTCAGCTCTCAGCTTTCCTCCACTGTGGCTCCAGAGGGTAATAGCTGAGGGAAAGGGCAATTCAGGGTGCCAGGAAGGGGCTCTCTCTGAGGCCCAAATTCCATGGATTGAGTGAGGCCCTGGGAGGCCTTGGACAGTTGGTAGGATGGACCAAGAACTTGGCCTCTACGACACTGCTGCCTTCACCTTTGACACGTCTGTTCTTTCCTTCACAAGGGACAGCAAAGGAGGTCTCACACCAGGCTCCACCAAGGCTAAGTAAAGCCAGGGTCAATATGGATCCTCTTCCTGGAGCATCGGTCTGATAGGAGTTTTGGTGGGAAACATCACCCTCACTGTGGTTACATTAAAGCCAATATACATGTGAGAATAAAATACACACTTTGGATACACGGAATCACGAGTTTCCGAGGCACATTCAGGCCATGCTCTTTCCTCTGCCCTGAGTGGTGTCTCTCTCTCCACGTCGTACAAACGAGAACGTGAGTTCTGGAGAGGTGACCAAGACTTGCCTGAGGGATGACGTGGAATAAAAGGGTGGGCTTGGAGCCCACCGTCCCGTACTCTGTATCCAGCACATGGTCACACAGTAGTGACCATAAAATTCCGTATGTTAGTATTTTGGTTTCAGTAGTGCCATGAAAATAACTAAATCTCACCTGTTAAAGATGCCTTTGGCCTGACACCAAGTTTCAAGCCAATCACTTGTGGCGGGAGGAAGTGTGTGGCAGTGGAAAGTCCATAGACGGGATTTTATCGTTAACCAGCTCTTTCAGTAAGAAAGCTGTGTGACTTTAGGTAAATTACTTAACTCCTCGGAGCTTTGTCTATCCATAATATGTGGTGGCTACACAAAATAGCATCTAAAACCTGGCCTTTCCAGATGTAGGGTCGCTGCTTGTCCTTCCAGAACCTCCAGGTCAGCAGCTGGAGCTCCGGTGGCCACCTCTACATGACAGTTACGGAGGAAGTCTGCATGTGGGACTTGGGTAGGCTCTGCAGACTTGGCCTTCTGTAAGATGCTTCCACCTTAGGTTGGAGATCACCTCACTATGAGGAAGTTGGAGCTGCTCAAGCTGCTCAAGGAAAGGGTGCTTGTTGTAAGGATGTACGGGGCAAATCCCACAGACCTGGGGTTGGAACTGCCTAGTCCTGGCCTGACGCAGCTCAAGGTCATCTCCTTCTTCCAGCATCTTTCATCTCTTCTGCTTTCTCTCTCCCCAGACCATGACTGGCTTCCTTTTCCTATGCACGGCCAGCTTGTCTACCACCCCAGAGTGGGTGTAACCCACAGTGCCTCATTTTCCTACAGAGAGGGGCTATAAGCATGGCTGGCTCCTGGGCTAGGAAGGTGGAGGAGTCTCACCACTCGTACTCTATGTAAATTTTACTTAACCCCTGCTTTCAGTACAGTGCCCCACCTTCACATTCTCCTGTGCTGGGTATTATGTATCCTTGAGTCTCTCTGGATCAGTTTCTCCAGAGATAAAGCCATCTTTCCCATCAGAACAGTTTCCTGGCAGTGCAGGATTGGCAAGGACTCCAGAGGAGTCATGCTTCCTTATAAAGACTTTTGCCCTACCTTCCTATTTTCGAATCCATTTCTCACCCTGGCTCCACAAATCTCTCTCTGTGGGGTCAGTGGTTGGAATGAACTAGCTTCCTGTTGACATCTCTTTTTAAAGTTGCTTGGGTTTCAGCCTTCCTGCTTTGCTGTTATTTACCATTCAGCCCCTTACCTCGTCCAACAATTGTGGACTTATTCTGTCCTTGTCACCTTCACATCATTCTCTTTGTCCTTGCAGGTTCATTCTTTTTCTTTTTTATTAAATTGTCAGAGGGTGCATGTGCTCACGAGAGAGATAGAGAGACACACAGAGAGAGACAGAGAGAGAGAGAGAGGAAGTACTCCCTAATAGGGAATGGTCACTTCACAATCCCTTCTCCATTTATCCATCTTGTGCTCCATTTGGGACACACCTGTCATTTTTTTTTTTTTTAAGACAGCTGGACCAAGATTTGAACCACAGTCAGCCATGAGCAATCTGAGTTCCTTAATCAGGCTACAGTACCAACTCCTCAACCTACTTTTGCCCCAGTTCATGTCAGGAGGGAATGAACATTTCCCACACGTTTAAACCCCAATGCGTAACTTAAATCCTACTCACCGTTCAGCATATTGTCTGTCTTTATCAGCTCTTTGAAGCTGTTCTGTTAAGGACACATACGAAGTCTACGTTGCCCAATCTAGTGGTGACTTCGTGTCCTCATCATGGTCTCCCAGTAGCCTTCTACAAAGTTGGCCACTCCCTTCTTCATAACAAATTTGCTTCTTCTGATCTTCATGATAACACGTTCTTCTGACTTGAAGGCTATACCCATTGGCTACCCTTCACTCTCTCTTGCTATTTCTCTGCTGTCTGAGAACTTCCTTGCTTTCTTTCCTTGCTTTCTTTCCTTGTCTACCTGCACCTTTTCCCTAGTCTATCTCATCTAGTCCTGGGGCTTTAAGTGCCTCCTATATGTGAATGACTCCCATCTATGTATCTCTAGCCCTGATATCCCCCAGATCTCGACTATTTACTGGACATCTCCAATGGTAACAGGGGCCTGCATTAGCCAAAATGACTCCCATCTTGTTATTCAGGATTATTTTTCCCTGATACTCTTCACTTGAGCTCTCTCTTAGGAATTCCAACGAGACAAATGGTCAACCTGGAGCTTGAAACAATGAGAGAGTCCACCCCGGGAACCAAAACTCCTGCCTTGAGGATGAATTTCTTGATTGTATCCCACCCCCCAGCTAAAAATTGATCTTCCCTGTACTTTTCTATACCTAGCTGTTAGCACCCTAGCTTCTTCCTTCCCCTGTAAAAGCACCTAGAAACTGGCCAATTAGTTGAAGACATTTTTACATGTCCTCCTGGTATGGTCACTCTGTAATACATTTTTTTTCCTCTCTCACTAACCACTTTGCCTTTCTGTGTCTTGCTGAGTGGAGAGAGGTCGAACCTGCTTTGGGGTTTTGGATATGGGCATAGGGCCCCCCGTTTGATAACACACTTAATCGGGATAAACTAAAATTTTAAAAAATATTAATTTAATTTATTATTATTATTTTTAAAATTTGTTGTAGGGCACATGTGCTCACCAGAGAGAGACAGAGAGAGATAGAGAGAGATAGATAGAGAGAGGGAGGGAAAGTGAAAAAGCAAGCCACCAGGCCTGGGATTTGAACTGCAGTTGGCCACGTGGGAGTCCAGTGCTCCAACCACCACACCCTCTACTGGCCCCAACCATAACTTCTGATTTCTACCCGTAAACCTGTTCCTTCTTAATGTTCTCCATCAAAGCAAATGACATGCTCCTACACCCAGCAGTTGCAGGCCCAGATCCGGGATTATGCTTCCCTCTGCTCTTTCCTCACCCATGCCCCCTCACCCAGTCTACTCTATCAGCAAGCCCTGTCAGTGCCTTCGTGATCCATCACTTCCCTCCACTGCGCCCCCTGACTGCCCCGTCAAGGCCACTGTTACCTCTTACCTGGACTATTCCAATCGCCCCCATCCCCGTGCCTTAAAATCCACCTTCCATACAGTAGCCAAGATGATTTTATTAAAAATGGCTACCAGGTTACAGCACTCTTCTGTTTAAAACTTTCCTGACTCCCTCTGCTCTTAAAGTGAAACCCAAACTCCTTATCAAGCTCTCTGTTCCACTGTGAACTCCTCTTCTTGGCCACACTGACCTTTTTGTTGCTTTTCCGCTGCTGCTAGGACCTTCCCTTACTCTTCTGCTGACCAGAATGCTCACTGCAGTCACAACTCCTTGTGGTCCTGGTCATAGCTACCTCTTCAGAGAGGCTCTCTTAGTCTAGCCTGTCTAGAGCAGGCACCTTTGCTCCCAAATCGTTCTTTAGAGCATCACTTTGCTTTGCTCATGTTTTAAAAAATGCATTGTCGAGTTCATTATTCAAATTTATCTTGTTTATTTATTTGTTTTTATTAAAAGAGTCACAGTAAAGCACATGTGCATGTAGACATAAGAGAGAGAGAAACAGCCCTTATAGGGCCTGGTCGTGTCCTAATCCTTTCTCCTAGCCTTCTAGCCCACTAGGATCCTGGGCACATGCACTGTGCCTGGAGGGTTTTCAGGTCAGCCTGGGACAGAGATTTGAACTGTGGTCAGCATGTGGCTTCCAGACTGAGATTTAGTATGAGGCTGGGTTCATTTACTTATTTATTTCCATATCATTGCACCTTCCCCAGTAAAAGAAATCTCTGAAGAAGGGTCTTTGTCTGCATCGTTCATGTTTCTTGTCTCCATCTACCACAGTGCTCGACACACAGTAGGTGCTCATAACGGTCTGTGTAATACTGAATGAAGAGCCATTATGCTAAAGGGATGAGGAGCAGGCACAGTGCCCAGAGAAGGGACTGTGGGGTGTACAGGTATCCCTCACACGCCTCTTGAACTTTTGCTTCATCCTAGGCCAGAGGCTGGACAAAGTCTGCGAATTTACGAAAGGTCAGCTACTGGAAACTGCAGGTAAGGGTAGGGGCAGAGACGGCGGGTGGGGAGAAGGGGGCACAGCTCTGAGCCTGTGCAGTGGGTGTTGCTCTGCGAAGCTGGCTCTGTTCCTCTGCTGCCAGCAGCACAGGTTTCCCATCGTAACATTCTGTAACTTTCCATGCACCTTTTTTCCCACAGCATTTTTGGTAACTTTCCATGTGGTCGGTCAGTTCCTGCAAGTGCAACTGTGAGGAGTGGGACAGAGTGGTAGGGAGGGCCCCGAGGCCGTTGGAGGGTGGGACGTGGTGTGTCATTAGCACCTGGCCCTGACTCCCAGCGCTCTCTGGGTAGGAGAGTTTGAGAGTGTGACATGAAGGATGTGTTTAAGAAACTCGGTTCAAAGAAGCCCATTTTCTGTCTCAGTTAAAACACCAATGTGTGGTCTGTAGCTTGGAGCAGCTATTACGACACGCATTCTCCCCGGGAGTTTGGGCTGGAGTCTGGGAAATGACTATTTATCACAATTTCCTTTCCTTTGTGTTTTCTGTGGTTATTGAAGTTTTTGGTTTTTTGGGGGAAAAAAAAAACAAAAACAGCAACATATTTATGAAAAAAGAGAGAAAAATGTTAACCTTTTAAAGAGGAAAAAAGGAAGCAGATCGCTGGAGACTACTTCCTCTATGGATGACTTGAGGCTCCAGATGGATCTCAGAACTATGCGACTTTTATAGAACGAAGGAAGGCCGAGTGTACCTCAGCATCCTCCCCACTGCTCACTGTCCAGGGCAGGCTCTCTGGGAAGGTGACCCGAATGAGTGGCTTCTGCCCTATGGAGGACGTGAGTCCACTGTGCCCCCGTGGTGGCTTCCACAGGGTACTGTCACCTCCCAACAGGTCCGCAGTCCTGTGGCTGTATCGCTGTCCCTCTTGCCCCTCAGAGGCAGCATGAAAACATGCTCCGTCATCTCGCAGAGGCTCGGCATCTCCTAGCAACACATTCTTATGGACTTAGCAGCATGGTTGGCTGGCGGGTTCCCATGGCAGTTCCCAGTGATCAGAGATCTTGCTGCTTCTTGGGCTCCTTCATGTCTGACCCAGTTCTTAGTCCAAACCTTGCTTTAATTAATTCATGTGCTTATGTAATATGTGGTGCACTCACACAGCCAGGAGGTGTGTTCAGACCTCCTTCTCTAACGTTCTGGCTTATTCTATGTTTTATTAATTAATTTATTTTTGAGGTTTTTTTTTTTTTTTGCTATAGGGTGCAAGCGCTACCCAGAAAGACAGAGAGAGAAAGAAAG
>NW_006204627.1:2442603-2461745 GCF_000334495.1 Tupaia belangeri chinensis | reverse complement strand
CTTTATTTCAACTGCCAGTCCCTTTTTTTTTTTTTTTTTTTTTTTTTGCAAAAAAGGCTTCTCGCCATTTTTTTTAAAAAGCCTCTCCAAGGGAAAAAAAAAGTTTATTTATTTATTCTATGTGACAGACAGCGAGAGGGAGAAAAAGAAGTGCCCCCTCCCAACTGTGCCTTCATGCTGTGATCCACTCCCAGCCTCAACCAGCCACATGCACATGCCTGGCCTATCCAGGGGGATGAAAACCTCAGCATCACAGAGGATTGCATTACCACCGTGCCACCATGGCACCTTGCTCTACAGTTATGAGGGGCAGGGACGGTGGTTACCTGGTCTGTTCAGTCTGGAACACAGGAGCTAAGCAGTGGCTGCCTGTTGGAATCCACCTGGCCTGGGTATCTTTGTATAACAGGGGCCTGTTATTATCATTCCATACCCAGACCGGGTCTCTGTGGTACTCTGTAAAGTCAATGCCAACACAAAGGCTAGTCAGAATGACTGAGCTGACATTACAGGGTGAGAACTGTACCAGGGCCTTAAGCAAACAAGCATACACAAGTGACCACAGAGAGCCTGCAGCACTGTTCAGTTACTGGTGCTAATCCCTCTTAAGGAGACGTGGCGTCTGTAGCCAGATGTGGCCCAGGAGATCATCTCTGTCCTGATTCTGTCGGCGTTCTCTTTTATTGCGGCTGCCTGGTTTTGCTCCTTAATCCTCTTCTGCCTCTCAGGCTGCCTGTGTACCACATTGCCTGCACTGCAATGATTTGCTTTCTTAACGTGGTATGTAATATCAATAGTGGAGAATTCTCCATCTCTCCATCCACAGCTGCTCAAATTTGTAGCAAAGGAGAGCGTCTTTGTTTTGGGAGATGTTTATTTTCACCCACTGTATTTGCCTTTTCATTGGCCCTTTCAGGTACCATGGACTGCCTTTGGGCCACAGGGCCAGCAGGACACTGAAACGGGCCTCTAATGCCCTCTGCTTCACAGCGCTGGACCCAAACCTCACCTGAGAGCTCCCATACTGTGTTCTGGCTTTTGCTGAATCCCTCCACTTCCTGACCTGTCATCTTTCCATGTTTGACTTGACTTTATCTTTTGCATTTGACGTTTGGTTCATGCTGCAGCATCTATTCTGTCTATGGTCACCTAGATACACCCTCCCCCCCAAAAAAAATCCCTTTCTTTCCAGTCTTGTCCCTAAAGCTCCTCCTCAGCCCAGATCCCTCCAGGTGGCATCTACCAACCTTGCTGAGTTGAAGAGTGGGACTGAGACACATCTGAGTGTCGCTGCCGCCTCCAGCTACGTCCAGGGTTGGCTTCTCCTGGACTGTGCCTCATGCTAGTCACATTACAGGAGTGAGGCTAGTTGGTGGGAGTGGATGTTGACATGGGAAAGTCTCCTTGCCACTGAAAGTCAACTCCTCATCCTCCTGGTCTCCTATCATTAAGCATCCTCCCATGTGTAGGCACTTAATTTTTTTTCTTTTGAGAGGTTTTTGCCATAGGGCGCGTGTGTTCGCCAGAAGGACAGAGAGAGACAGAGAGACAGAAAGTGAGAAATCACTCCCCAGGGGGGATGGCCATGCCGTAATCCCTTCTCCTCCATTCTCCTCTCAGGATCTTGGGCATGCATGCACACGCTCCCGGTGTGAGTTTAAGCCACTGGGTCCAGGACTCAAACCACGGTCGACTACGTGGAAGTCCAGCGACATAGCCATTACGCTAACTGCTGGTCCCTGTAGGCACTTAGTTTTATCTTTTAACCATTCCACGACCACACAGTTAGAACACACTCTCGATTGTGCTCTTTTAGATAGAAATAGTAGTCCTCACATTTGTTCAATGACTTCTGGTCAACAGAGTACTAGAGTATGCTCACATATATGATCTTATTCCCATACTTCCTTTTACTTCATTTTGCAAATGAGGCTCAAAACCAATTTATCCATTAGGTACATTAGGGTCCAGGGCCCAGAGAGTTTTTGTTTAAATTTCTTTTGAACGTAGAAATAAATGAGCATAAACATACCCAACAATGAACCCAGACTGGATTAGGTTTGTCTCTATACCTATGTATTCATAAAGAACGATTCTAAATATTACTTTATGGAAAAAGGAGTCTATAAAGACAACATCTGGGAATCCCACAGCCCAGTGGGATGCTGACCAATAAAGTGAGGGACCATGTACAGGCATGGCCACTGGGGGCGCTCACCTTCATATAGGAAATGTTCTCGGAACAACAAAATCACCGTGAGCTGATGGCTCACCCAATGTATGATAACTGGAGGCACACAGTTGTATCTGTAGGAGTTCTGGAACACTCAAAAGTAGTTAATTGAAGAACTTTTAATAAGGGGATTAAGTGAAAAGAGTTTAGGGAAGGCAACAAGGGTTGTTTCAATATCTTGGGGCTATTGGGAGCTGAAGAAGAAGACCTGAAGGTCTGAAGGAGAAAGAGAAGGCATAGCTTCTGAAACCCATGTAGAGATCTGTAAGGAAAAGGCTTTTTAGACATAGCTTTGGTCTTTGGAAGAGGGTTACAGTCAACCCTCAGCAACCCAGCCTTGTGGGATCCTGAGGAATAAATACTAAGATTTCACTCACCTCCCATCCTCCCACTCTTGGTTGTGACTGGAAGTCAGAAGGCAAAAGAGTTCCTTGATATAGTTCATTTAGGCCAGCTTCCCAGGGTATAGGTCAGGGCAGAGAAGGGTAGAGAGTTGATGTGGAGGGACAACTAGAAGACAACCAACACAGTAATATATATAAATTCCAGCTTGTGGGTGACTAGCCTAAGGTTTGGAGGAGTTAGTGACTTCTTTAGAATGACACAGTGGAGAGAAGAAGTGGTGTTTGAACTTGGTCAGTCTGACTCTGGAGACTGTGCTTTTAACCACTAGAGCCATCGCCTCTCAGATGAAGACCCTGCATTCAGACATTAGGTTGACCACACACAGTTCAGGTGAGTTTCTTTATCTCTTTGGTCCTCTTAGTTGAGGCAGCAACCAGAAACCCTCATCCACCCTCCTTCAATGGTGCTGGAAGACTCACACTTGATGACTTCTCTTAGGGCCTCCCATGAGCATTGGCAGAGCTGTGTGGTTTGGAAATTCAGAGGCTGCCAAGGTGGAGTCCAAGCTTCCTGCCACCATATAGAGAGCTCAGCTCTCCCGTGAGTAGGGACGTGATTGAGATTTGAACCGCACTTCAATTAAGCCGCTCCTTTCTCAGTCCTCAGGGGAGCATTCTCAGGCTTGAGCCATGCATTGGTGAGAGCTAATGCCATTATCAGATGCCTGTTCACCTTGTACAAATAGGCTTATTAGCACCTCATCAGTCGGGCTATGCACTTTCCTGGCACTGCTTGGAGCCCGTAGCCAAGGATTTCCAATCAGGAATGCAGGGGAAATATCATTAGCAGTAATACTAATCTCTGTATGGCTTTATTTCCTGTCCTATTATTTTCCAGTCCTTTAGCTAATAGGAGGTACATTCACTGTGTGCTATGTACTGCATTATTTTACATGGATTGTCTCATTTCATCTTGGTAATAAAGGAGGTAGGTAATACTTAATCCTTGTTTTACAGATGAGGAAACTGAAGCTTACAGGGCTTAAGAATGATGCCTAGGATGACATGATTAGTGAGTAGCAGATCCAAGCTTTGAACCCAGATAGACTGGCTCCTGAGCCAATACCACTTAACCATGATACCTCTTAGTACCCTCGGTGGCCTGTATTCATAAAACAGGGGACTCTAGCCACTCCCCCCTCCTCCCTTTCAAGGTGAAATGCTGATATATTTAAGGAATAGGGGTATGGTGGATACTACTAATGGTCACCAATATTAATATATTCCTATAAAGTGTCCATTTCTGTTGTAGCTGAGTTGGAGCCATGTGACTATGTCTTGCTCTTTAGATGTGGGCAAAGGTGTCATTTTATTCATTTATTTTCAGTCATTAGAAGATGTGTGATTTTCCCAGTGAAAGAGAAACAGAGAGAGAGAAGGATAAGGAGAAAGCACAGCCCCCTTTCCCCAGTGGAACATTGTCATGACAGAAATTCTTCTCCCTTGATCCATCTTGTCAGGATTTTGGGCATGCATGCACATGTGTCTTATATTTTTCAAACTGCTGGAGCTGGAATTTGAACCATGGTCAGCCATGCGGGATCCAGCTCTCTTAACTACTGGGCTACAGGATTGTCCACAGAAGAGTCACATTTGATCCAGAAATAGTTCTGTGGATTATCAATTACTCTTCCTCTCTCCTTTTCATGATTCCAGAATTGAAGAACTCTGAGAATTCTCAGATGTATGCAGCCCATTACTGCTTGGAGAGAGCCACCACAGGAGAGTTATTTGACATTCATTAATGGTGACATGTGAAAAATAAACCTTTGTTGGGTCAGGGCATTTAGATTTTTGGGTTTCTTTAGTCTCACAGCGTAGTTTATTGTACTATCAATATTGTATAACATTGAAGTAAGGCACTGCTCTAACAGCTGAGTGGTCTGGTGGCAGGCTAAGAGAAACTCCAACATGGAGATCAGAAATGTACCGTGCATGTTACATTGTGCCAAAACATTATCAACGGAACTAACGTGGGAGGCAGATTACGTCACTTATTTAACATCTGAAGAAGAAGAAACTGAAAAACAACATTAGTAATGTGTAGGCTACTGAGTTGGAAAAAACGAAAACTCAGTTTCTTCTACTATAGACTTATAACAACACAGATCACTTCTAAGATCCCCAAATGTGTGGGGATTGCTGCTTTCCAGCAAGCAAGCAGTTAGTGTGCAGTGCACACCAGCTGTAGGTTCTGTGAAGCAAGTCAGTTCTGATGCTGGAAATAGCACCAGAGCCAACAGGTTGAGAGATCTGTACAAGACTACACACTTCAGGGACCAGCAGGTGGTGTGTTGGCTAAGGCGCTGGACACTCCCACATGGCTGACCATGGTTCGAGTCCCAGACCTGGTGGCTTGCTTTCTTTCTTTCTCTCTCTCTCTCTCTGGTCAAATTAAAATAAATGAATGAATAAATAAAATTAAATAAATAATTCTTTTAAAAAAAAAAGAAAAGACTACCCACTTTACACACCAGTTGCAATTCTAGGTCTCTGGACTTTCTGCCTGACTTGCTACAAGTTAGAGTTCCTTCTACTCATTCCTTAGGCTCAATTATTGTGCTAGACTGACTCAAAGAATGTAAGGAAATACTTAAGCTTACTGGTTTATTTTAAAGAATAGTTTAAAGTGGGACCAGCAGTTAGCGTAATGGCTACATTGTAGGACGCCTATTTAGTACAATGGCGTTTGAGGACCGCTTAAACTCACGCAGGGCACATGTGTGTGTGTGCCCAAGATCCCGAGAGGAGAATGAATTGCAGGAGAAGGAATTGCAGCATGGCCATCCCCCCTGGGGGGCGATTTCTCGCTTTCTGTCTCTCTGTCTCTCTCTGTCTTTCTGGTGAGCATACGCACCCTATAGCAAAAACCCCCCAAAAAAAAAAAAAAAAGAAAGAAAGAAAAAGAAAAGAAAAAAAAAAAGAATAGTTTAAAGAATAAATAGAGGGATGAAGAGATACACAGGATGAGGTCAGGAAGGGTCCGAAGTGTGACAGCTTCAGTATCTGTGGAGTTGGGTAATACTATCCTCTTGGCATATGGACGAGTTTCTTGTTAACATTCCTGCAAGTTTCCACATGTTCAGCTTTCTAAAAGTTCTAGAACCCATGTCCTCTTGTTTTTTAAAATAGATATTTTATTACATAGGCAAGATTGAAGCATGGGCAACCATGTAGAAATGTGACTGGGCAAAAGGGTGTGATCTAATGCTGGTAGACTAAGTGGGAGAACGCAGCAAGGCCTGTCTGTTCAGATTCTTCTTGGCCTCCTTGTGCAGCATTCCTCCCCTCTGGGTGAAGCACAGGATCCCTCTGGAATGAGGATCTTGTGAATTTTTATCAGAAAGGCTGTGGGTGGGGGGATTAGAGTTCCTGTGACCTGCTTTAGGGCTACTTTCTATTATTTGCTTTGGGGAGAAAATAGATCAGGTGAAAGGAGGGCAAGAGAAATTCAGATCATCTTTATCTCTTCTAAGATGCTTCAGGAACCAAAGAGAAAAGACCTAGAAAGACAAAAATCTACTGAAACTGACTCAAGAAGAAATGGAAAATTAGAATAGAACTATAACAAATAAAGAGATGAAATTAATAATCAAAACGTTGCCACCATGAAAAGCAGAGGACAGATGGCTTGGCTGGTGAATTCTGCCTAATATTTAGAGAAGATTTAACTCCAATACTTTGCAAATGCTTCCAAAAAAGGTAAGAGGAGGGAACATTTATCTAAGTCATTTTCTGAGGCCAGTATTACTCTGATACCAAAGGCAGGAAATATCACAAGCAGAGACCAAGATCCTTTTCAATATACAATAGATGCAAAATTCTCACTGAAGCACCAGCAAATTGAATCTAGTAAAATGTAAAAAGTTTTATACACCATGATCAAGAGGAACTTAATCCAGGAATGCAAGATCAGTTCATCATATAAAAATCAATAAATAATAATGCACCATATTAATAGAATAAAGGACAAAACCCACGTTATCATTTCAACACATGCAGAAAAGCATTTGTCAAAATCCAACATCCTTTTATGATAAAAACACTCAACAAACTGGAAATAGAAGGGAACTTAATCTGCTGAAAAAGAATGTATGACAACCCCACAGCTAACATCATACTTAATGTTGAAAGGCTGAAAACATTTTCCTTAAGATCAGGAATAAGACAAGAATGCCCACTCTTGTCACTTCTATTCAACATTATATCAGAGGTCTTAGTAAGGAGACTTAACCCAGAAAAAAATAATAAAAGGCTTCTGAATTTTAGAAGAAGTAAAATAATCTCTTATTTGCAGATGATAGGTTCCTGAACTTAGAAAATCCAAAGGAATCCACAAAAAAAATTCTTAGAACTAATAACAAGTTCAACAAAGTTACAGGACATAAGGTCAATATATAGAAAACATGTTGTATACATGAGCCATGAACAGTCTGAAAACAAAAGTAAGAAAACAATTCCAGGGCTGACCCTGTAGCATGGCAGTTAAGAAAGCTGGATCCCATACGGCCAACCATGCAGTTCAATTTCTGGCTTCAGTGACTTGAAAAACACACTGGGTGCATATGTATACATGTCTGAAATCCTGACAGGATGGACACATGGAGGAGAAGGAATTGCTGTGTGATCATACCCTGTTATTGGAAGATGCTTTCTCCCTTTCTCTCTCTTTACCTCTCTGGTGAGTGCATATGCCCTTTGGCAAATGGAAAAAAATAAAAGAAAACAATTTCATTTGCAGTAAAATCAAAAGAATAATATATTTATGGTTAAATGTAACAGAATAAGTCTAATACTTGTGCACTTTTGAAAGTGACAGAACATTGTGGAGAGAAATTAAAGAAGACCTAAACAAATAGAAAGACATTTCGCTTTCATAAATTTGAAGGCTTAATAGTGTTAGGATGGCAGCACTCTCTAAATTAATCTGAATAAGACAATCCCTATCAAAATCCCAGCTTTTTTGCAGAAGTTAACAAGCTGATAATAAAGTCATGTGGAAATTCAAGGAATCCAGAATAGGCAATGCAATCTTGAGAAAGAAGAACAAAATCAGAGGACCCACATTTTTCTGATGTCAAAACATATAACAAAACTGTAGTAATCAAGACATTGTGGTACTGGCATAAGGATAGAGACATGAGGGGACTTCAAAAGGTTCATGGAAAATGGAATAAAAAGACAAAAATTTAAAAATGTAAATTTTGTTTTTCAATATAAATTCCGTCAAGTTTAAGACAATTTTGTAAGTGATGGTATCATTTAGTCCATCCATAACGAACTGCAGTTCCTATGAATTTAATGGCAATGTAGTCTTTTTACATTATGAATTAAAGAAAGATGGATGCCCTTTAAAGATTTTTAAGATTAGGAAACAAAAATTAAGTCAGAAGGAACCAAATCAGGACTGCAGGGTAGATGCCTAATAATTTCTCATTGAAACTTGCAAAACTGCGCCTGTCTGATGAGAGAAATGAGCAGGGGCATTATCGTAGTGGAGAAGGCCTCTCTGCTGAAAATTTCTTGGGTGCCTTTCTGCTAAAGTTTTCGCTACTGTTCTCTAAACACTATCATAATAAGTAAACATTATTGTTCTCTGGCCCTCAAGAAAGCCAACAAGCAAAACATCTTGAGCATCATAAAAACTGTTGCCATGACCTGTGCTCTTGACCAGTCCATTTTGCTTTGACTATACTGCTTCCACCTCTTGGTAGTCATTGCTTTGATTGTTCTTTGTCTTCAGAATCATACCGGTGAAGCTCTGTATTATATCTTGCTATAACTCTTTGAAAAAAAAAAAAGCTTCAGAATTTTTTTTTTGGAGAGGTTTTTGTTATAGGGCACGTGCACTCGCCAGCCAGACAGAGAGAGACAGAGAGACAGAAAGTGAGAAATCACCCCCTAGGGGTGATGGTCACGCCACAATCCATTCTCCTCCATTCTCCTCTCAGGATCTTGGGCACGCACGCACATGCGCCCTGCGTGAGCTTAAGCCACTGGGTCCGGGACTTGAACCGCGGTTGACAACGTGGGAGTCCAGAAACATAGCCATTACGCTAACTGCTGGTCCCAAAATGTTTTAGAATCTTTATAATTTCTTGAAAGCTGTGCTCTGGTGCAACAGGTTGGTTACGCTAACTGCTGGTCCCAAAATGTTTTAGAATCTTTATAATTTCTTGAAAGCTGTGCTCTGGTGCAACAGGTTGGTTTGTTTTTGTTTTTTTTTTTGGGGGGGGGGGGGTTTACATCTCAATTTTATCAAACAAAAAATTCTGTTCAACTTAAATTTTTGCCATGATTGGGTAATCTGAACCAATTGAGATGTCTATGATATTGGCTATTGCTTTTGCTGTTGATTCTTGGTCTTCTTCAATTAGGTTATATACATGATTAAATTTTTTCTTGAAAATTGATGTGCGTGGTCTATTGCTGTGGGTATCATCAACAGCATCACCTCATTCTTTCTTAAAATAGGTATCAAGGATCTAATAAGTGACATAATGGTTAAGGTGCTGGACTCCTACATGGTCATCCATGGTTTGAGTCCTGGACCTGGTGGTTAGAAAATCACATGGGGTGCATATGCATGCAAAAATCCCAGGAAGAAAATGGAGAAGTAGGGATTACGGTGTGGCCATCCCCTGGTGGGTGATTTCTCATTTTCCCCTCTCACTGTATCTCTCTGTCTGTCTCTGGTGAGTGCACGTGCTCCATGGCAAAACCATTTTTTTTTTTAATCAGGTATCCGTTGGTAAACCGCTGGTTTCTTTGGTGCACTTCCCTATAAACTTTTCATAAAGCATCAGTGATTTTACCATTCTTCTGTTTAAGCTTCATCATAAATTTGATGTTGTTTTTGGTTCAATTTTAGCAGAATTCATGCTGCTTTTATAGGATTTCTTTGCAAACTGATGCCTTATCCTTGTTAATACCTCAAACTGGAATCTGTTCAGATGTATTATCATAAATTAGTATTAGTTTATTTTAGTGTAAAAAAGTGTGAAATTCATGCATAACTTTTTCATAATGTGTATTCTCTATAAACTTTTTAAAGGCCCCTTGTATAGAATTTAGAGTATGGAAATAAACCCATATATGTTAGTCAATTAATTTTAGCCAAAAATACCAAGACCATTCTATGGGGAATAAATATTCTCTTCAACAAATGGGGGGGTTTACATCCATCAAACAAAAAAATCTGTTCAACTTAAATTTTTGCCATGATTGGGTAATCTGAACCAATTGAGATGTCTATGATATTGGCTATTGCTTTTGCTGTTGATTCTTGGTCTTCTTCAATTAGGTTATATACATGATTAAATTTTTTCTTGAAAATTGATGTGCGTGGTCTATTGCTGTGGGTATCATCAACAGCATCACCTCATTCTTTCTTAAAATAGGTATCAAGGATCTAATAAGTGACATAATGGTTAAGGTGCTGGACTCCTACATGGTCATCCATGGTTTGAGTCCTGGACCTGGTGGTTAGAAAATCACATGGGGTGCATATGCATGCAAAAATCCCAGGAAGAAAATGGAGAAGTAGGGATTACGGTGTGGCCATCCCCTGGTGGGTGATTTCTCATTTTCCCCTCTCACTGTATCTCTCTGTCTGTCTCTGGTGAGTGCACGTGCTCCATGGCAAAACCATTTTTTTTTTTAATCAGGTATCCGTTGGTAAACTGCTGGTTTCTTTGGTGCACTTCCCTATAAACTTTTCATAAAGCATCAGTGATTTTACCATTCTTCTGTTTAAGCTTCATCATAAATTTGATGTTGTTTTTGGTTCAATTTTAGCAGAATTCATGCTGCTTTTATAGGATTTCTTTGCAAACTGATGCCTTATCCTTGTTAATACCTCAAACTGGAATCTGTTCAGATGTATTATCATAAATTAGTATTAGTTTATTTTAGTGTAAAAAAGTGTGAAATTCATGCATAACTTTTTCATAATGTGTATTCTCTATAAACTTTTTAAAGGCCCCTTGTATAGAATTTAGAGTATGGAAATAAACCCATATATGTTAGTCAATTAATTTTAGCCAAAAATACCAAGACCATTCTATGGGGAATAAATATTCTCTTCAACAAATGGAGCAAGGGAAATGAATATCCATGAAAAGAATAAAATTGGATTCCTATTTCATACCTAATGCAAAAATTTACTCAAAATTTATCAAAGACCCAAATTTAAGAACTAAAACCATACTACTCTTAGAAGAAAACTTAGGCATAAGTCTTCATGGCTTTGGATTAAGCAATAACTTTTTATATATAATACCAAAAGTACAACCAATAATGAAGAAAATAGTCTTCATCAAAATTAAAGGCTATTATGAAGTATTTCAAAGGACACTATAAAGGAAGTGAAAAGGCAATGCTTGGAATAGGAGATAATATTTTCAAGTCATATATATCTGATAAAGCTCTAATAACCAGAAGTCAACAATAAAAGAGAAATAATCTAATTTTAAAATGGACAAAGGATTTAATAGACATTTCTCTAAATAGGATATGCAAATAGACTAGTAAACATGAAAAGATTCTCACCATCATTAGTTATTAGGGAAATGCAAATCAAATCCACAATGAGTTCTTACTTCCCACCCATTAACATGATTGTAATTACATAGAGATAATGACAAGTGCTGGTGAGGATGTAGAGAAACTGGAACCCTCAAACATTGCTGGTGGATATGTCATATGGTGTGGCCATTTTGGAAAACACTTTGAAAGTTTCTCAAATGTTTTACATGGAATTCCTAGATGATCCAGCAATTTCTCTCTAATGTTTTTATCCAAAAGCAATAACGCATGTATCTACATAAAAACCTGTACACAAATGTCAGGGCAGAATCATTCATAATAGCTCAAAAGTGGTACAACCCAACAAGTGAATAGATAAACAAAATATGGTTTATTTATACACTAGAACACTGTTCGGTCATTAAAAAGAAAGCAATTACAGGTTTATATTACAACTTGAAGACATATTAAATGAAATAAATTAGACATAAGGCTACATATTTTATAATTTCATTTATTTGAAACGTCCGGACTAGACAAATTCATAGAGACCAGATCAGAGTGATGGTTTTCAGGAGACACGGTAAGTGGGAAATGAGGAGTGATGCTAATGATTACAAAGTCTCCTTCTGGGCTGGTGAAAATTTTCTGAAATTAGATAGTAGTGATAGTTGTACAACTTTGCAAATAGACTAAAAACCACTGGATATAATGAATATTTGAAAATACTGAACAATATGGTGAGTGAATTATATTTCAATTAAAAAGAAAAAAAATACAGTTTCTCCTTTTTTTTTTCTCAGTAAAAGTTAAATGGGAGAGAGAAAATCCAAAATTATTGAGGTCTGCAGAGTTGGGAAAATTGACTGTTTCTAGTTTCTAAACAGTAAAAGATGAGAATTTAAAAGTTGTTGTATGACAAAAGTCCAAGAAAACGTCTCAGTATACGAAATTAACTCAATATAATATACAGATGTAAGTATTAAAGGCTGAAATATAAACCCTGAAACTTAAAAATTTCTAGAAGAAAATGTAGGGGGGAAAACTTCTATGACATTCGTTTGGGCAATGATTTATTATTATTATTATTATTATTATTATTTTGCTATGAAGCTAAAAACACAGACAGCAAAAGGAAAAACAGACAAATGAGATTATATCAAACTAAAATGCTTCTTTACAGCCAAGGAAACAATCACCAGAGCAAAGAGACAACCTACAGAATGGGAGAAAATATTTGCAAACCTACATTTGAAAAGAGGTTAATATCCAAACATATAAGGAACTCAAACACTCAATAGTATGGAAACAAATAACTCAATTAAAAAGTGAGCAAAGTACCTGAATAGTAATTTCTCAGGAAACCTACAAATGGCCAAGTATATACAAAACTGCTCCACATCACTAATCATCAGAGAAATGCAAATTAATATCACAATAAGATACCACCTCACACTTGTCAACTTAAAAAAAAAAATGGGACACAGTAAAAAAATCCAAAGAAATTTATTTGAACCAGTAATTGGGGATGAGATTCAGATGACAGACTAGTTGCTTAGAAAAGTGCTCACTGAACTGGCTGTTTAGAAGACTCATTTATACAACAAAGAGAAAGACAAGAAGGGGGAAAGTTATAAGCTGTTTGTCAAGAATTTACATTGATCCATTTAAAGTAATGTAGGCAATGGATTGGCTATACATTAGAAATTTTGACAGAGAAAGGATGGGGTCATGTTGTAACCTGCTTAGTTTGTTGGAGCTCTATTTGTTTAGTATAAACTAAAATATACCTTTTAAGGTAATAACCTTATGGGTGTAGAGGGTGTAACCATGGCCTCAATGCTCATCCCTCTCTTGGTATTAATGAGCTTCACATTCCAGGCTATACTGAACTGCTTTTCTTTTTCACATATTTTAGAATGGCTCAAATAAAAAGATAAAAGATAAGAATGTGAAGAAAAGGGAACTCTTCATATTGTTGGTGGAAATGCAAATTAGCAAAGTCATTATGGAAAACAGTATAGAAGTTCATAAAAACTTAAAAATCAAACTACCGTATGATCCAGCAGTCCTATTTTATTTTATGTTATTTTATTTTTTTGAGAGAGGTTTTAGCTATAGGGAGCATGTGCTCGCCAGAAAGACAGAGAGAGACAGAGAGACAGAAAGCGAGAAATCACCCTCTAGGGGGGATGGCCACGCCGCAATCCCTTCTCCTCCATTGTCCTCTTGGGATCTTGGGCATTCACACACACGTGCCCAGCGAGAGTTTAAGCCACTGTGTCTGGGACTTGAACTGCGATCAACTACATGGGAGTCCAGCGACATAGCCATTACGCTAACTGCTGGTAGCAGCAGTCCTATATTTGGGTGTATATCCGAAGGAAATTAAATTAGTTTCTAAAGAGATGTCTGCACACCCATGTTTATTATAACACTATATGCATTAGTCAAGCTATGGGATTAACCTAAGAGTCCATTCATGGATTAATGGATAAAGAAAATGTGGCATATATACACAATGAAACAACTTCCACCCTTGAGAAAGGAGATACTCATTTGTGACAACATGGATGAACACAGAGTACATTATGTTAAGTGGAATAAGCTAGACCCAGAAAGACAAATGATCTCACTTACATGTAGAATCTAAAAAAGCTGAAGTCAGAGAAGTAGAGAATAGAATGATGGTTACAAGGGGCTAATGAGGTAGAGTAGAGACATAGTAATCAAAAGTTACAAAATTTCAGTGAAATAGGAGGAATAGATTTAAGGATCTATGATACAACATGTTGACTATGTTTAATAAAAATGTATTGTGTTCTTGAAAATTACTTAAGAGAGTAGATTTGAAGAGTTCTCAGCACAAAAATATGATAAACAGGGCTGGCCCTATAGTCCAGTGGTTAGGGGAGCCAGATACTACATGGCCAATTGTGGTTGGAATATCAGGCCTGGTGACTTGAAAAACATGCCAGGCGTGTGTGTGTGCATGCCCCAAATCTCTGCAGAATGAAGAAATAGAGAAAAAAGGATTGTAGTGTGACCAGGTGACTTTGGGAGATGTTTTCCTTATTTCTCTCTGTCTCCGGTGAGTACAAGTTCGCTCTGGCAACTGAAAAAAAAAAAAGATAAATATGTGAGATAATGCAAGTGTTACTCAGCTCAATAGTCCTTCCACAGTGTAGACATATGTCAAAACATCATGTTGTATGCATTAAATTTATAGCTTGTACTTTTAAATTAAAAATAGATAAAATGAAAATGCAAAGTCATGTTCTTCCAAATAAAAGAAAAGCCCATGTATGTTTAAACCTAAATGTTTATAACGTGTGGCTTCATTGGCTATTGACTAAGGGTATTAAATATGTGTTTCTATTTCCTCTGAAGACAGGCATTATTTTAGTCTTACAGTTGTTTATAATTGTCATATCGTTCAAGGGAGAGTGGTAAAAGAAAAGATCTGTCAGAAAACAATAGTACATTAGAACACATTAAACAATAGTTGCAAGAAAAAAATTAGATGGAATAGAGGAAATCTAAAATATTGAAGCCCTCCTAGTTGGGAAAACTAACTGCTTCTATAATCATTTTCAAATAGTAGAGATGGGAATTTAAGAGGCTTTGCATGACAGAGGCCAAAAAAGGTCTCAATTGATTAAAATGAATCATAGACATTATCTGATTAAAGGTATGTTCCTTTGCTCCTGCTGACTTTAAGGTACTCACTGTCACTTTGAAAAAGAGGGCATGGGGGACCAGCAGTTAGCGTAATGGCTATGTCGCTGAACTCCCATGTAGTCGACTCAGTGGCTTAAACTCATGCCCAGTGCCTGTGTGTGCCCAAGATCCTGAGAGGAGAATGGAGGAGAGGGGAGAAGAGATGGCGGTGTGGCCATCCCCCCTGGTGGGCGATTTCTTGCTTTCTATCTCTCTGTCACTCTCTGTCTTTTTGGCAAGCACACTTACCTTATAGCAAAAACCTCTCAAAAAAAAAAAAAAAGAAGAAGAAGAAAAGACAAAGAGCATGGGGCAAGAAGGTAAAAGATAAAGCAAATTTAAAAACTGTATTTCATAAAAGGACGTTGAGTGTGGAGATTGGGAAATAGAACGGACTAGATACAAAGATCAGAAGCTTTTCAAAATTTTGAGGAAACAGTTTTGTCAAAGAAACCGCAGTCCTGTATAAAAAGCACAAGTCTGTTAGTTCAGTCTGAAAGAAACCTCTAACGGGAAGTTGCATGTGGCATGAGGGCAGTACTCGTCTCAACTCCCTCTGTAGATGAGGCCAAGGAGAATATGGGTCCAGGAGGAAGCCCCTCTGAGGGTGATTCTAAGGACTTCAAAGAACAATGAGTGAAGAAGTTCCTGCTCCAGGCAAGGCAGCCCTCACATCTGCCACTGGTGTTTCAGTGTGTCCCAGGCCAGCGATTATCATGGGCCTTTCAGTGTCCCCTTTCTGAGTAAGAGTGTTTGTTGTAATTATCCTAGATCTGTTCTATATTTCTAAGGTGGCCTGGGTATGAGGCAGTTATGTGCATTTTTAATTCACAGGTCTTCTCTAAGGGAACCCAGAGCTGTTCCCAATGGGGAGGACCACAGAATGCAAAGACAGAGTAGACTTTGGGTGTTTGTCTGTGAGGAGAGGTTGAAGTTGCTCTCCGTATGGGAGAAAGGAACCAACCAGTGTGCGAGTGCTAGAGATGTCATTGCCCCCCAAACAGGACCACTATGCGCTCCTCTGAATGTCCCAGCCTAAGATGCTGGACAGTCATTTTCCTTTCTTGTAATATCTTCATGACCTTTTGGTATCAAGATTTTTGAGATTTTTAAAATGAGGTTAGATGTTTCTCCTCTCCTACTTTTGGACACATTTCTTTAAATGTTTATAAAGCCCTCTGGGCCTACATTTTTCGAGTTTTCATTTCAGGTTTGATTTCTTGATAGATATAGGACTACTGGTATTTTAAATGTCTTCTTCAGCAATTTTTGATACTTTTATATGTATTTTTAATACCAGAGGGTACATGCACATGAGAAAGAAAGCACTCCTCCAATGGGGTCTGATCATGCCACAAACCTTTTTTCCTCCCTTTGTCCATCCTGACAGGAATCCTGGGCATGTATTCACAAGCCTGGCATGTTTCTTTAGCTGCCAGGACTGGAGTTCAAACTGTAATCAGTCACGTGGGATTTGGTTCTCTTTGCACAGTGCTTAGTCACTGTGCTATAGGGCTGGTACAGTAAATTGAATTTTAAGAAGCTCGTATATTTCACTTAAAATTTCCAATTATTGGTATACATATTAGCATATAAAATGCCAGCTTATTGGCACAATAAATTTTTTTCAGTGATAGAGTGTATGCATGTGCGTGTGTGAGAGACAGAGAGAAAAGAACTCTTGACAATGTCTTGTTATGTCACTATCCCCTCTCTCCAGCCCTGCAGCTCCTCAGAATCCTGGGTGCCCACATGCACACCAAACCCATGGTCAGTCATGTGGCTTCTAGATTTACCAGGTACTATATTACTGCTAACTCAGTGGCTGGGCCATTTTGCCTTTTTATTTTTTTCGTTTATTTTTTGCCATAGGGTGTGTGTGTGTGTGCTTACTAGAGAGGAGAGAGACAGAGAGAGAGAGAGAAAGTGAGAAATCACCAGGAGGGATGGCCAAGCCACAATCCTGCCTCCTCCATTTTCTTCTCAGGATTTTGAGCAGCCATGCACATGTACCCAGCATGGCTTTCCAGATACTGGATCTGAGACATGAACTGTGGTCTGGTATGTGAGAATCCAGCCACCTTAATTACCACACTATTTGCTGGCCCCTTGTCTTTTTTTTTTTTTTAAGTTTACTTATTTCTTGAGTAAACTCACACTGTGCCCTCTCTGTAAGCCCCCTCAGTCATCCAGGATCATGGGTGCGTGCTCCTGGTGTGTATAGATCAACTGAGGAACTAAACTCGTGATCTTCCAATGACGCTTGAGTAAGCCAATTCCTCTCACGACTTTTTTTTAATGCCTCTAAGGTCTGTAGTGATATTCTGTTTGTCAAATCTGGTTTTGGTATTTGTGTTTTTCTTTTCTTTTTCCCCTTGATTGATCTTGCTAAGGATTTATTAATTGTATTAATCTAGTCAAAAAATAAACTAAAAAAAATTGTCAGAGGGTATGTACACTTACCAGGGAGAGACAGAGAAACAGAGAGACAGAGAGAAAGGGGGAGAAAGCATCCCCCAATAGGGTGTGGTGATGCTGAAATCCCTTCTCCCCCATTTCTCCATGCTGTTGGGATTTGGGGCCTTCACACATACGAGCCTGACATATTTTTCAAGCTTCCAGTGCTGAGATTCAAATGATAGTCAGTCATGTGGGATCTGACTCACTTAAACCCTAGGAAATGGGGGCCAGCCTCAAAGAATAAATTTCTTACTTTGTTGATTTTCTGTACTATATGTCTGTTTTCTGTTTTATTGATTTCTGTTCTTTACTTTCCCCTTGTACTTTTTTTTTTTTGAGGGGGGTTTACTTTGCTATTCTTTTTCTAGCTTCCTGAGTTGGAAAGATCTTGGGCTTTAGATCCTTCTAGTTTTTATTTTTTATTTAAATAATTATTTTATTTAATTTTGTTATTACATGTTAACTTTTATGTAATTTTCATCATCCTCATTATTACTTTTAAATTTGACCACAGAGACAGAAAGGTAAAGTGAGAAAGTAAGTCACCAGGTAAGGGACTTGAACCATGGCAACCTTGAGGGAATCCAGCATCCCAACCATCATGCCACCTGCCAGTCCCTACCCTTCTTAACATATGCACCTGAAGGTATTTATTTCCTTCCACGTACTGCATTAGTAGTGCTGTCAGCGTACTGCCTCCCTTTCCCCAAATTTCCAGTAGTGAAAGATTCCTAGATAGTAGAAATGCAGGATGGAACCTGATGAATCCCCGAGTCACTATTTGGAGTACAGCCACGTGGGAGAGCTATTTGCCCTGCACTGGCTTGTGATATAAGAAGAACATAAGATGGTTGGTATGTTGAATTACTGAGATTTTTTTTTCGCTTGCTATAGCCTAACATATCTTGGCTGATACAAGAGGGTATGTTTTATAATAGCTGTTCTTCTTGTCCATATTGCAATTTGCTAAGAAAAATATTATTAAGAGATTGTTACGAAGGTATAGGGGTAATGGAGGGGTATTAAAACACAACACTTAACATGTAACAACTTCAGTAAGTGTGCCTTCTCCATCACATTTGGCATATTCCATTGTCTGTCTTTCAGGGTTGATCCTGCCCTTTGCCATGTTTTTGGATTCCCTTCCCTAAACTATTTCTTCATAGCTCATATTCTCTCTTCTTTCCTTCCCTCCTATTAGAGCAACCTGCAGCTCTCCAACTTTGATGTTATAACTTTTCCTTTCCTTGCATAAGATCAAAGTTCTGTCCATAGAACTTTTTCTACTAACTAAAGCCCCTCAGAGGCCCAGGGCAGAAAAAGGCTATGCTCAGTTGGAGAATCAGGAAGGAAGGGGCCCTTGTAAGCTGAGCACTTTCTTTCCTAGAACCTAGAGCTGCAGTTCTTTTTATTTTCCTGCCATTTACTTTTCTGCTCAGGTTTTGATGGATCTTGTTCCATTTCTTTTATTTATTTATTTATTTACTTATTAATTATTGTCAGAGGGCTTGTGTACTCACCAGAGAGAGAGAGAGAGACAGAAAATCCCCAAATGGGGAGTAGTTAAGCTGTAATCCCTTCTCCTCCATTTCTCCATCTTGTTGGTATTTAGTGTGCACACACACATACACGTGTGCTCATGTGTACCTGGCATGTCTTTCAAGTTGCTGGGGCCAGTATTCCAGTATTTGAACCATGGTCAGCCACATGAGATCTGGCCCCCTTAAACAGTAGGCTATGGGGCCAGCCCTGTTTGTTTGTTTGTTTGTTTTTTGCTTAATTTGTGCTCATAGAAGAGA
>NW_006204627.1:2441556-2442591 GCF_000334495.1 Tupaia belangeri chinensis | reverse complement strand
AAGAGAGAAGAAAAGCAAGAAAACACTCCTCATGGGGAATAATTATGCTACAATCCCTTCTCCATTTTTCTTCCTTTCAGGATTTTGATTGTGTGTGCATATGCTCCATCATGTTTTTCAAGCCACCAGGTGAACCATGCAGTTGGCCATATGAGGTCTAGTCTCTTAAGCCACCAGGCCACCAACTGGCCAACTCGTTTATTTTTTACACTGTTGAAATTATGCTTTTTGTGTTATACTTCTATAACTTTTCTTTTTAAAAAAATTATTTAGAGAGATTTTTGCTCTAGAATGTGTGCACTTGCCAGAGACACAAAGAGACAGAAAGTGAGAAAACACCTCTCCCCACCCCGAGGGGAGATGGCCGCCCTGATATCCCTTCTCCTCCATTCTCCTCTCAGGATTTTGGGCACGCACGCAAATGTGCTCAGTGTGTTTCAAGACTCTGAGTCTGGGACTCAAACCGTGGTTGGCTATGTAGGAGTCCAGTGATGTAACTGTTATACCATCTGCTGGTCCCTCTACCGTTGTAACTCAGGCATTGCTTAATAGCAAGGATACGTTCTGAGAAATGTGTCTTTAGATCATTTTGTCATTGTGTGAATAATCAGAGTGTATTCATACAAATCTACTTGATATAGCCTACTACACACCTAGGCTACACGGTGTACGGCCCTATGCTTCGGGGTCATGTATGTGTCCACCTAAGTATTATCAGAGGGCTTGTGTCATGTGCCATTTCATAGCGAAACTATGTTACTGTAAGATCTTGGCAAAGATCTTTCACTTTCAATTCACATTTCTTTTCTTATCTAAAAACACAATAATTAACTCTAAAGGGCATAGGAGGGGCACTCGATGCCCTGAACTCCCACTCACTAGGCAGAGAGAATTGAACACATGAGCTGCATGGTTTTAGCTGCTAACAGCTAGACAGAAAGGACATCTCTGATATTCTGGGAGTGCCTGCTTAGGCAGAGCTGCCCTTGTCAGCTTTACCAGAGCTACGGTCCTGGTGGGACAGCTTAGTGTTCT
>NW_006204627.1:2426913-2441538 GCF_000334495.1 Tupaia belangeri chinensis | reverse complement strand
GCATCTGGATGTGACTGGAGCAGACATGGGAATGGGGTGGGCAGAAGTCTGTTTGGAACTCCTTGAGGCAGGGTCCAGTCTCTGGACAGTGCTCGCTCTGACCCCGCCTCAGGGGAGGCGCGGCAATGGAAAGTGACTGCAAACAGGAAGTTTGCTGAAATTGCCAGGGGAGTACAGGGCCACCCTGCTTTGTATAATAGTGGCCCACTGGGGGTAGGGAGGGGGTGGTCAGAGCAGTCCTTTCCCCTCATGACAGACAGTCCTTGGGGGCAAATTGAGCACAGCTGTCTGAGCCATGAGCTGGTTTTAAGAAGGAGGGTCAAAAAACCTTATATGGGGTTGCTGCAAGAACTGCCATGCCTCCCATGTTCAGCCTTGATTGGATACCAGTCACCAGTTGATTAAAAGGCAGGGCAAGAGTAGCACTGTAGCCTAGGGGTTGGGGAAGTTGGAGTCTACATGGCTTACTGCACTGCACTGTTTGAATCTCTGCCCTGGTGGCCAGCCAGCATGCATGCCTCAAATCCCATCAGGTTGGAGAAATGGCGTAGAAGGGATTGCAGCATGACCATGCCCCATTGGGGGTGCTTTTTATCTCTCCCCCGTCTGACTTTCTCTGGTGAGCACATACGCCCTATGGCAATTAAAAAAAAAAAGTTAAGAGGGGCCAACAGGTAGTGTGGAGGTTAAGGTGGCTGGGTCCCTTGTGACTGACTGTGTAGTTTGAGTCCCAGACCTGACAGCTTGAGAAACACCCTGGGCACATGAGTGTGCATGCCAAGAATTCCAGGAGGAGAATGGAGGAGAAGGGATTATGGTGTGGCCATCCTCCTGGGAGATGATTTCTCACTTTTTCTCTCTGTCCTCTGGTGAGCACACATGCCCTATAGCAAACTAAAAACAAAACAAAAAGACAAGAGAGGTCAAAGGCCAAAGGTAGTGACTCTCAGCACTGTTCCCAGGTGATTGGCTGAGGAGGAGGGAGAAGCTGGAGGGGCAGGTGGACTAGAGCAGGTGCTTGCAGCCCTCGGCTTTACCAAAGGCCTGTAGGCCTGGGCAGACATGGGAATCTCCTGAGCTGAGAGTAAGCCCTAGGCAGGGGCTTAGTGAGAGCTCATGAATGTCAGAAGATACAGGATAGGGCTGTGAGGAAATGGGCCTTTTGGGACCAGCAGTTGGCCAGGTTAATATGAGAGAGATCAGGTAATTTGGAACCTGGCTTTATGAGAAGCCTACTGTATAATCGAGGTGTCTTCTCTTTCCTCAGGCCTAGGGAGCTAACAGTCCTGATGCTACTAGCCCTGGAGTATTGCCCAAAGCCACATGGTTTCTCTACACTGCCCTACACCTTTGTAAATGGTCTCTCTATTAAATTATCCATTAAATCAATTATCCTAATATGTCCCTCTATTAAATCATCTGCTATTATGAACATTCCTAATAGTCTGTCTATTAAATTATCTACTAAAGCAAGTATCCTAATATGAATGGACCTCCTGTTCACTACTGGGAACCTACTGACATGAAGACCATTCTGGGGTGGCTGGGGAGGTGGGGTGGGGCCTGGCGCTCTAGCTCTCAGTAACTGGTTCCAGAGATGGAGGACGGGGACAGGAGTTTGCATGGTGACATCTTTTACTGCACAAAAACTAAGGACATAGACTTATCTTTTTATACTTTATACTTTGGAGATCCCTGAGAGGAACTCGATAATATGAGGCCTACCTCTTAGGGATGGCTAGAGATCAGGTCGATCTATTGCGTTGTTGGGAAAATCATGACTTACTTTTCTATGCAAAAACGTGTCATGACTTTCCCGATGGCCCAGTGCTTTTGAGGTAAGGATGGGGTGATGGTGTTGGGAGGCAGGAAGGCAGTAAGACCACAGTCCAGGCCACCGACCTCATCCAGATCTATCCCACTTGCTCTTTGGAGAATGGCTGAACAGAGGGCCAGGCCCTAAGCAGGATGAAGAATTAGTGGAGGGGTAGGTGGGATGCGTGGACCTGACACTGGACTGCCTGCACAGGGAGTGGCTCCTGTGGCAGCTCCAGAACTTTGACAGAAGGAATGAAGGCAGTGATAGGGAGGACATTCCTTACCGCTGACTTTCAGAATATGCTCACATGAAAGAATTGCTTGAGAGAGAGAGCTGGAAATGGTCAGAAAACACAGGGGCTAAGGAGGGTAGGCATGAGGCATTTTGAAACAGGCTTATTCTTTTTTTTCATTTTTTAGGCTTCTGCCATAAAGCACGTGTACTCACCAGGGAGAAACAGAGAGAAGGAAAGTAAGAAATCACCCCCTAGAGAGGATGACCATGCTGCAATCCATTCTTCTCCATTCTCCTCTTGGGATTTTTGGGTATACATGCACACACACCTGGAGTGATTTTCAAGCTGTCAGGTCCTCCACTCAAATTGTAGTCGGCCATGTGGGAATCCAGTGCCCTAACTACCACACCATCTGCTGGCTCCTAAAACAGGCTTTTTTCTATACATTTACTAAATGCTGGAAAAGTAACAGCGTTTGAAAAAGTTCATTAAAAATAGTACCACTCTAGAGCATTAAATGTGGCTTTTACCCAGGCCATGTGGTACTTCTCCTTGGTAAAGTCAGGAATTTATATACATTAAAAATTGAACTTTTATGGTATAAACTTGACAGAATATCCAATCACAAAGGTGTGATGGAAATAAAGAGGGGGGAAGTGACTTCTGTGTTATTCTTCTCAGTTCCCCCAGGGCCTTTGCACGTGCTGTTTGCTTAGTTGTTATGCTTTGGTACAACCTTGTACTTTTCCTTCACAGCCCTAGTACAGTTGGAAGTCATGCTTTCCTGTGGTCATCTGATCGATGTCTTGTCTTGCTCACTAGCTAATAACCTCTAAGAAGGTGAGAAATGTGCTCTGTTTGTCACTGTTGCTCCAGGGCCTACTGCCTAACACCTGCTAGATGCCCAATGGGCAGTTCATGGATGACTGCCTGAATGGCTTTATAGCATGTCAGGTTGAGACAGGCTTCCCAAGTAAGAGAAGCTGAAGCCTGATCAAGAATGCTGAAAGCCTCAGATCGGTGTTGCCTGCATTTCTCTGTGTAGAGACGTTTTTCTGACACCATGCTAGCAGGAGGGAATGTGTGATACCAGCATGGTACTGGCTGACATCAAGACTTCACGAAGAAGGGCAGTGAAGACATCAGTCAGGTAGGATCTTGTCAGTACAACAGGAGAGACACACAGCTCCTTTGATTTCCCTGAAATTGTTAAAGGGTTTCCACTCAACTCAGAGGTCTTTGGAGCTTGCAGTGGCTGTTACAGCTATGCAAATATCATGGTATGCTGAGATCAGCTTGGAGAAGTTCTGAGGTGGTGAGATATCAAACTGCAGCATGTTGACATTTTTCTCTGATTTTAAAGTTGTTTTTTTTTTTTAATTTTAAGAGAGAAAGAGAGAGAAAACTCCCCTCCACAGGGTCTCATGCCTCAATATTCACTCCTCAGTCTTTCAGCTAGCCAGGGTTAAAGGCATATATGCTTGCTCAGCAATGTATAGGTCAACCCAGGAACCCAACTCGTCTTCCACCTGGCTTCCAGCACTGCAGAGTGCTACACTACCACTGTACCAACACAACTGGGCCTTTCTCTGCCATTTTTGATGCAAGATTCTAGGCCTTGTATAATCAGGTGAACCATGAAAATCAATCACAGGTATGTTTGCAAAGGAAAGCTACGTCCTCGTGGAGGTATGTGAGAGAGGAAACATGAGGGGATCTTTAAAAAGTTCATAGAAAATACATATTATGGAAAAACTATGCATGGGTTTCGAGAGTTTTACATCGAACTAAACTCATACATTAATCCCATTTTTTCCATAAACATTTTGAAGTCCCTGCCAACTAACGTCATTGGTCAATGATGTTACAGAGCAGTCTGCTGTGGCCAATGGGAAGTGTGATCAGGCTGCTTCATTACAGGATGCCTGGCACGTACCCACTGCCTTTTATTCTTTATCCCTACCTCCTTACTCTCTAAAATTGGGATGTGATGACTGAACCTCTAGTTGTCAGATTTTTCTTGCCAAAGGAAGGACTTTTTGTTCCCACAAGGATGAGGGCCACACTTGAAGGAAAGCAGACAGTGGCTGGAAGAAGTCCAGGGATTTTATAGAGCAGCATGTAACTTCCAACTCTGGGTGGTTTAGTGAAGGAAGGAGAGAAAGAAACTTTACTCTTATTTAGTCCATTATTATTCGGAGTCTCTGTTACCTAAACCTAATCCCAGCGAGTCCATTTGGGAATGTTTAAGTATTGGTATGCCATGACCTGTCACGATGTTTGTTTGGAAAGGGTCTGAACTTTGCCATAGGTGACTGGGAGCTGACCTGGAATGTGGAGGTGGCCAGTGACCCAGGAGCTGGGGAGCAGTTATTGGTGATAGGTGCCCTGACTGCTGACTGATCTGTCTCCTTCTCGAGGACTCGTGCGTTAGACAAATTATGAGCGATGGACACTCTGGCCCACCGGAGTGCTTGGCCTGCTCAGTTCTTTTCAAGACTTCTGAGGACTGGATGGAGCCTTTGCTTCATAGTGTCCTCTGGGTCCTCATTCCTTGACTTGTGGCTTCCCTGGCTCCTGCTTTCCTTTCTCTCCTGCTCCTTCCTGCCTGGAACACAAACAACTCTTCCGTCTGGCTCCCCCTGAGCACCTCGAACCACCTTGCCTGTAGGTCTGGGGAGGTGGATAGTCGATAAAAAGCCATCTGCCCTGCTCTGTTTATGACTTAGTGATACAAAGAGAGTAGTGGAGTTCTGAAATAATACTTTTTTTTTATTCAATTTTTAAATTTTTTTGTTCTTTCAATGACTTTGATTTTTTACTGTAGTAAAACATATATAAACCAAAATTTGCTGTTTTAACCATTGTTTTGATTCTTTTCATACATCTAGTCATTGTATATCATTACAGCTTATAAAATGAATTTTCCCAGTGTTTTAACTATTCTTACAAGTCAGTGATTCTAATTGTACTTGAAACCATCATAGTTTTTTGATTTGCCTAATAAAATGGATTTTTTGTTTGTTTGTTTTGTTTTTTTAAGGTTTGACCATAAGATTTTTGTCAGAGAGGGAAAATGAGAAATTCTGCCCCCTGCTCCCTGCCCCGGGAATGGCCATGCCACAGTCCTGTCTCCTCCATTCTCCTCAGGATTTTAGGCATGCACACACATGTGCCCAGCATAATGTTCAAGGTACCGGGTCCGGAACTCAAACCATGGCCGGCCATATGGGAGTTCAGTGCCTTAACCTCCATATCACCTAGTGGTCCCACCTAATAACACTCTTAAGTTTTATTTTCCCATCCTGAGTATTATATCCCCCATGGGATCATAGTTAAGCTTCTTGTTCTTTCTTTCTTTCTCTTTTTTAAGTTTATTTATTTCTTCCGAGAGAGAGAGAGAGAGAGAGAGAGAGAATATTTCCCCAATAAGGTTCTCATGCCATATTTCATCCCCAGGTTTACCTGGGCCAGATCATGGGCATATGTGTAGCCAGTGTGTAGAGGAAGGCCCAGGATACAAACCCAGTACCTCCCCACATAGGTTCCACTGTGTTACTGCTGAACCACCATTTTATCCTAGGCTCATTCTTAAATAATAGGAATTCAGGAATGGGAAAATCTTTGCATGTCTACTGACACAATTTAAGTTGTGCCTTCCTCCAGGTACCTTTGATCAACCCCACTGAGCTGTGTTGGGTGTTGATGGTGCCCTCAAGGACTCATGGTGGCCAGCCTTCTGGAGTCTGTGTCTGCCCCTCAACTGGGAGGCAAACAGTATGGGATAGGATAGCTACATACCCCACTCCAGGTTTAACCTTTGACCCTATTGCTCATTGAATGGTTGGGTAGGCAGTTCTAATCCAGGACAGCCTGGGGAGAGAGATGCTAGAAGATACAGCCAGGAAGAAATCTTGGGGATAGAATGGGCAATCCCTATGGGCCATGTGTGTGTTAGGGGGGGCGGGGATAGTGCAGGCTGGGTGAGGAGACTATTTTTGGGGACAAAGCCTCATCTGAGCTCTACTCTGCTGACCTTCTTCTCCCTTCTTCCAGAATTCCAGAGTCATACTAGAATTTAAAATTAAAATTTAAAATGATAAGGCAAGAGATAAAGGAGACTGATGGCAGACGATTTGGGGAGTTCAGACAGTGGATTAAATGTGCCAGGCTGAGGCCGTGATTCTCATTGTGGGAGTTTAACTGCATCGAAAAATGATGTAATGGTTAGGCTGAGAGTGGAGTTTTGGAGAATGTGAAAGATGCATGGCGTGGGAACAAGTTAGTGGTGAACTAGGGCCATAAAGCAGCACTTTCACTTGTGCAGGCTAAGATGACCAGGTACAGAGCGCTGGAAGGATGGCAGAGACAGCAGGCCATTCTCAGGTGGTGGAGGGAGCTGCCGATTCCCAGGTTTCACTTTACTCCTGATTACAGAAACTAGGTACCCGCCAGCAGATGGCCATGCCCTGGGGAGCTATGCCCTCAAACTATGGAGAGAATATTTTGTGGTCACTCGCTGTGGGCTCCAAGTCTCAAATCCCTCCTCATTGGTCTTTCTACATTCCAGTCCAGAGAGGAGTCCTGGGTTCCTCCAGGTCCTTGGGCTTAGAGTCTCTCATAAAGAGACTCACCTGATCTTAGCCTGCACCCTCTCCTCTTCTGGCCTGTGCACTGTGCCTGGGAAACTCACCCCACCCCACCAATGTCCTGCCACAATCCTGAGTGCTGTGTGACTAGGGCTAGCTCTCATTCATGCTAATTTCCGAAGTACTCAGGTTTGCCTTTTTTTAAGAAAAATAATTATTTTATTTAACTTTACTTACTTATTTGTTTTTAATTTGACCAGAGAGGGGGAAAGAGAGAGAGGAAGAGAAAGAGAGAGAGAGAGAGAGAGAGAGAAACCCACCAGGTCTGGGACTCACCTCAGTCAGCCACATGGGAGTCCAGCGTCCTTAACCACCACGCCACCTGTCAGCTCTGCCTGTCTTCTTTTCAGGAACCCATTTCAGAAAGAAGGAACCAGATCTTAAAAGTCAGGGGACCAACTTGCTTACGTCTGATCAGAATTGAAGAACTGAAGTCCTAGGGAGGGAGACCAGCACTCCCAGTTGGCCAGAGTCCAAAAGGACTGCCATGGCCTTCTGCGTTCATCTGGAGCCCTGGCTTACTCTCCTTTCATCCCCCATGTACTCCTGATTACCCACGTGTGTCCCGCTGTCAGACCAGATGCCACGATTTCAGGTCACTCAATTAGTAGAGGGCCCCAGGGCATGTTGATCTAAAACTGGCTGCATCCGATAAGGTTCTGCTAAAGTGCTCTCAGAAGCAGAGCCTGTGTTTGTTGCCTCTTGGGGAAGAGTTTGTCCTCTATAATAGGGAACTGGAAAAGGAGGAAGAGAAACTGCGGATTCTGAGGCTGCCATGGCCATCTTGAGAGTGTGTGTACATTGTGGAACAATTATACAGCGAGGGGGGGCCTTAGTAGGGAGTCTGTGGAGTCAACGTACAGTGGAGGGTCACACAGAGCTCTAGTCTCAGGTGTTCTTCAAGGTGCCTAACGGCCTGAATGGGTGGAGCATGGAGCAGTCAGGAGAGAGACTGATGACACGGATGTCTGCTCTGGCATCAGAAGCTGGAGGAGAGACAGGGGGTGCTGCTGGGGTGGGTGAGGCGATGGGGTTGTGCTGGTGGAGACTAGTTAGTTAGGCAGTCAGCCGAGTTCACATTGAATTAAGACAACAGGAGGGATAGGTTAAACCAATGGTTTTGAGTTGGAGGGAGGCATGCAGGATGATCCATTGGAATCTACAAGGAAAATGAAAACGTCTATTTCCTACTACTTTGTGGGTAAAAAATAAAGAAGTTAACCTTCACCAATATGTATTATATGAATAGACACGAGTACCCTCCCTCAGCTCATGTGTTAGGTGTTTGTCATATGAAAGGCATGGTCAGGGAGGAGAGGAGGTTCTGTAACTCAAGGGAGAGGAAAGGTGGGGGGATCACGGCACCCTCACTGGTCCTGTTGCTTTCAAATGTAACATGAGTCTTACCTGTATCCTAACCAGTGGCTAGACGGGTTATATTATCTGTTTTTAACTAAATGATTCTCACCAAAGGACAAGTAGTTGGAAGAAAACCCTACAAAGAAACCCACACCTTGAAAATAATATGAACAACACAAACAAAAGCAAACTCGGCAAAATGGCAAAGCTGACAGTTTCCTACTGTTGTGAGTGTGTACTTGCCAGAGAGATGGAGAGAGAAGGCACCCCTTTATGGGGTGTGGTCATGTGCAATTCTTTCCCCTACCTTTTCCCCTGCACATACACGTGTTTTTCAAGCCATTAAAGCCAGGATGCAAACCACAGCCGGCCTTGTGGGATCCAGCTCCCTATACAGAAAGCTGAACCACTGTGGGGACAGCTCAATTTCCTACTATTAATATGAGATCCATTAGGATGGATCAGTTCAAACAAGGGAATTTACTATGAAGTTCAAGTTTATAAAAAGAAGATGACTTAAAATATGGATTTACGTCACCTTCAGGTATTAGGTAATAGTGGTAAAAAATATGACACTGTGACCAGCAGGACATGTAAAGTCTATAAACCCAGAACGTGAAGACAAATGTCTATGTTTTTTTCCGGGCATATTCCAAGTCATGGAAAACATCATTGTGTACTTTTAGGAATGTAAACATAATACAAATGTTTAGACATCTCTTTTGAGGCTTCTTACTTAATAGGAGAAGACAGAATGTCAGCCTATGGACACTGGAGAAAGCAGCTGCCCTGTTCGCCATGGTTAAAGTGACTGAGCTAGGTCACAGAGAAGATAGCAACACACAAAGACACACTTTGTTGAAAGACACACAGGAGACGTTGTTGAAGAAAAGGTTTCAGAACACAGATGCAGTGGAGATGGGCTCTATGACTGGCTGCAAATAGTAACCTTGCTTCATGTTAAATCTTTGCCATGCTTTTCTTAAATGATCATAATCTTGTTTATATTACATTGAATCACGTATAATCAGCTCATGTGTTAGGTGTTTGTCATATGAAAGGCATGGTCAGGGAGGAGAGGAGGTTCTGTAACTCAAGGGAGAGGAAAGGTGGGGGGATCACGGCACCCTCACTGGTCCTGTTGCTTTCAAATGTAACATGAGTCTTACCTGTATCCTAACCAGTGGCTAGACGGGTTATATTATCTGTTTTTAACTAAATGATTCTCACCAAAGGACAAGTAGTTGGAAGAAAACCCTACAAAGAAACCCACACCTTGAAAATAATATGAACAACACAAACAAAAGCAAACTCGGCAAAATGGCAAAGCTGACAGTTTCCTACTGTTGTGAGTGTGTACTTGCCAGAGAGATGGAGAGAGAAGGCACCCCTTTATGGGGTGTGGTCATGTGCAATTCTTTCCCCTACCTTTTCCCCTGCACATACACGTGTTTTTCAAGCCATTAAAGCCAGGATGCAAACCACAGCCGGCCTTGTGGGATCCAGCTCCCTATACAGAAAGCTGAACCACTGTGGGGACAGCTCAATTTCCTACTATTAATATGAGATCCATTAGGATGGATCAGTTCAAACAAGGGAATTTACTATGAAGTTCAAGTTTATAAAAAGAAGATGACTTAAAATATGGATTTACGTCACCTTCAGGTATTAGGTAATAGTGGTAAAAAATATGACACTGTGACCAGCAGGACATGTAAAGTCTATAAACCCAGAACGTGAAGACAAATGTCTATGTTTTTTTCCGGGCATATTCCAAGTCATGGAAAACATCATTGTGTACTTTTAGGAATGTAAACATAATACAAATGTTTAGACATCTCTTTTGAGGCTTCTTACTTAATAGGAGAAGACAGAATGTCAGCCTATGGACACTGGAGAAAGCAGCTGCCCTGTTCGCCATGGTTAAAGTGACTGAGCTAGGTCACAGAGAAGATAGCAACACACAAAGACACACTTTGTTGAAAGACACACAGGAGACGTTGTTGAAGAAAAGGTTTCAGAACACAGATGCAGTGGAGATGGGCTCTATGACTGGCTGCAAATAGTAACCTTGCTTCATGTTAAATCTTTGCCATGCTTTTCTTAAATGATCATAATCTTGTTTATATTACATTGAATCACGTATAACTTTACAGTGTATTACATTTCTTTTTCCAGTCAATAGAAAGTCATTAATAATCCCCATCATCATCATCAAATAGTTTTCATTATTTTTTTCCAGATTATTATTACTATCATTCCAAGTTTTTAGAACATTCAATCACTAGTTATCATTTTGCTTGTAAAAAGACTTTACCCAACATGAAATACTTCTCAGACCAGTCCAGCGGAGAATACTATACAGGCCATCATCAACAGGTAATAAATCATTTCTGTTTTGCCATCCCTTTTGATGATGACATTTATAAAGTATATTTTTTGTGATCTACTAAAGAAAAGATATGTTCACAAGAGCAAATGACTTACCTAGAAAATCATGCTATAGTTTTAGGTATTGGGTTGTTGGAAATGTCATGACACACTTTTCTATGTAAGAATGTGTCATGACTTTTCCGACCATCCAATATAAGAGTCATGTCCGAGGAGTGGCTGCCCATCTTGAATATAAAATGGGGCCCAGAGAGAGGGGACAGATGACCTGTGAAGCTCGTCGGTCATGTCATTCATTTACAAGCTATGACAGTAAAGATGAAGCAGGAAGAGCACAAAGTACTACAGGATGTCAGTAATAAGGTTAATTTGAAGAGAAAAGTGTTAAAATACAGTAGAATCTTCACAATACTTTGTAATGAGATGTAAAATGAGACGGAAAACCTTTTGTATGACTCATAAATTTTACTGATTGGGAACCAGCAGTTAGCGTAATGGCTATGTCGCTGGATTCCCATGTAGTCGACCGCGGTTCGCGTCCTGGACCCGGTGGCTTAAAGCTCACGCCGGGCACATGTGCACGCGTGCCCAAGATCCCGAGAGGAGAATGGAGGAGAAGGGATTGCAGCGTGACCATCCCCCCTGGGGGGTGACTTCTCGCTTTCTGTCTCTATGTCTCTGTCTGTCTGGCAAGTGCACGTGCCCTATAGCGAAAATCTCTCCAAAAAAAAAAAAGATTTTAAAAAAAGAAGTTTTACTGATTATTTCAAGGTAAAGGACTGGAAAGTAACAGAATTTATTTTTATTTTTATTTTTTTATTTATTTACAAAAGGACAAGTGCCTCAAATTTCTTGCCCCCTGATATGCTGACTTGTGACTATCACAAGTATGCTACCTCGCAGAAGGAAATAAAGGCACATACACGGCTTTCAGGTAAAAGTGACATTTTAGTACTGAATTGTGAAAATAACCGTGCTTTAAAATATTTGTGTTATGGAGAAATAACTTTGAAAGTTGATATTTGGAACAGTATCATGTGATTTTAATGTCAAAATGAAGTGCGTATCACCTTTATTCTCATAGCCACAACCTGCAAAGTTTTATAATCTTCTAAATGCATAATTTCTTTTCACTTTTTTTAAAAAATGACATTTAATGAGTGTACATCTGTGCAGCATATAAATGGTTACTATGAGCATAGAGTGTATATTAGTCCAGTCAAAGATATTACCGTGTACAGTATCACCACCAGATAACTTTTTGTTCTTTGTGTCTTTTAAGTGTTCCCACCCACCCCCCATTTCCTCCCTCCCAAAGGCTTTAAAATTCTGCTTGTTAACAACTTGTAAGAACAGCTGATGAAAACAGCATTGCAAACATTGATTTCACAGATGAAGAAGAATTTTCCTGTGGAATTTCACATTTGCAAAATTGGTGGAGGGGACTTTATTTTATTAAAAAAAATTTTATTATTATTCTAATTTATTTTATACATTCCATCATTGTACATCACTACAGCTTGTAAAATGAATTACCCAACATGAATACACTTCACCCCAGTCCAGTTGAAGATATCATACACATTATCATCAAGAGACAGTTCCCCATTTCTGTGTCCCCTAAATGTCTTCCCTCTATTTTTCTTCTTGATTCCTTTCCTCTCACTCTCCTTCATCTCCCATCCTTTTCCCACATGGTCTCCAGTATTCATAACCGTTTTCCATGCTTCTATGTTTTCTAATATTTCAGTTTCCACCATAGAGTGCAGTCAGTGGTATATATTAAGTGGAGACATACAATGCCTCTCTTTCATAGCCTGGCTCACTTCACTCAGCAGCAAATCTTCTATATTCACCACTTTCTGTCAAAAGCCAGGGTCTTGCTGGTTTTTTTTTTTTAATGGCTGAGTAGTATTCCACAGAGTATATGTACCACACATTTCCATTCAGCTGTTCATGGACATTTGGGTTGGTTCCATGTCCTAGCAATTGTGAATAATACAATAAAAACAGATGTACAAGCAGTTTTCTGACCAAGCATTTTCCTAGCCTTTGGGTAGGAGTGGAATTGCTGGATCATATGGTAGTTCTACTTGTAAAACTTTGAGGAACCTCCATATTGATCTCCCCAGTGGCTGTACTAATTTACATTTCCACCAACAGTGCAGAAGAGTTCCCTTTTCACCACAGCCTCATCAGCACTTATCACTGATTTAAACCGTGAAAATCGTGATTTAATAAGTGCAAAGGGCCAGTGGGTGGTGTGGTGGCTAGGGTGCTGGATTCTCACATGGAATCTACTCTACCACGGTTTGAGTCCCAGAACCTGCGGCCTGAAAATCACCCTAGTGCATGTGCATGTGTGCCCAAAATCCCAAGAGAAGAATGGCAGAGAAGGGATTATGGTGTGGCTATCCTCCTGAGGGGAGGGTATTTTTTTCTCACTTTCCCTCTCTCTTTCTCTCTCTAGTGAGTGCGCATACCCTATGGCAAAAACAAAAACAAAGGTGCAAAAACTGAGTTCTTCTATTTGGGTCTATTTGTCTTTGTGAGATATCTCTCTCTCTCTCTCTCTCTCTCTCTTTGTTTAAAAAATACCAGCCATTAGGACCAACTACTGACATGAACTGAACTTAGAAGCACACATTCTAATCTTATAAAATATTAAAGGAAGGTTTATTAAAGTAATTTTTAATTATGTTGCTCTCACCAAAGAGAAATTACTAATGACTTTAAAGGGAAAGGAGAAGGAATATTGCATCTTTCATTAAAAATGAGGTAATTTGGCACCGCCATGGTGGTGGAGGCAGCAAGGCGCCTCTGGGTAATACTGGAACCTGGCTTCTGACTTCAGGGGACCTGACATGCCTGGCACAGCCCTGTGCCCCTAGTTGGCTGGGAGACTGGGAGGAGGATGATGGTGTAGTGAGACCCTGCCAAAGGGTACCTGTCTCAATAAATAAATAAATAAAATTAATTTTAAAAGCAATTTAAAATGGTTTCATCTTTACTATAACTTTTAATCTTTTTAGTGTATTTTATAATATATATTAATACAGTCTCACTTGCAAATCATTTATAAATAAATACATTGTGAATATCACTGTGGGAGGTGGAAGGAATAAAACTTGATCGGTAAGGGAGACAACTCTGAAAGCAGTTCACGTGGTCAGGACCCACAGTGGTGCTGGCTGATGGATAGTTCTCTTTCCTCTTTGGTGACTAATTTGGTATGAGAGATGGAAGGAAGACCGAGGGCCGGCTCCCAGACCTGTCCGGGTTGAGTGGGCACACGGAGGTACCATTCACTAAGACTGGAAACACAGGAGCAGGCTCTGGAGTGTTCCTGGGAGGCAACTGGGAGCTTGAGTCTGGACGCGTTTTCAGGGGCTTAGGCACCTCTCGTGGAGCCGTTTCCGGGAAGTTAGGTACATGGGCTGCAGCTCTGAGCATTGCAGTCTAGAAAGGAGGTGCAAATCATTAGCCCCTGGGAGATCTTCAAAACCCTGGGAGTGGCTGATCCCTGGAGTGGGCCAGCGGGGTGAGGGAGATGACTGGCAGGCAGGACTCGAGATCCACTGCTGTGGAAAGCCAGGCCATGGAGGGCGAGAATTTCCAGGCACCCAGGTATACGGAAAATTCGGACAAAGGGAGAGGGGAGTGGAGGCTGTCAACTCTGGAAACCGTGTCCTCCAGGCGTTCCAGGAAGGAAGGCGTGGTCAGCAGGCGCAAAAGCTGGGGAGAGGTGAGTGAGCGAGTCTGCAAGGCACTCACTGGCTTTGGCAACCAGGAGGTCATTCCGGACTTTAGGGCGTGTGTAAGAAGGTGGCGTGTGTGTGTGTGTGTGTGTGTGTGTGTGTGTGTGTCTGTGTGCGCGCGCGCGCTGGGAAGTGCGGGAGGCGATCCAAGTGACCAACAGACACCTGGGAAAAACCCATGCTTGCGGGCCGGTTCGGCTACCAGGAGTAAGTCACCTGTGTGGGGCCAGGACCCCAGAACCCTGCGTTGGGGGAGAGTCCTGAAGAGGGAGGACAGGAGGTGGAGCAAATAGGAACGCCATGGGGTGTAAAATCGAGCCCCATGGGGGCAGCGGAGAAGAGGTCGGGGGAGCCTGGTTGGCATCTGACCCCAGAGTGCGGCTCGGGCCCCGCCAAGCCCCGGCGGTGGCGGGC
>NW_006204627.1:2411445-2426656 GCF_000334495.1 Tupaia belangeri chinensis | reverse complement strand
CTGGCTCCAGTGCCCGGCAGCCCGGCTCCGCGGCGCTTGGTGTGCGCCGGGCGCAGCACCTCACCTGCCCTGCAGCCCTGCAGCCCTGCAGTCACCCCCGTTAGGCCCGCGGCATGGCCCTGTCCCCCGAACCCGGTGAGTGCGCGCGATGCTGCACTGCTGACCTTGGGCCGGTGCCCCGCGGACCCTGCAGCCCAGGCGGGAGTCGGGAGCGGACTCGAGCAATGTGGGGTCGGAACCTCGGGGGCTGGCTTTCCAGCTCACAGGCTCAGGGCCAGGTCTGGCTTCAACCCCCAGCCTGCCTTCGCCCAGGCCCCCGTCCTGTCTCTGAGGTGGCCCGGGCTGAGCCGGCAGCATCCCTGCTCCCTGGCGGCCTAGATTGGATGGGCAAAGTCTGGAGAGATTATGAACCTGGGAGTAAACTGCCTCTTAAGTGCCCGGACAAGTTTCCTGGAACCTGAGGGCTGGCCGGATGTGGACAGCAGGGAGATTTCTACCTGGAGGCAGAGGGGGTGGCAGGATGACAGAGCAATGGGGTCGTTTGAGGTCTTCATCCTTACTTCTTGACTGTCGCAGGGCAAAAGAGCTGTGGAGCCTTGTGCTCTGGCAATCTGCTTTCTGCCCTTGAACTTCCTGGTAGCTGCTTTGCCAGCCAAGCTGTTAATGGCTCATGGAGGCTGGCACAGGCCCCTGGGCTGAGTTTTGAGAGGCCCTGGAGTAGGAGAGGCTGCTAACTAGAGTGTCCTTTCTCCAAGCTGTGTGTGGCTGGAGGCCCGGTGAGGACGAGTTAGCAAAGGAGCTGGGTGAAAGCTGGCAGTGCCAGGAGGGATTTCAGCCTGGTCCTGGGCTCTTGCTGGCTCTGCCCTGGATGTGGTGGCCAGCATCTGGCCATCTTCAGGGAAAAGCTGACTGTAGCTAGAGCCCTCAGAGGAGAAATCTTCCCGGAGCTGTGAAGCTCCAATGCTGAGTGCTAACCAGGCAGGTGGAAAGAGCCTCTGTCAGCTCCCACTCTCAGAGTGGGTGGTTGGCCCTGTCTGGCCCCCACACAGGTGACTTCCTATCTCCCTGTAGCTCAAGGTAGAAGTATGAGTCCAGAGCAGAGTGCCCTTCTGAGAGAGCTTAGTTAGCTTCTGAACTGCCCCTGTTCTAGAGGGTCTTCCATCCCCCTGGCCCCATAGGACCCTAGCCCTTACTCTAATCCATGTCATCTTAGTGGGGCTGCTGTCCATCCCTGCCTGGATCTGATGAGCCCCAGAAGGCATCTTTCTCTAACTTGGAAAATGAAGAGTCAATGTAGGAGGTGTTTTCCAAAGCCTGTGCCACTCGATTTTTTTTTTTTGAGACGTTTTTGCTATAGGGCACGTGCGCTCGCCAGAAAGACAGAGAGACACAGAGAGACAGAAAGCTAGAAGTCACCCCCCAAGGGGGTTGACCACGCTGCAATCCCTTTTCCTTTCAGGATATTGGGCATGCACGCACACGTCCTGGTGTGAGTTCAAGCCACTGGGTCTGGGACTCAAACAACGGTTGACTACATGGGAGTCCAGAGACATAGCCATTCCGCCATCTGCTGGTTACAAGCCACTTGATATTAATAGGTGTTTTTTCCTATCATGGCAGTGGTGGAACAGTCAAATAAGTATTGGGTTAAACAAAGTTAAGCAGCTTCCTTTACTGTGGGGGATCTCAGGCATTGGATCTGCAGCAGACGTTGGGCGTGAACCCCCCCCCCCAAGAGGGACTATGGCAAGCAGCATTGTCTGACCTTGTACGTTCTGTGACCTGTGCTCTGAGAGATGCTTGTTTAGATGGAGGCTCTCCAGAATCTGGTTAAAGATGCAGAATGGAATTCCCTGAATGTGGGCCAGCCATGTGGCCTCGTGGCTAAGGAGATCGGATCTCACATGGCAGACCATGGTTCTAGTCTTGCCCCAGCAGCTTGAAAAACCTGCCAGGCATGTGTGCATGTGTACCAGAAATCCCCACAGGATGCAAAAACAGAGAAGGGATTGTGGTGCGACATTGAGGGATGCCTCCTCTCTCTCTCTCTCTCTTTCTCTCTCTACCTATCTCTGGTGAGTGTCTGCACCCTCTGACAAATAAAATAAAATTTCCTGAATGTGCTGGATTCAGATCCATGGATGCCCTGGGCACAGTATCTGCCAGGTATCCACCTTTGCCAAAACACCAGCAGAAGGAATCATTTGCCCCTTCTCCCTTCTGGCTTCGTATTAAGGGGTTTGGATGATTTTTTCCTCTTGCTATAAGTCTGTTTAATTATTTAATGAATAAATATTACCCTCCCTGTTGGTTGCTTGTAGCCTGCCAATTGCAGTGTTTACAAAACAGCTGTGGGGACAGGTGGCCGTAATCTCGGGGCAGCTCCACTCCACAGTGGCTGCGGATCATGTGTCAGCCTATAATCCTGCTCTGTGCTCGCAGGAATGATGATGTGGGCTCGGCAGGGCACATCCTCGCAAGTGGACATGAGGAGGTGACTCAGGCTCCAGTCAGGGCTCCAGCTTGCCTCCCGGTAAACAACTGACCCGTCCTTCCTGGGATCTTCTCCCCAAGATTTCAACAGCATCACAGAAATAGCCATTTTGCTCACGGTTATTTCCCAGACCCACGCCACTCGTCTCAGTCACTAGAAGGCTGTGTGTCTGTTCCGAGCCTTCCTCTCTCCCAAAGCCGTGTGTCCTGTGAGGCTGTTTTCATCTGCCCTGCTTGGTTTAGAGGACTGCTTGGCAGGCCCCACCTTCCCCAGCCAGCGTCAGGAGGCTGTCAGAGCTGGAGCTGGAGGCCCACGTGGGAGCCGTGGAAGCTGGGAGCAGCAGTAAGGAGGGGCAGCTGCAGGGGTGGGCTCAATGGGGCGGCTGTCTTTCCTGGTGTGTGTATGGGTGGGGCGGTCTGGTAAAGCTCCTCAGGTGGCCGGGTCATCTGTGATGTGCAGCTTGTTTGGGGGCAAGAGTGGGACAGGGCTGCCAGCTTGTCGTCCTGGCTTCCACGGCTGTCTGCCTCTGCCCTGAGGTTATCCCCTCTCCCTCAGTCCCTGTCTTTCTCTGGGAAGGGTGGAAGCGGTTCCTGGACCTCCAATCTTTTAATGATGGGTGAGATGGAGGCGCTTATGTTGGTGACTGGGGCCAGAGCTCCCCCTGCCAGTCCTGGGGTGCCTACGGGAGGACTGCTTTGGTGGAGGAGCGGCTTCTGAAGCTTTGTGTAGACAGATCTCCTTGATAAGATGAACCCAGTTGCCAGACAGCCCTGAAGGGGGATTCGAACGAAGCAGCAGAGGTGATGCTATCGCTTGTTGCTACTCAGCTTTCAGGAGGAGTCTGGGCGTTAGAGGGAGGCTGTGGCTGATCTCCTGAACCTGTCGGAGCTGGGACAGTAGTGGCGTTCGTGTTTCCTGGTGAGGGCTGTGAGCAGGGAGGGCCAGGATACTGTGCTCCGAAAGCCACGGTTGTTTTGCCTTGGATAGCTGGCATTACCTGTCCTTTGGGCTCTTGGAAATTTTCCACTTGCGTTTCATATTCTCAGAAGAATTTCCAGCCCAGACTTTTCCTGCTCTGGCTCACTGCTGCTCACAGATATGCAAAGCAGAGACCTCCCAGCCCAACTGCAGCAGACAGGACCCAGCTAGCTGCGCTCACACACCACTCGCACAGCCTGCTGGGCAGCACGCAGGCAGCACCTGGCCCGAGTGTGTCACCCGCGGGCCATCCTCAGCATCGGCCATGGAGACTCCGGCGCCAGGCTCAGGTCTGTGTGGTGGGCTGTGGCCACGGGCATCTTACCAGGCAGGAAACAAGATCGTTTTAGAAGGAGAGGATATAAGTGATACTCTACTTTCTGGAGGGGCTGTGGGGCTGTGAAAAGTTTCTGTTTGTTGCAGCTGGTGGTGTTTTTGAGCTTTCAACTTTGGGGCACTTGCTCAGGCTCATCGGAGCATGTTGTGTGTAATAGAGATAAGTTGTATCACTAGCCAACTGATGCTGGTGAATTCACAGTCAGCCTTCCAAGCCCGCTGGCTTCAGCTGACAAAGCGTTGAAAGCCAAGCATGAACAAGCCTCTGCAGAGTGGGCTCTCCTTGGCTTGCCTGGCCTGGCAAGTGTCGGGAGGTCTGAGAGGGAAGAACTCTGGAGGGGAAGGGGCTGGGGAGAAGCGGTCTGCCAGAAATGTCCAGAAGACAGCAGATGTGCTGCTAAGACCCCTGACAGCCCAGCAGCCACGTGAGCTGCTCGGTCTATACCTGAGTGTGGTATGGAAAGGATTCTTCGCTGGTTACTTATGTCACGGGTAGTGGATCTACTGAAGACTTGAGTGGGCTTGTGCTTGCCAGAGAGAGGGACCAGCAGTTAGCGTAATGGCTAGTCACTGGACTCCCATGTAGTCGACTGCAGTTCGAGTTCCAGACCCAGTGGCTTAAACTCACGCCAGGAACGTGTGCAAGCGTGCCCAAGATCCCGAGAGGAGAATGGAGGAGAAGGGATTGCAGCATGGCCATCCCCCCCGGGGGTGATTTCTCGAAAAAAAAAAAAAAAAAGACAGAGACAGAGACACAAAGTGAAAATCACCTCCCAGGGAGGATGCCCACACCACAATCCCTTCTCTTCCATTCTCCTCTTGGGATCTCGGGCCCACACGCACATGCACCCAGTGTGAGTTTAAGCCACCAGGTCCGGGACTCGAACCACAGTCGGCTACATGGGAGTCCATCAATATAGCCATGACGCCAACTGCTGGACCCTAAAAGAATTATTTTATTTAACTTTATTTATTTATTTATTTTTAATTTGACCTGAAAGGGACAGAGCGAAACAGAGAGGGAAAGTAGAAATCAAGCCACCAGGTTCAGGACTTGAACCACGGTCAATCACATGGGAGTCCAGTGCCCTTAACCACCACGCCACCTGCTGACCCCCATCTAAACTTCTTAAGCTAACGAAAAAGGAAGATATTTTGTAGAAAAATGCAGCTGGAAAAGCCCAACAGTGTCCACTTATCCACAGTTTTGCTTTCTGTGGCTTCAGTTACCCATTGTCAACTGTGGTCCAAAAATAGTTGAGTACTGTACAGCACAATGAGATATTTTGAGAGAGACCGAGAGAGAGACCGCATTAATAAAACTTCTGTCACAGTCTATTGCTATAATTATTCTATTTTCTTGTTTTATTGTGGTTGATCTCTTACTGTGCCTCCTTTATAAATTACACTTTACAGTATTAGGTTGTTGGGAAAGTCATGATTTTTTTTGTTTTGTTTTTCTACGCAAAAATATGTCATGACTTCCTCGATGACTTGATAGATATGTATGTAAAGGGAAAAAAACACTGTATCTACAGAGTTTGATCTTAATACTCTCTGTTGTTTGAAGCGTCTACTGGGGGTCCTAGAACTTATCCGCCACAGATAAGGGAGATCATTGTATGCTGACGTGACCGTGCCAAGCGTGGCAGTATCTGGCATAAGACCCTCAGACATGAAGGACCCCTGTCAACACCTGTTCCTGAGGGGGCCTGGCAGGGTGTGTCTGTGGGTGAGGAAGGGGTAGGAAGGTGGTGGTGGGCCGCTTCTCTGCAGGGGAGGAGCTGAAGCAGAGGCGGGTCTCTGTGGCGTTGGTCCCTTTGGGCTGGCCTTTCTGTATGAAGGGTTAGGTGGAAGACTGCTGACATCTGCTGGAATGAGAAGTTTGATTTATTTTCCTAAATTTCTTTCATTTTATAAAGTCTTAAGTCTGTTCACTGCCTTTTCATTGTCTTTGTATTTGTTAGAGAATGACATTATGTAGCAACATTAATTATATTGGGTTTTCGAAAAGTTATGATGCAATTTTGCAGAGAAAGACATAGGAAAATATGTCATGACTTTTCTGGTAACCCAATAAAATAAGATAACCTGTTACACCCAGGCAACCTGGAATGAGAAGTTTGATTTGTTTTCCTAAATTTCTTTTTTATAAAGTCTTAAGTCTGTTCACTGCCTCTTCATTGTCTTTGTATTTGTTAGAGAATGACGTTATATAGCAACATTAATTATATTGGGTGGTTGGAAAAGTTACTACGCAATTTTGCAGAGAAAAATATGGAAAAATATATCATGACTTTTCTGATGACCCAATAAAATAAGATAACCTGTCACACCCAGGCAACCCTGCCACCTTGTCGTTCAGAGTCTGTGTCTCTCTGCAGCCCTTGTCCTTGAGGTGATGCATTTTCATATCATTGTTGTCAAAGCCTGGGTACGGTTCTATGTATTAACGTTTCATTTACTGTTATTTTACAAGATTTTAAAGTGTGTGAGTACACCAGTCTCATAATTACAATTTTGCTGGTTAACAATGTTTGTCAAGTGAGTATGATCTAGTTTGGACATTTTAAAGCTATGTATATACAGAGCACAGGTAAATATCTTTGTCACTTTCCTTCCTTCAGATTTTCTTCTTAGAAGAAATTTCTAGAAGTGGGGTTTCTTGGGGCGTGGTGACGCCCGCCCTATGGCAGAAGTGGGGCTTCTTGATCAAACCCCACTTCTAGAAATTCTTGGGATGGTGCTTTATGGTATTGGCTACCCTTTCTGTGTATTCTGAGGGTTTGGAGCTCCTACACTTGACTCTGAGTTGGGGAACAGGGTCCTACTTTGTTCTGGCCTGACAGGGCCCCCTGGGTCTGGTTCTTTGTGCTCTCCAGCCTTTTTCTCCCTGTCACCTTCTCTGAACCTCTGCTCTGATGGCTTCCAGATCCCCTTCTCTCTGCTCTCAGGAGATGAAAGCTGCAGTCAGCCCTGTTCCTCTTCGTCTCTGCCAGGCCCTCTGTCCTGGTGTCTATCCTCAGTCCAGCCTGGTGTGGGCTGAGCTAGCTCTTCCTCTTCAGCTCCTTCTCACTCAACCCTGTGGGGTAAGAGAGGCCTGGGAAAGGCATTGCCCTGGGTGTGGAGGGGAAGGAAACTGGTTTCATGGACAAGAGGCCCCCAGACACGCTACTGCCTGTCCCTGGCCTTGGTTCCCCCTTCCTGCCGTGTGGCAGATTAATAAGATCAGAGTAGTGAGCCCAGCTGGGGTACTGGGTCCTCTCTCTGGTACATAGAATTACACTACTTAGAACCAAGAGGGCCTTGGAGACACTTGGTCCAGTCTTTGTCTCACAGGTGAGAAATCTGTGAGGTCAAAGAGTAACTGTCCCCGTTGGCCAGGGGAGTCCCCTCTCCAGTAATCGCTCCCTCTCCCCGCCAGACAGCAACTGGCCATGGTCTCCCCTTCAACCTTGCCTGTCTGGTTGACAAAACCACTTCTCTCTTGAAACCAGCCTTCATGTAGTGGTGGTAAGAGGTGGACAGGAAACTGCCATTCCAGAGCCCCCCTGGTGAAGATGCTCTGTTGCTCGTCCATCCCAGAAGTGGTGTGCTAGGGACCCTGAGAGACCCTGCCCTCACACCCAAAAGACAAAGAGAAGCAGCACAGTGGTTAGGGATGAACTGAGTTAGTAACTGTGAAGCACTTGGCAGTGTACATTTTAGATCTATGTAAGTATTTTCAGAGAGAAGGAAAAGAAAGAAGGAGAGAGAGAGAAGCCAGGTGGTAAGGGTCAGTTACCGATATAAGGAACCAGCGGACAGGGAGGTGACTAAGAAGAGGTTCTTTGAGGGAGTGAGTTGTCAACCAGATGGAGTATCCCTGTCCCCAAACTTTTATTTTATTGGCTGTGTCTGTTTAGAGGGTTCTGGACCGTGGGGACCGTGCAACCGGGATGGCAGATTCTCTTTGTTCAGTGAAAGGCTTCATTTCATGTCACGAAGATGTCCCTCTGGGTTTCCCAGGGCTCTGCTGTAACCTTGTGGGACCTTAAGCTAGTTTTAAACCCTTTGGGCTTTGGCCCTCCCCTCTGTGAAGTCGGGAGTGAGGTGTGATCATTGTGGCAGCAGGAACAGCCCCCTACTAGACTGGAGGAGAGAGGGCTCAGAAGTGTCTCCTGTGTCTTCTCGGTCATGCACATGGGGTCAGGAGCACAGGGCAGTCGCAGTGAGCAGATCCCCTGAGTCCAGGAAGATGGAAGCACACACTCTTCATTCTCTGACTTCCTAAAGCTTGCTTTCTCGTGACATGCAAGCGGCCCTACGCGCTTCACACACAATTACTTACGAGCTCCTTTTAACTTCAGGCACGCTGGGCTTGGGCTGGGGAAGGCCCGAGCAGACAACTGCCCTAAGGCCTTCCTCAGGTAGGCCTTCCCTCATTTCAGCGCCCTCCCGCCCTAAGGCCTTCCTCAGGTAGGCCTTCCCTTTCAGTGCCCACCTGCCCTTCCCCATGCTGGTGACTTGGGCCATCCAGGAATTCATGAAGGTTAACCCTAGTTCTTTCTTTGCTAGCCGAGATGCCGCGCCAGTTCCCCAAGCTGAACATCTCTGAAGTGGATGAACAAGTCCGCCTCCTGGCCGAGAAGGTGTTTGCTAAAGTGCTCCGAGAAGAGGATAGCAAAGATGCCTTGTCCCTCTTCACCGTGCCCGAGGACTGCCCCATTGGGCAGAAGGAAGCCAAGGAGAGGGAGCTGCAGAAGGAGCTGGCGGAGCAGAAGTCAGTGGAGACCGCCAAAAGGTTTGTCACCGAGACTCAGCTTTCACGAGCCCAGAGCCAGGTAGACCTGGCGGGCTGCGGGTGTGTGTCCTGGGAGGAGGCGCTCTGGGGGCTGGCACGTCCCAGAAACTCCGCTGATCTCTTAACCGATACCATGTCACTCACTGTTTATTACATAATTATTTACCGGCGCCTCTGTTAAGTTGAAAATATCAAAAACCACTTTCTCCCTGCTATGTTTGAGATGACAAATGATATGCATAAATATAGACTATTTTCCATTAAGCATATATATTATTTCGAAATTATGATTCCTGGTTTACAAATAATCCCTGCACACCTTGTAGGGTCCAGGGTGGTTTTTCAAAGCATGCATTTGGTGTGTGATAATCAAATCAAGGATATAGATATGTTTATTCTCTTCAACATCGAATATTACATTATGTTGTATACATTTGATAATAGTTCTATCAGAGTTTTTCCCCCTAAATGTATATTTTGAATTCTCAGGGTCATGTTTAGCCAGCTCGTGTATACACTTCCATAACCTAGTGCATTCTTCACATGCATGCTTGTGTCTGTGGCTCATTTTCTCCCGACCTTCCCACCCCCGGCCTGGGAGCTTCTGGTATCTACCATTGTCATCTCTGCTTCTGTGCCAGCGAGTGCATTTCTGCCAGAGTCCAGGCATCGTTTCCTCTTCTTTTTGGAAATTTTAAGATTTCTTTGGAAACGTCAGTTTTACCTCTTTTTCGGTCAGCCAGGGCAAAGGCCTTCAAGAACCTCGCGGAAGTCCATGTATTAATAGCTAGCGGTCTGTTCAGGGGAGCAGTGCTGAGCCTAACGGCTGGCCTTGTGCTCTCTGATAAGAAGTTTGGAACTTAGTCCAAGTGCAACGGGAGGCTCTCCTTCGTCCACAGCTTATCTCACCTGCACGGCAGAATTAAAGAGTGAAAGCCCTGGGGAAGTGCCTAGCCAGGCTGTGGCTGGGTGCCCACCTGCCCCGCACACTGCAGACCTAGGTAGTTCACAGTGTGGAACTTGGAGCCTTCTCTGGGGCTAATCAGTGATCACAGCCTTCCCAGACTAACACCTCTTTTTTATAAAAGAATTATTTATTTAACTTTATTTACTATTATTATTTTTTAATTTGATGAGAGATAGAAATAGAGATAGAGAGATAGAGAGAGAGAGAGAAAGTGAGAAGGCAACCCACCAAGTCCAGGACTCAAACCACAGTTAGCCATGTGGGAGTCCAGCTCCTTAACCATCATACCACCTGCCATCCCCTACTTCCTCATTTTCAAAGGCAAGTCCTTTCTTTTCTGGGTAGTGTAGAATTTCAACACATTCCTAACTTTTTCTGGAAAGAAGTTCCAAAAGTTGACTGTTGTATAGAGACAAGAATGGCCCCTCACCACCTGTAAGATTGGAGTTTTCCTCGGCTGGGCTGTGAGCCCAGGAAGGCAGGGGCTGCTGATGCCATGGGACAACCCCTGAGCGCTAGCCGTGTGCTGGGGAAGGTGGAGGGCCCCAGCCCCAGCCTCCATAGCGTGCTTATCCCTGGAGGGTGAAGGAGAGTATGACTGCAGAGGCCCTCACCCCGCTCCTCCAGAGTAACTCACTGGCTGCCTTCATGAGCTAAAAGGTCTGCAGGGCCTTCTGTGTGTGATGAATTGAGCATTTGGGGCCCTCGATAATGAGAGGAGAAGGCGTCCTGACATTTTTTATTGCTAGGAACAATACATTTCAGAGGCCACTTTCCATTACAGAGTCATGCTGGGCCCAGCATCTGCAGAAAAGAAACTGCTCTTCCCAGCAGTGCCCAGGCTACAGGGAAACTGGAAAGCTCTTTACTCCAAGTCCAAGGGATGCTCTGGGTTTCCAGAAATCCCTCTGCAAACTCCTCTCCAGACACTTTGCTCTGCCCCGGCCTGTTGGGTTGTGGGGTCTTGGTTTGTGTCCACCTGCCCCATTTGACTCTCCTTGTGTCTGGCTCCCTCTGGCTCTCCAGGATCTAGCAGAGTGACTGCAGCTCCCTGGACCTCTTCCACCACTCCCATCCAAGCTCTGTGACCCCAGGCTACTAAGGAACTCTCTGGGCTCCAGCTTCTTGCTCATCTGGAAAGTGGGGATGATAATAGCAGCTGCCTTCTCAGGAGGTTGTGAGGAATGAGGGAATTCACATGTAAAGCCCAGCACAGTGCCTGGGCCGTGGCATGCTCCGTGCACATGTTAGCCTCTCACCCAACTTCCTGCTGCTGAGATGGGCAGCAGTCGCAGCCCCTGCCATCCAGTGCTCTCCGTAAGCCCAAGTACCAGCCTGTGCGGTTTGCGTTCATTCTCTAATCCACATGTCAAGCTTCTCAAGTACGTATTCCTAACATCCTGGCTTTGCAGATTAGGAAACAAAGGCTTAAATAAGTCAAATTGGCTTACACAAAAAGACATGGCAAGTAGGTGACAGAGCAGGGACTGGAACTCACACCTTTTGATGCTAGACCTCATGCTTTATTTTATTTAATTACCACAGGGTATGTGTGCTCGCTAGAGAGAGGCAGAGAGATCGAGAAAGCACACCCCCCCCATGGGGCGTGATCACACTGCAATCCCTTCTCTTCCGTTTCTCCATCCTGTCGGGATTTTGCGTATGCACACACATGTACTCACTGTGTTTGCAAGTCACTGGGGTCGGGACTCAAACCTCAGTTAGCCATGTGGGATCCAGCCCCCTTAACTGCTAGACTGTGAGATTGGCCCTTGACTCCACACTTTAACCATGAGGTTATCCTGTCTTCAGGCAGAAGTGGAGCTTTGGTCCCACGGTCTATAGACACTGGAATGCCACTTAATGCCACTCTGTGGAATATAATTGTGGCTTCTGAATGAACTGGAGGGAAGCAGGCCAAAGTGTCCCCTCTGCCCAGTGACTTCTTTTTTTTTTTTTTTTTGAGAGTTTTTTTTCTTATTGGGTGCATGCACTCACCAGAAAGACAGAGAGAGAGACAGAGAGATAGAAAGCAACAAATCACCCCCCAGAGGGGATGGTCACACCGCAATTCCTTCTCCTCCATTCTCGTCTTGGGATCTTGGGCACGCACACACATGCACCCGGCATGAGTTTAAGCCACCGGGTCCGGGACTCGAACCACGGTCGACTACATGGGAGTCCAGCAACATAGCCATTACGCTAACTGCTGGTCCCCCTAGTGGCTTCTTTTCTGAAACAAAGCTTGGTCCCTGGTCTACCTGGCAGAGTCCCTAGGGTCCTTGGGGCTTGTGCATGCCTGATGTTGTCTTTGAGTTTCACAGCTCCCTGGGGTGCATTTATGCAAATGTTCAGACTTTAACGTTTTTTCCAGAGACCAACAAGACAGCTGTGGCTGTCTCCTTAGGAAGCATCTCTTAGCCAGGTCTCTGCTGAGATTCTCTGGGAGAGACGGTTGAGCTCGAAGGGGTGAGCTATCTATGGAAGCCATGTTAGGAGGCAACGATGAGAACAGGAGAAGCCTGCTGGTACCCAGAGCTGTCTCTTGCTCAGTCTGAATCTCACCCACATCAGCTAGCTGGAGTTCACCTTTCCTGCCAATGCAGGTATTGGAACTTAGCCAACACTAGTGTCAATACGAGGAATTTCTGAGCAGCCAAAGTGCTCAGCAGGGCTCCTCTAGCTCACCTCCTCACCTCTCCCCTTTTTCTTCTTCTGTGGCTTTATGGAGATGAGATAATTCATATACCTTCCAATCTCAGTAGTTTTGATCATATTTGCAACCATCACCACAGTCCTTTTATTTTAAAAGAAGAATTCTTTTTCGTTAAAAGAATTATTTATTTAATTTTATTAATTATTATTATTTCCTAGCTTGCTATCAGGCACACACACTCACCAGAGAGAGACAGGGAGAGAGACAGAGAAAAAGAGGAAAAGTGAGAAAGCAAGCTTCCAGATCCAGGAATCGAACCATGGTTGGCCATGTGGGAGTCCAGCGCCTTAACTACCACACCACTTACTGCCTCCCGCAGTCCACTTTAGAACATTTTCATCATTCTCCAAAGAAACCCTGTACCCTTTAGCAGTGACAATGTTCATATTTTAATGGAGGATGCCCTTTCCCACCGCCTTCTCCCTCTATGGCATCTCTACCTCATCTCCTATGTACTCTTGCTTTATGCAGAGTACTGATGAGCTGGCCGTCTCGTTTCTTATCCTGTGGCAGATGTAAAGAAGCAGATTAGAAGTGGGGAGAGGGACTCGTAGAGGCAGGCCACATGAGGTGAAGTGTGGTGATAAAAGTGTGGGCTTCGGAGTCAGACCAACTGGGTTCAAGTGACAGCCAGGCACATAGGACTGAGTAGCCTTGGTCAAGGCACTGAGCCAGTTTCCTGATCCGCAAAACAAGGATAATGAAAGGACCCACCTTGGGAAAATTAAATGAGCTAATGCCCAGAAAATACTTAGCATCACTCATGTTCCTGTCTTTGTCATTACTTGGCAATCAGCAGTGAGGGAGGGAGAATAATGAAAAGCAGACACAGGAATTCGAAGCACACAGTCCGGGACAACACCTCAGATCGTGACTGGAGACTACGTGATAGCCCTGAGTCATCGGGAGAACTTGAAATTATGCTCAGCACACTCTGATTCAGAGTGCAGGAATTCTGTATTTCATTGAAAAAAAGTCGCACTGACTTAAAAAACAGGTTAGGATCTAAGGAGGCAGACTTTGAAATACCTGGCTATGCAGAACAACCATGTCACCGAGGACGTTTTGAGTAAAACAGATGAACCAGGTGTTAGGAAGTGAGCCTGACACAGCTGAGGTGTTGTGAAATCATGTTGTTTTATGAAACTTTATTTTGTGGAACGTCTTAAATCAGATAACTAAAAACATCCAGGGCTACTGACAAAGGAGTTTCATTTGAAACAGTTCATTCATTTGCCTTTTTCTTTTAAGTTTATTTATTTATTTCTTCCATGAGTGTTGGGAGGGGTGAGCAGCTCCCCCAGTAGTGTCCCACACCGTGATCCACACAGCCCAGGCCTTCCCTGGATCATGGACGTACTCAGGGAGGTCTCTGGACATTAACCCAGAATCTTCCATGTAGATTAGTCTTGAAGAGTGCTTTTGTCACTGCACCACCATCTGGCCCAACATTTTTTTCCTTAAAGTTAAGACTAGAGATTGTAACACTATTTCAAAGTTAGTGAGGATCGTCCTTCATTTTTGGCTCTGGGGTCTTTAACTGAGTAGGATGGGGGCAAGGGAGAAGCAGAGGCTACAGTTTATCAGGGGTGGTGGGGAGAGAAGGAGAGAGGGCAGGCCAGGAGGGCACAGGCACAGAGGGGAGTAAAGAGAGACAGAGAAGTCTACACCTGGTGGGTTCCACCCCACCTGGTCAGGCTGCTGGTCAGCTAGCCATGCACGGAAGTGAAGTGTCTCTGTGAGTCTCAGCGCCTGCTCCATACCCTTCTTTGAAGCCCAGTGGGCAGCGGGCAGCACAGTCCGCTCTCTGCATTCTCCTCTCCAGATGGGCTGGGACTGCTGGTTGTAATCTCAGAGTAGGTGCCAGCCCTTCAGCTGCTCCTGTCCTTAGACTGGGGTCCCAGCTCCACCAGGGTCAACGTGGCCAGAGTGGAAGCTGTAGGAAGAGGGGAGCCTCTGGAAGTGATGGCTGCAGATGCCTGCGCCCCAAGTGCACGTGGCTGAGAAAGTTTGGGTTGCTCTGTGACCCCTGCCCCTTTACAGAGGTCATCCTCTGGAGTGGGAGGGGCTGGTCTGAGCACTGGGGGAGGGGTCCTATGGGCCTCCCACTTGGACATGCCCTCCTCTCCCTCTGTCCCCGCTGTTCCCCTGTTCCCACCCGGTTTGGATTAAGTGTCTCCTCTGGGATCCCAAAATATCTGGGGCATCTCATTACACCAACCGCACTGGATGATAGCAGTCTGTTGAAGCGTCTGGGCCCTTCTCTGCCGTCACTCAGGCAGCCCCTGGAGTCAGGAGCTGTGCTTCCTCTGCCCCTGCCCCCAGGGCCTAGCACGCAGAGCTTCTCTGAATGAAGAGGGCCCACTGCACACACCTGAGAGGCTGCTGAAAGTTTGCTCTGGTGCCCGTCCCTGCCTGGAGGACAGACCATCAGGGCAGTGGCTTCAGAAGGTCTGTGTGGAGGTGCTGGCTGCCCTCTGGAAGGGCAGAGGGCCTGGAGGAGTCTGTTATTTATTGTCATTGTAAGTTGGCACATAATAACTGTATGTATTTATAGGGTACAGTGGGGTGTTTTGGTATATAAATACAATGTGTAATGTCAGGGTGTTTAGCATGTCTATTGCCCCAAACATTTATCATTATTTTGTGTTGGGAACATTCACACTCTCCTCTTCTAGCTATTTTGAAATAGGCAATGAATTGTTTGGATTTAGCATATGAGTCAGATGTTATAAAGGGGAGGCTCTGGGTGCCTGGTTCCCAGTTGCTGAGGAGGGCCTGGAGGGGGCAGAGTCAGGGTGGGAATGCAGTGGATGGTGCGGCAGCCAAGACCAGGCAGCTGTAGGAGACAGCCCCCGTGGCCAGATCACCTCCTGTCTTCAGGGCCTGGCCAGCAAGAAGGTCCCTGTGGCCCGGGAGGACCATCCATTCAGGAAT
>NW_006204627.1:2390902-2411287 GCF_000334495.1 Tupaia belangeri chinensis | reverse complement strand
CCTGCCCAGCAAGAAGGTCCCGGTGGCCCGGGAGGCCCATCCATTCAGTAATGCCGAGGCTGCTCTCTGGCCCTTTGGCTTAGCCCAAGCTTGGCCTGCAGCCCTGTCCTCACAGCCCCACGCCCTGCCAGCTCCTTGGCAAGAGTTTGTTCCTGCCAGGTGTTTGCGTGGGCAGGGGAAGGAGGGGGCATGCCAGCTGTGGCAGGGCGAGCTGGCTCCTTCTGGTGTCCCGGGGGCTAGCACAAGTGCAGCAGGTGGGACTGTGGACAGACAGATCTTGGCATCATAAGGAAGTGCTTTCTAACAGTGGCAACAGACCATGTTTTGTTCAACTTTGTGTTTGTGTTTCCAGCTCTGGCCTAGTCCAGGGGAGGTGCTTGGTAAATGCTTATTGAGTACGTGATAGGACGCTGATGTCTTATTCAGGAATGTAGTGAGCTCTCTGTCCTTGGGGGTGTGCAAGTGAAGGCTGCCTTAGTGAGAGACTGGGGTGAATGGTCTTCCAGCCAAGAGACCCCATGGTCCCATAATTCAGATAATGGTAACTTCTATTTTTGTGGAGACAGACTAGACTTCTGATAGCCTGGAGAGGGAAACAAGGGTGTTCATGTGGGCATACGCACACACACACACTCACAGGATGTTTCTCAAAGCAGCCTAATGTGTGTGTAACGTAGGGTCAGAGGCAGGGCAAAGGCTCACTCTTAAAAAGGGGCTGCATCCGTCTTGCAGGTGTAAACAGCCTTGCCACTAACAGATGTGATAACTCTGGTCAAGTGGGTAAGAACTGGAGGACCGTAGCAAGTAGTGGGTACATAAACCGGGGAGCTGCCCTGGGGTTCCCGAACATTCGGCGGTAAGGACACCTGGCTAGCAGCAGCAAGAAGACAGCTGCTCCTGGTGAGCCACGAGGCCTCCTTGGAAGTCAGCTGATTTCCCCACACCTGAGGGAGTCACCAGTGCCTGGAGGAGAGGAGGGATTCCATGGACTCTGGTGGCTCACAGTTGCCACTGAGGCTTTTGCTGGTGGCTGGCGGCCCTGGTTGTGGTAGATAAATCACCAGGAAGGTGCTGACCCCAGTAGCGGAGGTAAGGCAGGTAGTCAGCTAGTATGTGGCCCTGCACACTGTGGGTGGCAGTGCAGGAGACTGTGAGCCACTGAGGACAGAGGGAGACATGGGAGAGGCGAGTGCTGCTGGCCTTGCCTTAATTAATGTTGGGTAGCTCCCTTCCTGGCATTCCAGGAGGCAGGGTGACAGCATTTGAGACATTACTATTTCCTTAATGAGGCAGGTGGAGTCATGGCAGATTAGCCTTACAAATATGCATGACCCTGTGGCATTTAAAGAAACCTGTGCCTGAGAGTTCATAAAAATCATCTTTTGGTGCCAAAATGCCAGGTCCAGAGGAGCCTGAAATAGGTGTGGATGAATCCCTTTCCCAGAGCAGAGATGCAGAGATGCAGTTCTGTGTCTGCTCTGGCCTCAGTGGTGACTGCAGTGGTGAGGATGGTAACTGTCAGCCTTGAGGAGGGAGCAGCAGTGGAGAGCAGCCACTTGTTGTGAGCTCCTTTCCCTCTCTGGGCTCCTGATTTCTCTATTAAACAAGGAGGTTGGTCTAGTTGATTATTTCTGCCCCTTCTGACTTGAATGGTCCTGATTTCTCTCTGTGAAATACAGTGTTAGCGTCGATCCCTGACTCTGCTCATCTTCCTTCCTGAGACCGTTCATATGTGAAGACTTCAGAGTTTGCTGAAGATTGTATGCTTCCCACACCTTGGGGAGAGAGAGCCTGGTTGATCTGACATCATCTTCACACCTTGTTCTAGTCCAGTGTGTTGCCAGTAACATAAATACCCAAGTCTGGGTAATTTATAAGAAGAGAGATGTATTTAGCTCTTAGTCTTGGAGGTCCAGATGCTGCATCTGGTCAGGGCCTTCTTGCTGGTGTGTAACACAAGCAAGGGCGTCACATGGTGAGAGAGCAGGAGTGCGTGTGTCTGTGTCCATGTCTGTGCCTCCTTATGAACCTATGCATATCCAATCTCTCATCCGAATCTCCCAACGTTTGCACCTCTCAATGCCACAGTCAGATCAAGTTTCCACCCTCTTAATCCCATCACAGCCAAATCTTGACTCATGAATTTGGGGGGACGCTTAAACCACAGCACCTCTCAGGCTCTGTGGTGCTACAGCTTCTGCGGTGTGCTCTGCCGTCTGTCTCTCTGTCTCTGGTGGCATTTGCCTACTCGAATACCCTGTGTCCTGTGCACACACAGCCCACAGCAGTTTGTAGTGATGGCAGGTGGGATGTCTGGAGGGCTGAACTGTATCTCACACAGAGAGATGTGTGCAAGAAGAAGGCATAAGTAATTGGAAAGTTCTTAATGTAGCATCAAAAACAGTGATTAATCATAACAAAAACCCCCAGCCTTATGTAAAACAGATTCTTTATCACTTTTCTCTGATTAGCTGCTCATGTCTCCCACTTTTCCTTGTCCTTGGCTTGTAGAAAGAAAAGTTTCAAGATGATTCGATCCCAGTCCCTGTCTCTGCAAATGCCGACGCAGCAAGATTGGAAGGGTCCCCCGACAGCCAGCCCGGCCATGTCTCCCGCAACCCCCGTGCTCGCTGGAGCCACTGCCCAGCCCACGCCAGCACCCTATGTCATGCCCGAGTTCCAGCGGGTCACCATCAGTGGCGATTACTGTGCTGGGGTAAGGTGTCTCCTTGGGCTCCCCTGAGTCTATGGGAGTGTTGTATATGCCTTGCACATAGAGGCCAGGGGCCCCTGGGACCGTTGGATCACATCCACCCCTGAAGCTCAGCCCAGTCTGTAGGTATTTGGGAAGAGGCAAAGAGGAATTATAGGAGTCTGAAGAGAAGGAGGGTCCTGCCGAGGTCATGGGGTGTGGGTTTTCTAGGGTGCTGCCCATCCCTGTGAGGAGGGTCCAGGGCTGTAGGCCGGTGGATGGTGGCTGTCAAATTTCCATGTTTTCTAGGTCCTCCCTCCCTGTGGCCCATTGAGAACAGTGCCAGCATGGGCCCCTAGGCCTTCCCCAGTGTTTCATGGATTAGGGGTCATGGCATTGATTGGCTTGTGTGAAATTGGTTATTGCCGAATCAGCTCTTCTTACATTGCGCAGGTTCTGTACCCTTAGAAATGGGCTAGGTCTGCTCAGTCAGAAAGGGAGGATCTTGATTCACAAGTGAACAAGCTTGGGTTACACCAAACCAGTGAATTTAGTCACTGTGGAGGTGCTAATTGTGTCTGATTGGAGGATGAGTTTTTATTGCTTATTTCTTAAAGAGAAATATCACGAAGTTAGTGCCAAGATTAACTTTGGGTCTGTCTTGCTGGCTCCAAACACATTATTCAAGCCTCAGTTGGCCTTGTTAGTTTCTCTTCTTTTTTAAAGTCATTGTTGTTCTTTGTAACTTTTTCTTTTGTGAGAAGTTTTTACTATAGGGCACTGGCACTCTCCAGACAGACAGAGAGACAGAGAGACAGAAAGCGAGAAATCAACCCCCAGAAGGAATGGCCATGCCACAATCCCTTCTCCTCCATTCTCCTCTCAGGATCTTGGGCACACATGCACACACAGCCAGCATGAGTTTAAGCCACCGGGTCTGGGACTCGAACCGCAGTTGACTACATGGGAGTCCAGTGACATAGCCATTATGTCATCTGCTGGTCCCCTTTGTAACTTTTTTTAAAGCTCATTTATTTATTTCTTCTGAGAGAGACAGAAACAGAGAGAGACAGAGACACAGAGAGGGAGAGAGTGACAGGCACACCCAACAGGGTCATCATGCCATGATCCACCCTAAGCCTCAACCAGCCAGAATTCTGGCATGCATATGTGCACACATTGTGTACAGGGAGAACTCAGGATGCGAACCTCGGACCTTCCTGTGTACTCTTAGCATCACACACATGTATGACCACTGTGCTCCAGTGACTGAGATCTTTCTCTCTTCTTTCTAGTAATAGTTGTAGAATATGTAGTAAATCTGAAGAAGAAAGCTACTTATTACTCTTCTTAAATTTTTTTTTTTTTTTTTTAGATTTTTTTGCCATAGGGCTTATGTACTCACTGGAGAGAGACAGGGAGAGGAAAAGGGCATAATCATCCCCACAATCCCTTCTCCATTCTCCTCTAGAAATTGTGGGCACATACAGACATGTACCTGGTGTGTTTTTCAGGTGTCCAGGTCCAGGACTTGAACTATAGAGTTGACCATGTGGAATCTAGTGCCTCGACTGCCCTGCCACTGGCTGGCCCTTAAAATGTTTTTCTACCTTTAAAAAGCTTTATTTTTTTGTGCCATAGGGAATACTTGCATAAAGTACACAATTTAGAAGGTACAAAAATGGATTCCCACCCTCCAGCCACTCATTCCCCTCCTCAGAGGCAGCCATTGGTTTTGGCTTCTTGTGCGTGGTGTATGTATCTACAATGAATTAGGCACATGTGGTTTATTCGCTTTTACACAAGTGGTAGTTTACCACATACCCTGCCCCTTGCTTTTTTTCACTTGACAGTACATCTTGGAGCTCATGCCATATCAATATGCAAAGAGCCTTCTTATTCTTTTTTGTAAGTGTGTAGTATTTCATTATGTGGCTATGCCATCATTTATTTCAGTCCGCATAGATGGGAATTTAGATTGGATTGCAAACAGTCAGTTCTTATCTGACCAGTTGCTCACTAGCTGTGGGCAAGTGGGCAGAGAAATGGGAAGAGAGAGTCGAGGTGGGCTGACTGCCGGCCAAATGGGCAGACACAGGCCTGGAATGTTCGCTAGCTCCTTTCTACCAGTCTCCCAGCTGGCACACGGTAGAGCATGGAGCCCCAAGCCAGGCAACTGGTTCTGACAGAGCTAAGTGTCTGAGAGAAGCGACTGACCTTGCAGACCTCCTTGGAACCCAGTGGGTGTGCTGTTGCCTTGGGACCTGCAGTGCTGACAAGTGCAGCTGCTGGCCACTGATCCACTGGGATCCTGGGCACCCTCCTGATATCCTTGGCCATGGCCTGAGCCCTGTGTTACATGAGCCCCTTGATTCAGTAGGGACAGTGTTTGGCTTTGCTGCTGGCAGGGACGTATTTTTGTCTAAGGTGTTTGAGTCTGCTCATCCATTCTGCTGCTCTCAGAAACCACCACTGGAAGCTGTGAAATGGAATCAGCATACCCTCATGGGACATACGGTGGCAGGAATAAAGGTCCCACACCTAAACACCAGGAAGGAGGAACAGTTAAAAATACGCAGCTGTATTCCAACTCCTCTCTGGGTGGGGAGGAGGGTAGAGTTTCAGCTCATCTGTGACAACTTATGTGTTTAAATTTGTAAGAAATCTGGAACTATTCTGACAGATATTGATGTTGTTAGCTCTGGAAGGTAGGTGCGTGGGTGTCTGCTGTATTATCTTCCGTGCTTGTCAGTTTGTTTAAAATATTTCAGAATGAAAGATGATTCTTTTCTAAGCAGAGGAGGAAAGTTCCAGGCCCCAGCCCTCCCTTCTGTGTGCTCCACCGGCATGTCAGGCCCTCTGCTCCCTCCCTATCCCCTGCTCTGACTGACTGCTCAGCTCCTGTCTCCCCCATGCGTCTTCCTGATACTCACCCATCCCAATGGAAGGTCGAAACTTATCTCGTTCATCTTTGACTACTAGGGAGCTCTGGAAATGTAGAATATCTTTGGGCTTTGGGACTCCATCAGATCAGTCTGAAATTTGACTAGGTAATCTCCTGGCACATGATTTAACCTCTTGAGGCCTCAGTTTCCCCACTTGTGAAATGAGTTGCAGTGTGGAAAAATGACATCTATGGAAAGGTCTAGCGCATAGCCTGTGACAGTAAGGGCTTGTGGACTGGATAGGCTGGGTGGTCACCGGATGGGCGGCCTGGCAAAGCAGCAGGCTGTGCACGCAGTAGGTTTTGGTGTGTGTGTCACATCTGAAGGACCCGCGCATTTTTTCAACTGAACAAGATGGTACTTGCCCTTATCAGGAGTAGGGCTTGGGCCTTGTCTCTTCATATGCTGGGTGTGGCTACAGGCTTACGGTTTAATCAGCAGCACCTGAGGCCGGTCTCAGGGTGTGCGGCTGGAGCACCCCTCTCCCTCACAGCACCCATAACTCTCCTCTTTGACTCCTGGGTTGGGGGTCCCCAAGACCACCCCAGCTTCTGTGATTGACTAGAAGGACTCGCGAGACTCAGCATAGTTGTATGTACAGCTGTGACTTATCACAGTGAAGGGTACAGAGCAGATCACCACAGGGAGAAGGTACCTGGAGGGGCCCAGGGCAGGCTTCTGAGGGTCCTCTCAGAGAGCACACAGCATGTGACAATGCGTATGATGTGTCGTCTGCAGGGAAGCTCACTAGACTCAGCCCCCAGGGATTTTATTGGGCTAGTTACACATCTGCACAGACTCCCAGGTGTCCAGTATCGACTGTATTATTTGTACAGTTTACAGACAGCGGTCCCTTCTTATTACTCAGAAAATGGTGGGAACCCTCCAAAACTCAGGTTCCCAGATGCCAGTCACAGGCCGGCCTTGCAAGCAGCCCCTTCCAGGGCGGGCAGTCTCAGGCCTGCCGCAAACTATTTCTGCACCCTTTCCTTCTGCAGATCACCGTGGAGGACTATGAGCAGGCTGCCAAAAGCCTAGCCAAGGCCCTGATGATCCGAGAGAAGTACGCACGGCTGGCCTACCACCGCTTCCCACGGACCACCGCCCAGTACCTGGGCCATCGGCGAGCCGACACCACACCTCTGGAAGACGGCCTCCCAGGTACAGAGTGTGGCTGCAGGTGGGGTCCCAAGCGTGGGCCTGCCTGGCCTCGGAGTTGGTCAGGCCTTTTGAATGGCTGCGTGTGTTCCCCATGATGGTGTTTTAAGGCCAGAGCCCTGGTATTGGTTTCTCTTACACAGTTTTCTGGTTCCTGCAAGGATAGATTCTGTGTTTTCTTTGTCCTGAGCAGAGCTGAACTGTAGACATTAAGAGAGAAATGAAAGCTCTTGATCTTGGGAGTCCACCAGGGAGTCAGTCTTATGTAGGATATTAAAAACAAACAAACACAACAGACTCTAAATGCTGAATTGGTGGCACGGTGGGCTGGGATGGGAGCATGATCCCAGGTCAGGGAAGACAACTCTAGGATCAAGCACACCTACATTCACATCTGGGTTTCTCCAATTTCTGGAGACCTTAGCCAGAAGGTCTATTTCTCCACACCTCAGTTTCTTGATCTGTAAAATGGGACACTTGTAATCTCAAGCCCCTAGGGCTGTCCTGAGGATTAAACAGGAGGATGCTTGTGAAGCATTTAATGTAGTTCTAGCATCCAGCGAGTGCTCAATAAATGGTAGCTATGATTCTGCTGTGGAGTCCCGGGAAAGGGAGTGTCAGAGAGGGTAAGACGTCTCTTGATGGAGCCTGTCGGCCCTGAAGGAGTGAGGAGCAGTCAAGGCTATAAGTTGGGTAATAGAAGTGAGGACAGCAGGAAACCTTGCTCTTGCATATAGCAGTGGGGGCAGATGAGGGCCTGGTGGTCTCACTGCACCAAGCTGCCCCTGGCTGTCATTGGTGCAAAGTTGCCCCGTCTCTGGCTTCCTTGAAACTGGAGTCCTGTGTTTTGAGCATATGTTGCTCCCTAGGCCCTGGGTAAGTCTCAGGCCCTGGGTAAGTCTCAAGCCCTCTGGGTCCATTTCCTTGTCTGTCTGAGGAAAGTTGATCCTACCACCCTAATTTTGGCAAGGGAACAGGGATGATTGTCTGCTGTGAACTTCATATGGACAGAGGACCAAGGGGTCCTGAAATGAGTGTGGGGAGGCAGAGCAAACTTGAGTGTGGGCTGTGGCTTCCCGGGAGCTTTTGTAGCTATCTGTGTCTCACCGACCACTGCACACTTCAGGGCCTCCCCAGCTGGCCTGTGCCATGGCCGGTGGGGACATCTACCAGCTCTGCTCTGCTTCATTCCCTCTGTGACTCCTCACAGCTGCTCCAGCGACAGTCTGTTCCCAGCACTGATGGGGGACACTCAGCCCTGCGGCCTAGTGGTTAGGGAGCTGGATCCCACATGGCAACTGTTGGTTTGAATTCTTGCCCCCAGCAGATTGCAAAGCATGCCAGGTACATGTGTGTGTATGTGCCCCAAATCTGACAGTGTTGGAAGAGAAGGGACTATGGCATGACCACACCCCACTGGGTGGCGCTGTTTCCCTCTCCCATGCTGTCTCTCTGTCTCTCTCTCTCTAGCAAGTGCATGAGCCCTTTGGCAGAAAAAAAAAGAATTAGGGTTACTCATTACAAGAGTAATGAGAGCAGTGCCCTGTACTTACTGCAGCACTGTTTGTAGTCCATCTCCCCGCCACACCCAACACACACACACACACTGTTGCAGCCCCCACAGCAGCTCGTGGAGGCAGGGCATGTTATCCTCAGTGAGGACACAGGATCAGAGCAGTAGAGTGGTTTTCTCAGTCTCACAGCTGGGAAAAGCAGAGATCTTTTCTGCCTCCTGAGGATCAACTCAATCCCCAGCCCTGGGAAGCAGGCAGCTCAGTGTCATCCCCTGCTCTGTGGGAGACAGGTCCCTACGCCGTGCCTGGAGGGGGAGTGACTTCTTTTCACTCCTTGGCCAGCCTGGGCTCAGGGAGATTGTTACTCCTGTGGGGCAGTCCTAGAAGCTGTCTGTTCTCTTGTGGGGAGACATACAGCTGCCCTTTTCCAAAGCCCTTTCTAGTTCAACTTAAAAGAGGATTGAAGGGGACCAGCGGATGATGTAATGGTTACATAGCTGGGCTGCCACGTAGTCAACCATGGATTGAGTCCCGGAAGTGGCTTAAAACTCATGTCGGGCACATGTGTGTGTGTGCCCAAAATCTTGAGAGATTAGAGGAGAAAGGATTGTGGTGTGGCCATCCCCTGGGGGGTGATTTATCTCTTTCTATCTTTCTGTCTCCCTCTATGTCTCCAGCGAGTGCACACACCCTATAGCAAAAATCACTCTGAGGAAAAAAGAAAAAAAGGCCTGAGGTGCTAGCCATGTGCCAGGGACTATTCTGGGGATAGTGGTGAGCAGCACAATGCAGTTCTGCCTGCATGGGGCTTCCGTTTGAGTAGAGAAGACATGACACCAATACAATGAACCAAAGTTGCTTGACACAGCGCTAAGTGCTAAGGGGACAGAATAAAGCAGGGGAGATGTCGGAGCAGGTGGGGCTGGCTGACCAGGGACGGCCTGGGGAACTGGTGAGCCTGCATCAGCTCGCAAGGTCACTCCATCCTGTCTTGCAGACTTCCACCCTCCCCCGGGGCCCCAGGAGGACCCTTACTGCCTGGACCATGCGCCGCCCAACCTGGGCTACCTCGTCCGCATGCAGGGGGGCATCCTCTTCGTGTATGACAACGAGAAGATGCTGGAGCGCCAGGAGCCCCACAGCCTGCCCTACCCCGACCTGGAGACCTACACGGTGGACATGAGCCACATCCTGGCACTCATCACTGACGGCCCCACGTAAGCAGCCGGAGTCGTCTCTCTGCAGGAGGCGCTGCTCAGTGGGAGTAGCGGTGAAGGCTAACTGGGTCATTTGTCTGCTCCACGCTTGCCTGCATATAAGCCATCCCAGGAAGGGGGTGGTTTTCTCCTTTTGCCACGCTCTGTGAGTTTCTGAAAGTTTTGCTTCAGAGGCTGGCATGGTCTTTTGAGTCAGTGCTGTCCATCCCTTTGTGTGTGGAAAGTGGCCTTCTGTCTGCTGGTGGCCATCCGTGTACCTTGAACGGCCGTCATCCCTCCCCTGGCAGGATGACAGCCTGCAGAGGGATGCCAGGCATGGCTGTGCATGGGGGAGGGGTGAAGACTGCTGCTTCAGGTCTTGGGCTTCCTGGGTCTCTGGAAGAGAGTACGCAGGGAGCCTGGGAACTGGTGCTGGGCCCCCAGGGTGTGCATGGGCCTAGCTCGGCAGGCAGTTCTTCCTGAATTCAGGCTTTCACTTGGTGGTCACCTCGGATAATCTGCAATGGAGGTTCAGCATTCTAGGCCCGATAGCCCTGGCCTGGCCGTCCTGGCAGTAGGAGCCTGGGGGGAGGGAGAGGGCGCTAGTCGTGTCTGAGCCCTGTCTCTCTTGCTCCTGCCATTTGGGTTTTGCTGGAAATGGTGTGATGCGAGTCTCCAAGAGCAGAGAGCGGGCCCGGGAGATGGGTGGCTCAGCTCTTGGTCTGAGGACAGAACTGAGGTCAGAGGGGCAGGGGCAGTTCCCAGGCGGCTCTCCTCAGCCCAGTGTGTGAGCAGTCTGTCCTATGTGGCCATGGGGAGCCCTGTCTGGAGAAAGGTCCTTCTGACTCAGACTCCCCTGTGTTCTGCCCCTGGACTGACAGATGACCATGCTGTGGTCCACAGCTGCTCCACATGGAAGCCTAGTGATCAGAGGTGGAGGGAGCTGCGTTTTTGTTTTTTGTTTTTTGGCATGGGCACAAGGAAGCAGGGCGGCAGCAATTATGGCTGGAGGTCCTGTGTCTGTGGGCCCTGGCACGAAGGTATGGGTTGGCAGTCAGCCACAGTGTGAGTGCCCTCAACCCAGCAGCCTTGCTGGTTGGGAAAATCTTCCCCTCCCCCTGCCCAGGCCCTCCTCTGGAGTAGTGGGAACCTGAGCATCAGTCCTTGCAGAGGTTTCTGCCAGCAACAAATGTCCCTGCATTCCTCACTGCCCATGATACAAAACAAAGCATCATCTTGTCCTAGAATCTTGAGATGTCCTAGGAATTTGGAATTCGGTGCCCCTGCACCCCAGGGTGGGTACGTCATGCCTTGTAGTCTTCTGTATTGCCCATCTTCTGGGCCATTAATTTCTTCTGTAAGGAATAAACTATGACTGAGGATAGATGGAAGAAAGAGAAGGGAAGGAGGGAGATTTACTGAGTGTCCACTCTGCTTAAGTTTTCACAGGCATAACTCAGTTTAACCATCACTTCAACCTTGGGTGCTACCATCTCAGTATTTCTTCATGGGAAACAGAGGCTCACAGTTAATTGTGCAAACACACATGCTAGAAGTCAAAAAGCCCCCATGAGGTCCCAAGGTTGGCTCTCCACTGCCCATATCTGCACTCCCCCCCCACCCCAGGTGTGGTTACACGGTCCAGCTGGGTCTGTAGAAACCTGGACCCTCCTCATTCCCTAACTCCACCATGCTGGGCCCTGGCCCTTCCACCTGAGAGTTGGCCCTGTGAATGCTGGTGGTCTCCCCACCCAAGAGCTCGATGTGAGTTCTGTTCAATGGTGGTTTCTCCTCTCCCACCCCCTCCAATCCTCAGGAAAACCTACTGTCATCGACGACTGAACTTTTTGGAATCCAAGTTCAGCCTTCACGAGATGTTAAATGAAATGTCTGAGTTCAAAGAGTTGAAGAGTAACCCGCATCGAGACTTCTACAACGTGAGAAAGGTGTGTGTTAGTGGCCAGAGTTTAGTGCCACTCCCTCCTGCCCCCTCTTGGTCTCCTTGCCAGCCATGGATGCCGAGTCAGTCTGGAGCTAGTCCACATGAGGACGTCAGCACTCCAGGGTAAGAGCGGCCTTGCTTGCCCAGAGGAGGAAGATGCGAACATGCAAAGGGAAGAGGGTGAGCTGCTGTGGCCTTGTGTCAGGCTGTGCTCCGATGGTCCTCATATCGCTCTAAGTGGAAGGCTCTGGCCACATTGTAGATGTGGTAGGAGCTGCCTTCTGCCCCCAAAATAGGGCATAACTTGTTAATTGGTTGCAAAAGTTGAACACAGGCTACTTTTAGGGTAGGAAATAGATTCGTCAAGGAGGGAAAAGGCTGTTAAGATCTCTCTAGACTTGGGAGTCTGTGTTTTTTCATCCTTTGAGATCATGTGTATATAAAGAAAAGCATCTAGGGCTGAACCCATGGCCTAGGGCTTAAGGTGGCTGGATGATCCCTCATGGCTGACCACAGTTTGAGTCCCAGCCCCACTGGCTTGCAAAACACACCAGGCATGTGTGATCCCGAAAGGAGGGAGAAATGGAGGTAAAGAGATTGCTGTGTGACCATGCCCCACTGGGGGTGCTGCCCCCTATCCCTGTCTCTCTGGCAAGTGCACACACCCTCTGGTAATTTAAAAAGAAGAAGAAGAAAGCATCAGCGTGCTCCTAGCTATGTTTCTCCTACCCGTTGAGTGAATGAGCAGCCTTGGCCTGAGTTCCTGGCAACCTCAGCTGCAGGGGCTGTGGAGAAGCATGTATGTTAAATGACATGGCCTCTAGCCTTAGTTTTTCCATTTTCTTTTATTGATGTCACAGACAGTGAGGCCCAGGATCGGTGCTAAGCATGGGAGTGAGTGAGAGTCACTGCCTGTCAACAAGAAGTTGCAGCCTATTGTTGACTATAGAGACAGGGGTGGCTTCCAGGGAGACATCAGAGCTGAGCTGACTCAAAAAGAGTGGGAGTGAGCCAGGCAGAAAATGGGCAGGGGATGGCAGAGGAATAGCACATGCAGGAGCGAGAGCAGACTGAGATACGAGTGCGTGGTGTGCTGGGTGGGGTGGTAGGGCTGGAGCCCAGGCACTGGGAGTGATGGGTTGTGGATGATGGGACTACAGAAGTTCTAGGGAGGTTCTGGGACATGTTGGGGCCCATGTGTTCTCAGAGAAGGCAGGGAGGTGGGCCAGGGTATGGCCTTAAGCTGAGAGAGAAGCTCATGGGAGCCAGTGGGTGGGGATTCGGCATTGCCTGAAGCTGAGTCCCCCCCCACCCCAGGTGTGGTTACACGGTCCAGCTGGGTCTGTAGAAACCTGGACCCTCCTCATTCCCTAACTCCACCATGCTGGGCCCTGGCCCTTCCACCTGAGAGTTGGCCCTGTGAATGCTGGTGGTCTCCCCACCCAAGAGCTCGATGTGAGTTCTGTTCAATGGTGGTTTCTCCTCTCCCACCCCCTCCAATCCTCAGGAAAACCTACTGTCATCGACGACTGAACTTTTTGGAATCCAAGTTCAGCCTTCACGAGATGTTAAATGAAATGTCTGAGTTCAAAGAGTTGAAGAGTAACCCGCATCGAGACTTCTACAACGTGAGAAAGGTGTGTGTTAGTGGCCAGAGTTTAGTGCCACTCCCTCCTGCCCCCTCTTGGTCTCCTTGCCAGCCATGGATGCCGAGTCAGTCTGGAGCTAGTCCACATGAGGACGTCAGCACTCCAGGGTAAGAGCGGCCTTGCTTGCCCAGAGGAGGAAGATGCGAACATGCAAAGGGAAGAGGGTGAGCTGCTGTGGCCTTGTGTCAGGCTGTGCTCCGATGGTCCTCATATCGCTCTAAGTGGAAGGCTCTGGCCACATTGTAGATGTGGTAGGAGCTGCCTTCTGCCCCCAAAATAGGGCATAACTTGTTAATTGGTTGCAAAAGTTGAACACAGGCTACTTTTAGGGTAGGAAATAGATTCGTCAAGGAGGGAAAAGGCTGTTAAGATCTCTCTAGACTTGGGAGTCTGTGTTTTTTCATCCTTTGAGATCATGTGTATATAAAGAAAAGCATCTAGGGCTGAACCCATGGCCTAGGGCTTAAGGTGGCTGGATGATCCCTCATGGCTGACCACAGTTTGAGTCCCAGCCCCACTGGCTTGCAAAACACACCAGGCATGTGTGATCCCGAAAGGAGGGAGAAATGGAGGTAAAGAGATTGCTGTGTGACCATGCCCCACTGGGGGTGCTGCCCCCTATCCCTGTCTCTCTGGCAAGTGCACACACCCTCTGGTAATTTAAAAAGAAGAAGAAGAAAGCATCAGCGTGCTCCTAGCTATGTTTCTCCTACCCGTTGAGTGAATGAGCAGCCTTGGCCTGAGTTCCTGGCAACCTCAGCTGCAGGGGCTGTGGAGAAGCATGTATGTTAAATGACATGGCCTCTAGCCTTAGTTTTTCCATTTTCTTTTATTGATGTCACAGACAGTGAGGCCCAGGATCGGTGCTAAGCATGGGAGTGAGTGAGAGTCACTGCCTGTCAACAAGAAGTTGCAGCCTATTGCTCTAGCATGGTTACTATTGAGACAGGGGTGGCTTCCAGGGAGACATCAGAGCTGAGCTGACTCAAAAAGAGTGGGAGTGAGCCAGGCAGAAAATGGGCAGGGGATGGCAGAGGAATAGCACATGCAGGAGCGAGAGCAGACTGAGATACGAGTGCGTGGTGTGCTGGGTGGGGTGGTAGGGCTGGAGCCCAGGCACTGGGAGTGATGGGTTGTGGATGATGGGACTACAGAAGTTCTAGGGAGGTTCTGGGACATGTTGGGGCCCATGTGTTCTCAGAGAAGGCAGGGAGGTGGGCCAGGGTATGGCCTTAAGCTGAGAGAGAAGCTCATGGGAGCCAGTGGGTGGGGATTCGGCATTGCCTGAAGCTGAGTCACAGTGGGTGCTCATCTCCATAGGGGCCAACATCTCAGTGAGGACCTCTCGAGGACTGCCCCTCCATGGGGCCAACTTTGGTAAAGGAGAGGCCAGGGGACAAGGTTGCTCCTCTGGGAAATCTTGGCCCAAATCAGACCTTCTGGGTGGGATCACTCAACAATGAGCTGGTGGGCTCCCTTCAGAGATGACCCCTAACAGGGGTGACCCCCAAGGTCACCTCGAAAGACAGGTCCACATTGGACCCCACTTGGATGGGGTTAAGAGCCATAAGAAGTGAGAATTTAGCTTCAGCTCATGAGCTCAGAGAGTCTTATGGAAGTATCTTGGGGACTTCCAGAGGTGAAAGGTCATATGTTAGATACCGCCTCCCTAGGCAGCCTTGCCTTCTCCCTTTAAGCACCATTTACTCCTCTGTGAGCCTCAGGTATTTAGACAGGTGGTGTCTCAGTCACCAGGTTAATCCCTCTTGGGTGTGCTGAAGCACCTTATGTGCCCAGCCCATGCCTGAGTTGGTGCCCGAGCCAGCCCCGCCCAGTGCAGCCCTGCCCACTGTGTGTATGCATGTGCTGGGCTGCCTGCTGCCTGCTGCCTGGGGCCAAGGCGTTGTCATTGACTGCTGACCGTGCTGGCTCTGGCACTGTTTGCTTCTGAGACGGGGCCCCCATGGTGTTCCTAGGCTGACACCTGGGAGTCTTGGTGTTCACATCTCCTGGGAGTTTCCTGTCCTGGGAGTTAGTTGCTTTCTGGAAAGAGGTGACCCTGACATCTATGCTGTGACATAGTGGCTTGCTCTCTGGCACCTCGGTTCATAAACATGGGCCCAGGTGTGCTGTGAGTCAGGCCTGTGTTTTCCCTCCCGGGTAAAAGGAGGCCTGTCTCCTGGGTGCTGGCCACTTTAGCTCACCCTTGTGGCCTTCTAAAATACAGAATGGGCTGAGTGGGTGGCCTCCATATTTCCGGAGTGCTGTTGTGTCATGGGTGGTGCTCTGAGGGCACATGTTGTGGCATGGGCATGGGTCTGGGTGGGTGGAATCTTTGAGTGAACCTGCAATATCACAGCAGCAGGTGGATTAAGACACCATGAGGCACACCTTCCTCCAGCAGCATGGTGTAGCTGACATATTGTCTTCTCAGAGCTAAGAATAAAAAAACTGAGCGTGTTTACTGCTTAGGAGTTGGGAAGAAATAGACGTTATGCAGTTTGGTCTAAGTATCATATTAAAGATGACACATGGGTTTTATCTTTTGTGTCAAACTTGACCAATTGGGAGTGCTACCTAAGGCTACTCTTGGAGCTTAATGTAAAGAGTACTGCAGTTGACTATTAATGTCTGCTGTAGGTCTGGAAGTGGCCAGCATTGACTTAGGTTCCAGGTACTGGCCAGCCCTTTTTGGAAACTACTATTTATTTAGACCTGGGTCTTAGGTGAAGGCCAGGATTACACTTGGATCTGTTGATGAATTGAAAGCACTGGACAAGCCTCTACTTGTTCCTAAAATAATTACCTTTGAGATTCTGAAGTTTGGATTGGGGATTGGATACTTCCCAGATAGTCCAGTTGTTTCCTTCTTTATCTTGTGACTCATGGGGATAAGGATAGGCTGGACCCCCCGTGGTGTGTCACTGGTAAGCCAAGGACACACCAGAAAGCCCAGGATGTGCTGAATCATGCTATGGCCATTGAGCAAGCTGTGTCCAGTTGGGCCAAGCCACGCTGTTCACAGTAACCTAGACTCGTCTCTGGGGTGCCTGGGTATTGACATCTACTTTGAGTGAGGTTTTCGTGCTGTGAATGGGTCCATTTATGTGTTCTCTAGTGGTCTGCCTTTCTATTGGGAGAAGCAGGATTCATGGCAGGAAGGGTGAGTGATGAGTGAATGATGAGACCAATGACATGGGCTGGCTGGTATGTTTGTGGAGGGCCAAAGGATCAAATGTCAGTTGGGCATGGTGTGGGATGCCGGGCCAACTGTGGGCAGCATTCCCTGCCCTGAAGTCAGCCACCTGCATGGATCAGCTTGGTAGAGTGTCCAGTCAGTTGCAGTGTCACAGCACAATGTAGTCTGGTGACTGGGCAGCACCCTAGCCTGTGAGGCTGCTGTCTCCTTTCCTAGGGACCGTGTAGGTCTCTTGGGCTCATGAAAGGGAGTCAGGATGCCCACAGCGGCTGTAAGCCTCTCTCAGTGAAACCGGGCTCTGTCTTTTTTAGGGCTGGTGGCTGTCCTATGAGTGGCGCATGATGGAAAGGAGAGAATGAGACAGGGTGAGGGGGGATCAGGGGATGGGTAGGGACCAGGTCATGTTAGCTGGGCCCTCATCCGAGGACTAGTGCAGAATATTTAGTAACATTCTAGCTTCTGCGTGTGGAGAATGGGTCGAAACAGAGCAAGGAAAAAGGTGGCCAGACTAGTTAGGAGGTTGCTGTGGATTTGGGAAGGGGAGAGCTCAGAGACCTGGACTCATGAGGTGGCAACAAACCAGATTTGAGATCTATCTGGAAGGCCAAATTGATGAGACTTCCTTGTGTTGAGGGAAGGGAGAGGAGAAGGTCAAGGATGACTCCCACTTTTCCTGCATGAACAGTCTGGTGCTGAATTTATCATTTCCTGGAAGGGAGAAGCCTGAGAGATGATGAGTGCTAAGGCTAGAAATGGAGAGTCCTCTTTTGGATACATTAATATAATTTAACTTAATATTTTTTTTCTATAGGGCAGGTGTGCTCTCCAGAGAAAGAGAGTGAGAAAGAGAGAGGAAAAAACACCCCCACTAGGGCATGGTCATGCTATAATTCCTTCTCCATTTCTCCCTCCTTTCAGGATGTGTGGCATGCATGTACATGTGCTTGGTGTGTTTCTCAAGCCTCTGGTCCAGGACTCAAACTGGGGCCAGCCGTGTGGGATCTGGCTACCTTAACCACCACGGGCTGTGGAGCTGGCCTGTGGATACATTAAATTTAAAGTGCCTTTGAGTTATTTAAAGAGAGATGTCAACTAGAAAGTTGTATGTAGAGTTCTGCAGCTTTGGGAGGGTGATATAAATTTGGGAATTGGTATGAAGAAGGTAATTAAAGGCACTAAGGTAGATTAGATCACCTTGGGAGAGCGTGTACAGTGAGAGGATGACAGGGCACAGGACCAGGCCAGTATTGAGAGGTCTGGTAGTGAGGATTAGCCAGCTGGGCAGGCTGAAAGGGAGAGGCCAACGAGGCAAGGGGACAATTTGGTGTCACAGGAACTTAGCACCACACAGAAGTTGTGAGATGGCCCACGGCAATCCTGCTGGGCTCATTTTGGTGCCTTCTGCGAGGAAACTGCCTTTCCATGGACTGTGGGGAGAACTCTAAGCTCCCAGTGGGTGGGTCCACTTTGTAGGGTTTGCTCTAAGATCTTGGGCCCTATACCTACAGGATGAGCCCACATATTGGCTTGGGGTCAGTAGAGCTGCGTCTTCTTGGGGGTTGAATGCCCTGGGATTTGGGTGAGGCTGAACCAGCCAAGTGAAGGTGAGTGATGACTGGCCTCTGGGGCTGCCCTCTTTATTGTATGGGAGGTTTTCTTTGGGAATACTCTGATGGTTTTGAGAAAGGCCAATGGGAAAAGTGGGTTTGATGGAGCATTTGGTGGCCCTCAGGGATATAGGAGGTGGAGATCGTTGAAATATTGGAGTTGACCACACCTATTCACTTTTTCATCGATCCAATGATTCATCTGTTCCTTGGTGCCAGGCTCTAGGGTAGACACTGGAGACTTAGAGGCATCATATGTGATCCCTGCCCTGGGAGGAGTTCCCTGTTTGGTGAAGGAGTAGACAGAAACATTCAAGAGGGGATCAGGAGGATGTATGGCATGGGGAGTATCTGTGCTAGGTTCTCAAGCTGGGCAATGGGAAGAGGGATCAACTGTGCTTAGACCAGGATTGGCTTCCCAAGTGGAGAAGCGTGAAGGAAATGTTTGAAATTGGTGGGGAGGAAGGAAGGCCTTGTTAGCAAGAAAACAACAGGTGAAGTGACACAGTGTGGAGTAGCTGGTGCCTTGAGCACCTGTAAGTGGGCTTGCTGTGGCTGGAGAATAGAATGGGGGCAGTGGTGGTTGAGAGTTAAGGCTTGAAGTAAGCCTGGGTTCCAGGATGCCTGGGCTTTATCTTAAGGATGATGGGGTCATTAATGATTTCTTAACTGGGGAATCACCCAATCTAGTCTACATTCTAAAAATAAATCTCTTGATATTGCAAGGAGATGGACAGAGCAGCAAGATTAGAGAGAGGGAGGCCAGTTCTAAAGTCTAGGGAAGTGGGGAGGAGGAGCCCGACATTGCTAGAGGCTACCTCTGTGGCCCTGAAAGGATGAGGCTCTGTACTCCACGTGGAAAGTTGACTGCCCTGGGGAGTGACCTGGCTCATGGCTTCTGGGTGTGATCTTGCAGGTGGACACGCATATCCATGCGGCGGCATGCATGAACCAGAAGCACTTACTGCGTTTCATCAAGCACACCTACCAGACAGAGCCGGACAGGACTGTGGCTGAGAAAAGGGGCCAGAAGATCACCCTGCGGCAGGTGTTCGACAGCCTGCACATGGACCCCTATGACCTCACAGTGGACTCGCTGGATGTCCATGCAGTGAGTGAATATCTGTCCCAGATCTGGCTGGGGAGTCAGTCCCTTAGAATGCAGCCATGACTGTGCTTGGAGGGAGGCTCGTTGTGGAAGTAGTGCTTTCTCTTCTGGCCATGAAGACTGTGGAGGTTATTTGGCCTCAGAGAGTAAGAGGGCTGGAAGCAGACATGAAAGAGGAGAAGAGTGTGCAACAAAGTCAGGCAGGTCCAAGTTCTAACCCAGCTTCTGCCACTTAGGAATTGTGTGCTCTTAACTCAAGTTTTTATTCCTTTGCTTATAAAATGGTGATTTCCAATTTATAGTGCCTTGTTAACTTTACTAAATGATGTTTTAACACTAACAGTTGTTAAAACACTAAATGATGGTGCAATTGTGGAAAACAGTACAGTGGTTTCTCAAAATATTAAAATAATCTCTTCTAGCAACTCCACTACTAGGTATATACCCCAAAGACCTGGAAGCAGGGTCTTAAACATGCATACCATGTTCATAGAAGCATTTTGACACTAGCCAAAAGGTAGAAACAACCCCAGTATTTATTGGCCAATGAATGGGTATGAAAATGAGGTATATACACGCAATGGAATAGTATTCATCACAAAAAGGAATCAAGTACTAATACATGCTATAATGTAGATGAGCCTTGAAATCATTACATCAAATCAAAGAAGTCAAACAAAAGGACAGATACTATGAGTCCTCTTAAATGAGATGCATAGACTAGGCAAATTCAGAGAAAAAGAAAGGAGAACAGAGGTTGCCAGGGACTGGGGGGGAGGAAGGAATAGGGAGGTACTGTTAGTGGCTACATGGAACCTCTGTTTGGGATAATGAAAAGGTTCCAGAAATAGATAGTGGGGATGAGCACACAATTATGTGAAAGTATTTTGTGCTGCTGAACTGTGCACTTTAAATGGTTAAAATGGAAAATTTCATGTTATGTATATTTTACCACAATAAAATTTGTTTTGTTTAAAAAAAGAATAAACATGGGACCACCGGATGGTGTAATGGTTACATTGCTGGACTCATATGTAGTCGACTGCAGTTCGAGTCTGGACCCAGAGGCTTAAAACTCACACCAAGTGCATGTGCATGCATCCTAAAATTCCAAGAGGAGAATGGAGAAGGGATTGTGGCGTGGCCATTCCCCCTGGGGATGATTTCTCACTGTCTCTCTCTCTCTCTCTCTTTTGAGTGCATGTACCCTCTAGCAAAAAATCTCTCTTAAAAAAAAAAAAAAAGAACAGGACACTGGATGATATAATGTATCACTTATGAAGCCTAAGTAGAGATAGGAAACACTTCACTGATGACTGTCCAGCACCCTCTGCTCACTAAGTTGGCCACATGCCCAGCTATGGTAACTGGGAGC
>NW_006204627.1:2325621-2389690 GCF_000334495.1 Tupaia belangeri chinensis | reverse complement strand
CAGAGAAGGCCTTGCCAAAGGACCCCTTTGTAGACTGAGCAAAGATATGTGGTCCTGGCCTTCAGGAATTTCCAAGATTCCTTGCAGTAGATAAGGTGGAAGACAGCTCCCAGTGTGGTTGCACATAAGGCCCCCTTGGAAGGGTCTGGACAGGGCAATGTGTGTGAGGCCTGCAGACCCGTGTGGTGATCTTGCTGGGTCTCTTCCCTCCAGGGCCGGCAAACATTCCATCGCTTTGACAAGTTCAACTCCAAATATAACCCTGTGGGGGCCAGTGAGCTGCGCGACCTGTATTTGAAAACTGAAAACTACCTGGGAGGAGAGTACTTTGCTCGGATGGTCAAGGTCAGTGAGCCTTTAGCCACTCTGGAGCCTCCTCTCACACCTGACAGAGTCTCCCTTCAGAGGGTGGGGCTGCATGGCCTCTTGTCCCTCTCTCTTTCCCAACTCCCCCTCTAGCCACCATCCAGCACAGCAGGGACTGAGGTTCCCAAGCTGGTGTTGTATGTGCCAGGAGGGGGATATCTATTCTGGAAGAGCTCAGGGTATCCTGGCTTGCAGCCCTGTCCATTTGTAGCCTGAATCTGGCTGGGCACAGGTTGGCTCTGTGTGGAGGTGCTTCTGCAGGGAGAGCCTGAGGTTTCCTTCCCAGGAAGGAGCTCCGGTTGAGGTGGTGCAGCAGGTGGCACCAGGGTTTTGATCAGCCTGGGAACAGGTGGCTGAGGGAGCCCAGGCCCCTGCCGGTGACGGGGAGCTGGGTAGCTGAGATGCTCTTGGGCTGACCAGCTCTTCTTGGTGCCAGGAGGTGGCCCGGGAGCTGGAAGAGAGCAAGTACCAGTACTCGGAGCCACGGCTCTCCATCTATGGCCGCAGCCCTGAGGAGTGGCCCAACCTGGCCCGCTGGTTCATCCAGCACAAGGTCTACTCGCCCAACATGCGCTGGATCATCCAGGTGCCCCGGATCTAGTAAGCGAGGGAGCCCCGCCATTGACCCATGGCCTTGGAGATGCCACATGCCTTGCACAGGCTGCTGAGTCTGTGCTGTTGGGGTGGGGCAACTCTAGGGTGGCTTAGGCTCTTTCTCCCCAGTGGTTATTCCACAGGAGAGAACGATTGACAAGATGTCCTGTGACACTTAAACTCTTGTTCTTTAAAGAGTGTTTATGTGCAAAGGCCTTGGGAGAGCTGCCCACCCTCTTCTCATTGTGGCTGAGGTTGAATTGTCCTTTGGGTGAATGCTGGAGTATAAGGTTGCCTGCAGTGGTCTACACTGCTGGCCCTCCACCTACACACTCAGCCCACCACTGTCCTCTCCAGGTGACTGTCCAGTGGGGTGCTCATGGCCCCAGGACAGGTGGGGTATGGGGTTTAGGGGAACTGAGTGGTAGGGAGACTGGATCTCTGGGAAATTTGGGGACTCATCTCAGACCTGGTCAGCCCACACCCTAATCCTACTCTGGGATGGGCCCCTGGCTTGAGAAAGCACTGAAGGTTGTGGGTGGGCACTGAGTTTGCAGAAATTGCTGAGAGTGGAGGATAAAGGAAGGGTCTGTGTCCAGCCCATGCTCCGCTGCTCAGGGTGATTAATGGGGATGCAGCTGCCTGAGGAAGTGACTGGGGCACCCTGGAGAAGGCCAAGGGTCCTATGGGACCCACCCAGTAAGTGAGCCTTTACTGTCCCCAGTGACATATTTAGGTCAAAAAAACTGCTGCCAAGCTTTGGGAAGATGCTGGAGAACATCTTCCTGCCCCTTTTCAAGGCTACGATCAATCCCCAGGATCACCGAGAGCTCCACCTTTTCCTAAAATACGTAAGTGTGGGTGATGGATTCTCCGTGAATTGGGCTGGGTTTTCTCCTTGGCTCTCATCATAGCTTCCTTTTTCATAGCTATCATCCATGTGTCCCAGGCATGAGGTTGCCAGCCCCCAAAGCCAAATTTCTAAAATAAGGGAGCCTCCCCCAAGAAGGGGAAGCCCCTTCTCCTCTGGGGCAGCCCTAGGGGCCAGTTGGTGGAGGTGGGGATATGGGGCGAGCTGTGTCCCCAGTGGGAAGGCAGTCATGGGCCCACAGAGGAGCCAGATCCTGGCTGGGTCCTGCTAACAACACCATGTTTTAGTCTTGGGGCTTCCTTGGAAACAGACATTCTCACGCTCCTGCTTCCACCTAGAGACAAAAGGTCTTCCTGCCCTTAATTGCATTGCTGTGGTTTGCTTGGCTGTAAGGCAGGGCTCACAGCCTCTCCCCCAGGGTTGCTCCAGTATTGAAGTAGCAGGTGTGTGTGCAGTGAGCTCAGCAGGGCCTGGCTGTAGCAGGTGCATGAGTATAGTGGGTTTCTCCCTGTCACAGCTCAGCACTGCTGCTGAGGGTGGTAGCTGCTGCACCCTGTGCCACAGAGGGCTGGGTGATGCCTGTGGCTCCTCCCTCTCCCCTAGCCTGGCCTGTTCCACTACTCCGGCCTCCTGGCTACCTTTGGACACCCTGGACAACAGCCATGGTGTTGTTCCCACTCATTTCCCTGGGAGAAATGTGGCCTTTGCCAGGCCATGGGGTCCCTGACTGAGGCATGAGCCGGAAGGCCTGAACTCCCAGGCCCGTAGCAGCTCAGCTCTGAACCCCAGGAAGCAGGGGCTGAGCCTGAGCCCAGGCCTGTTCTGCCCTGGCTTGCTGCTCAGGAACCCTCCCCCTGCCCAGGTGACCGGGTTCGACAGCGTGGATGATGAGTCCAAGCACAGTGACCACATGTTCTCGGACAAGAGCCCCAGCCCGGACGTGTGGACCAGCGAGCAGAACCCGCCCTACAGCTACTACCTGTACTACATGTACGCCAACATCATGGTGCTCAACAACCTCCGCAGGTGGGTGAGGCTGCCCCTGGCATGGCTCGTGTGCACGTGCTAACTGCGCACACATGTGAGCCCTGTGTCTGTGTGCTCTTGAACCAATGCACCTCTGCATATGCACACACCTCGAAACACAGATACTCCCCAGCATACTACAGAGGCATGTCTTCAATGATCACAGGCATGCAGGCATGGCCACTACAACACATATGCCAGTACAGGCACCTATCAGATATACAATGCAGCTACATACCACACGTGTGCACACCCATGTTCTTATATACACACTCACCAGTAGCTGTACGTCCCTGAGACAGCAGAAACAGGATGTGCCAACACACATGTGTTCACTCACCAGCAGCGTCACATGTGTTTACGCTCTCAACAAGTATTCCATGTGCAAGGAACAGGTGCTTTCCTAGGCACATATGACAGGGAACAAGGCAGACTAGATCCACGTGTGCCCCCAGGGATGGTCTTACATGCACAGGCTTCCAGCAACACATGCACCCATGTGCACCAGGAGCATGAGGGCAGGAGTTGGAGGCCAGGCCAACTGGGCCCTGTGCCATTCCCCTCCTTACGAGCCTGGCATCCTGCCTGCCCCTGGGGGCCTTGGGGCCTCTGTAGTTCAGCTGAGTCGATGCCAGTGGGAGAATGTGGAGGTTTTGAATGGGCCCTTAACTGAAGGAAGATGGTTTGGAGTTGGGGCAAGGCAATCCTGGGCTGGGCTTTTGGGGACAGTTCTAGCTTTGCTGCTGGCTTGTCGGGTGGCTTTGGAAACAGACTTTGCTCTCTGGCCTTGGTTTGTTCACTGGTGTAACAGAGGTTGGACTGATGGAGTCTAACGGCCTTTCCTGCTCTGGAGGTCTGTGAATGTGGGAGACAGGCCTGGGAGGAGCAGTGCAGAGGTGGACAGAGGACAGGGCTGGGTCTCTTTCTACCATGAGGTCCCCTTTCTGCCCCTGGAGACAATGTCTCTTGGGTCCCAGAGGCTCTGGCCTGGTCCTCTGCATTTTCATAGGGGTACTGTTCAGGGCACACTGTCCCCCCTGAAATAGGCTCTGGGCTAGAGGTGCAAGCTCCATACAAAACCAGGGGCTCCTCCTGACCCAGGGTGTCCCTTTTCTTGCAGGGAACGAGGCCTGAGCACGTTCCTGTTCCGGCCTCACTGCGGGGAGGCTGGTTCCATCACCCACCTGGTGTCGGCTTTCCTGACTGCAGACAACATTTCCCATGGGCTGCTGCTCAAGAAGGTAAAGGCCACTCCCAGAGCCTGCCCTGCAGCTGCTGTCCTGCCCTGGGCTCCTCCTGCCAATGATGCTGGGAGCCTGGGCCTTTTTCTGGGCTGGGCTGGGCTGGGCTGTCATCATCTTGGTTTCATTTCGAAGGATGAAAGTAATATGACCAAGCACATCACAATTCAGATTTACGAAAAAATGGAGGCGAAAATACAACAAACCCTTATTGCTATTACTTTAAATGGACATGACCAGCTCTCTTAGTATTTCCGACTGTCATTTTGTTTCCAGAGCACGTTTTTCATGAGTTTATTACCACAGGGAACACAGGCATCACAGGCATCACAGCATTGCCACTGCCTCGCTCAGAGTTTCGGTCCCTGGTCTGTCCCTTATCGTGCCATCACTAGCATTTCCAGTGCTGTGACACAGTGTCTACGCTCCTCACCCTAAAGGCTGGTGGCTGAGTGGCTTGCCACTCAGTCTCATCAACTCACCCAGCCCCTGTTTGCTGGACCTGAAGTCATCCACCCTTTTCCTGGGATAAACAACCCCAGCATGGACACTGTATTTCAGTCTTCTCCACGTTTGGGGTTGCTTCCACAGGCATGATATTTGCTTAAATGATCCACTGCCCTGGCCCTGAAAGGTCACTCTGGCTGGGTCTGGTTGCCACTTCCCATCTCTTCGAGGGTTACCTCTGAGGAGCTGGAGTGTTGACCGAATCAACCTAAATGTTTGCAATCAAAGGAATAAAGAAATAGGAGTCCTCAGCTGACCCAAAGTCAGGGCTGGGGCGGAGGAGCTGGTACTGGAGAGTGGGGGCAGCTGCCCTTCCTGCCCTGAGGCAGGCAGGAGTGGAGTGTGTTTCACCCAGTGACAGGGCAGTGGCCAGGGAGGGCACCATACAGGGATTAGATGAGCACACAGCTGAGGAAAGGGTGGGACTCGGACTTGGTTGGGGACTTGGGCAGAGACTGGCCAGACCCCGGGTTTCTGTTGGTGAGTGCCTTTCCCTCCCGCCCTCACGTGGGCACTTGGTGGTTCTTTTGCAGAGTCCAGTACTGCAGTATCTCTACTACCTTGCTCAGATCCCCATCGCCATGTCTCCTCTCAGCAATAACAGTCTGTTCCTCGAATACTCTAAGAACCCTCTGCGGGAGTTCCTGCACAAGGGGCTGCATGTCTCTCTCTCCACCGATGACCCCATGCAGTTCCACTACACGAAGGTGAGTGCACGGGCAAGGGCAGAGTCACCTCGGCAGGCCTAGCCCTGACCTGTCCTCCCACCAGGGGACCTGAGCCCCCTGCTCGATTCTGCCTTTGGGATGGGGTTGGTGGCCCCAGTGAAGACAAGAGGTAAGCCCCTGCTGAGGGAGATGTGTCCTTCCAGGAGCCCTCTCTCTGGGGGTCTTGAGCCCTTGAAGGCATAAATTAGTATTTTTGCCTTTCTCTGTTTTGACATTAACTAGCTCCATAACCTTGGTAAAGTTATTAGACCTCTTTGTAATACATTCCTCTTCATTTATAAAATGGGTAGAATTATCTCAATCTCTACCTTACTGTGAGGATTCGTTAAGATAATGGGTCAAATACAGTGTCTGCTTATTAAATGAACTCTATTGGCTGCCTGTGTAACTAATACTATTACCATTACAATTATACTTTGCATCTCTGGGAGAGAAGAAGAAAGGAAAAGTGATGTCATGCGTGGGGACCAGCCACAAGTAGTATACCCAGCACCTTTGATGATGCTGGCAAGACAGCCACCGACTAGTACAATTAGAAGCACTTCTAGGACAGGCTTCCAGGGTCTCTAGACCCCTTTATACTCTTAAGTCTTGAAGCCTCATTGAGGCGTTGCTTACTTGGGTCATACCTATGGATATTTACCATGTTAGAACTCATGAGAAATTTAAAATATTTACTAACTCACTAAAAATAACAGTAACAAACCTGTTAATAAAAAATAACTATATCCCCCAAACAAAACAAAAAATTTTAGAAGTGTGACACTGGTTTGCGTTTTTGCAAATCTCTTCAATGTCTCACTTAATAGCCAACAGCTGGAATTCGCATGCCTCCATTGGCATTCAATTCATTGTTTTTTGTTTGTTTGTTTGTTTGTTTTTTAATCAAAGTCTGTGAAAATAATCTCATGAAGATGCGTAGTTGGGAAAGTAAGAAGTCTTCAAAAGATCTTGAGGACCCCTGGGGGTCCTTGGATTGCACTTTGAGAACCATTGCTCTTGGACATGGAGGGTTGGTGATAAGGGCAGACATTCCACACCCCAGAAAAGCACAGTTCAAACCCCAATCCTTCTGGGGTTATGCTACCTCACACTGACACTATGCCCATTTCTCATACTTATTTAATATACCATCTTTGCTCTTTTTCAAATGACTTTTATTTAGTTAGTTTTTATTGCTAGAGGGCATGGGCATGTGCATTTGTCAGAGACAACAGGGAGAGCAAGAGAAGGCACCCACCCAACAGGGTGTGGCCATGCCACAATCCTTTTTGCTCCATTTCTCCATCCCCTTTCTCCATGCCTCTCCCCTCCACTGGTGTGTGGGCACACGCACACAAACTCAAATGTTTTTCAAGCTGCCAAGGCTGGGATTTGAACCTCAGTCAGCCATGTGACCTCCAGTTCCCCATGCAGTGCTCACCACCATACTGGGGGCTGGCCTCATCTCTACTCTTACACACTACTCACTAACTTTTCCTTTTGGATGATCTTAAGAAAACGGCACGTAGAATAAAAAGCCAAGCTAGAGAGCAGGGACTGCGAATGTGCACAGCTAGAGGGGCTGTCACAGGAGAGCCAAGCCCGGGACCCTCCTGACTGACACAGAGCTTCCAATACCGTTGGCGCTCGGTGCAGGCCAAGTAAAGGTGGGGCTGCTCTTTTCTGTTTTTGTTTGGTAACCTGTGATTTCACACAAAAAAGGTCTTAGAAGTTTGGAATTTTTTAAAAAGTTTATTTTATATTATAGAGACCCTCAACAGGGTCTTACTGTGCTGTGAGCCCCTCCCCTCCCCTGCCACTGTCTTCCAACCAGCCAAGATTATGGCTGGGCTAGGAGTCTGGAATTTGAGGTCTGACATTGTTGAAGGATGCAGGTGCCAGCTGGTGAGAAAGATCAGGTCTATAATGATTGATGTGTTTGGCTTTGGGACTGTGTGATGTGTTGCCCTGGAAGTTCTCCTGTCTAATCCCTGTGCTTCTGGGGAGGGATCTAGGAAGCACTCATGGAAGAATATGCCATTGCAGCACAAGTGTGGAAGCTGAGCACGTGCGACCTGTGTGAGATTGCCAGAAACAGCGTGCTGCAGAGTGGCCTCTCGCATCAGGTATGGCCCATGATGGGGCTGTTTGCATCTGCCCGTCCAGGCCCCAAGTGCCTGCTGTGTGCCAGGCGCTGCCATGGCACAAAGGATCTGAGTAAGCAGAATGAGCAGGGCAAGCAGGAGCTCTGGGTGAGAATGCTTTTATGGGTGCACTCCTACCTTCAGACCTCTACATCACCTCCTTGGTGAGGCCCTTCCTGATCACTCATTCTAAGAGCCACAAACATGCCATCATCCTCTATCTCCTTAATCTGCTTTTCTTCATAACGTTTATTACCACTTTGTGGTTGCAGTATGTGCTTATGTGTTTGTCCATCCTTCCTGCTAGGATGCTGACTGTTAGGGCAGAGACCTGTTCAGCATTCTATCTCTAGGCCATAGATCAGTCCTGGCACACAGCAGCACTCAATATTTCTCAAGTAGATGAATAATACCTAGACTGGTAAGATTCTTGCAGGGATGGGGATGAGCCTCCAGCACTCATTTTAAAGCTCTGTAAGTCATCCTGCCACAGAGCCTGCAATAGAGACCTTGCTCTGGATGTGTCTTGCATTCCTGGGTACCTCCCCTGGCTGATGTTACTGAACAAGGGCTGACTGCCTCAGGTGATGCTCTTGTCAGAGGGTGATGATGCAGAGGAGTTAGAGGCTCCAGATTCTCTGTGTGTGGTTGTTTCTTAGAGTGGCCCTCCCTGGAAATACCTGTCAGTGCTTTTCAAAACTCAGAAGGGACTTATTTATTGCCACAGGGTGCTAGAGAGAGAAAGATAGAGACAGAGAGAGAAGGAAAGGAAGAAAGGAACCAGTAGGGAGCAGTCACACTGCAATCCCTTCCCATTTCTCCCTCTGATGGGATCTGGGGCAAGCCAGGGGGCTGGGAGTCAAACCATGGTTGGCCAAGTGGGATGCAGCTCCCATAACCACCAGCTACGGGGCCAGCCCAGAAGGGAATTCTTGTTATAAATTTTGCCACAGGGTGTGTGTGCTCACTGGAGAAAGAAAGTGAGATAGCAACCTCCATGGGGTATGGCCATGCCACACTCCTTTCTCCTCCATTTCTCTTTCCTTCTGGGATTTTGGACACGCACACAGACACCCACGTGCCTAGTGTGTTTCTTTCAGGCCACGGGGTCCAGGACTCAAACTGCACAATTGGCTGTGGGATCCAGCTGCCTTAACCCTTATGCCATAGGCTGGCCCCAGGAGAGACTTCTCACTTAATATCTCCGCCCACAGCAGTTCTTTTCTTTCCAATCAAAGAAAGGACAGTCAGCAAAGATAACTAAGGTCATCAGAGGTGATATCTTCCAGACCCAGAGGTTGGGAGGAATCTGGAGTCCTGTGGGCAGATGTCCTGACTGAGGACCTGCTTCTGGAGGACTAGTGTGACTTGTTGTGGCTGGTGTCACAGCTGCCCCTGTAGATATGGAAAGACAACCTAAGTCATATCGCTCTATTTGTATTTCTCTTGTTCCACAGGAAAAACAGAAGTTTTTGGGACAAAATTATTATAAAGAAGGACCTGAAGGAAATGATATTCGGAAGACAAATGTCGCTCAGATCCGGATGGCATTCCGATATGAGACTTTATGCAACGAGCTCAGCTTCCTGTCTGACGCCATGAAATCTGAAGAGATCACGGCCCTGACAAATAGAGTCAGCACTCAACATGCATTTTAGCCTTCTGGTCGAATTTCAAATCTGCTGGTACTAACAATGGCCAAGATACCTAACTAGGACTTTTCTCTATGAAGAGGATGCCTCTGAAGGAATTTCAAACTAGTGATTTTGGCGGCACTATTCACTTAAGCTCTAACCCACTTATGTCTCTAAGTTGGTGACTTCTTGGGGATCTAGGTTTTTAATCTGTATTGTTCTTAATTTTCCATATAGTTTTCTTGAAACCTCCAGAGCTTGAATTGTTGGGGCCAAGATTTTCCACCATCAAATGCCAAGTGACATGAGGTCTGTGTGGTTTCCGGCCCCATTCCTCTCTATAGGCCCTGCAGGCTAATTGGTAGTTGTTCATTTCAGCCTCTGGTTGGCTGGCTGCCTTAAACTAGATCAGTTGTGAAGCTCCCTTTCATAAAGGGGCTACTTTGAGAGAATTAAAATAGGAGACTCCCTTCTTGACAATTTGTGTTTTTTAAAAATATATTTTTAAGTGAATTCCTCGACTGTTTTATTTAGTCCTCCTCCCTCCTTCCTAGTTAGGAAACCAAATGTACTCATTAAAAGAGCCGCTTCTATTTTGAGTCTTGGTTTCCTCCTCTGGAGAGTGAGTTGAGTAGACAAGTGGTTTTTAAACAGTGTTCTTTGAACATCGTCATGGACCACTTGCTTTGGGGAGGGGGACCATGGGGTAAGTGAACAGTCTAGGGACTGTCAAAGTGAATGCTTCCATCAGTTTTATGTTGGGGCTGCTACTTAGTATTTTTGTTTAAACTAAGGCTTTGGAAAAGCGCAGGACGAGATGATCTCTGCTCCTTTTGGCTCTAGTATTCTGTAACTGTAGTCCAGTTATTTCACTAATAAGAGTTAGGGCCAGACAATTAAGGTCACATAGCTAACAAGTCACAGAACTAGAACCAAGTATATTACTAATCCAGTTCATTCCCCACTATTCTTTTAGGCCTCATAAATTAAAAAAAAAAAAAAAAATCACTATAACCTGGTGCATTTTTCTTAAAGGCGACATTTCCCCTTCCCCTAGTATGAAAGTTTCTTCAGAAGGTAGAGTGGTCCCAAGAGACAGATAGGAAGTATTTTAAAGACCAATCTTAATTTAAGCTCTATTCATGTATTTTTTTTTTTTTTGGAGAGATTTTCACTGTAGGGCGCGTGCGCTCGCCAGACAGAGAGAGACATAGAGACAGAAAGCGAGAAATCACCCCCCAGGGGGGATGGTCACGCCGCAATCCCTTCTCTTCCATTCTCCTCTCGGGATCTTGGGCACGCACGCACACGCGCCCGGCGTGGGTTTTAAGCCACCGGGTCCGGGACACGAACCGCGGTCGACTACGTGGGAATCCAGCGACATAGCCATTACGCTAACTGCTGGTTCCCTATTCATGTACTTTTCATCTGTATTACTAGTGCCTGGTACATAGTAGATGCTTAATAAATGCATATTTAATGACTGAATTTTCTTTTGGCAACTTTTTAAGGAAATGTGTTCCTGGTACTCAACAGGCTTTCTTAAGGACCTTCCTCTATTTCTGTGGGTGAATTCACACTATGGGGAGTCCTTTTGACCATTACGAAGTGAAAAGAACCCTATTTTTGCCTGTGACCATGCTTATTTGACTTTAGATTATCTTGTCCTGTGACGTTAAAATACCTGTCCCCTTCACTGGTCAACGTAGCAAATGAAACTATTGATATAATCTTTTTACTAGTCAACTGCATATGCTGTCTTTCAGCTAGCAATGACATTGAATGAACTGTTATCTTAGAAATTCTTCTTGAGAAGCCCCCACTTATATATGTTTGCCCCAACATAGCAACTATTGTACAGTTTTTCATTGTTGTTTTATCTATATTTAGTTTTAGTTTTTTTTTTTTTTAATTAAATAAAGTCTTCTAGGATTGTGACTTGAGACTATTTCTACTTAAGATATACAGCAAGTCTTTTTACTTAAAGAAGACTGGGCATTATGAAAAGCTACTAATAATAACTGTTAATTTGTTTCACTAAGACTTGGATGGGCCAGCCTGTAGCATGGTGGTTAAGGCAGCTAGATCCCACATGGCTGACCACTCAGTTTTAGTCCTGAACCCGAAGCCTGGGTGCATGCCTAAAAAGAGGGAGATATGGAGAAGGGATTGTAGTCTGGCCATTCCCCATGGGCGAGGGAGGTTGCTTTCTTGGGTTCTCTTTCTCCTTCTTTCTCTGGTGAGCACATGCCCTCTAGCAAGTTTAAAAAAAAGAAAAAGGCTTAGGAGACATGGATGACATTCATTAGGAAAACTCAGCTTTCAAAATGAGACTCTCTAGACCCAGAAGGTAAAAAATTTTGCTATTTTGTTTTCTAAGTCTGCCTTGTTATAGTTTATCAGCAAAGCCACACATATGCGTTTCCTTTTCCCTGGTTGTTATCTCAGTCTGTTCAGTCGTCCTGTGTAGGATTTTACCTACCCTGAAAGCTTTCTGGACACCTTTTCTATAGCACTTTGTATTTTAATTACATCAATGTACATAACTGGCCTTTGGGGGGATGAATTCCACTTTCCTTTTCATTTCTAGTTGGAATCAAGGGCAACTGTATACTGAACCAGGTTTCTGAAGGAGTGGTTTTGAGGTGTGTTATCCCCTATGCCTTTTTAAAGGGCTCAAGTTTACATTATGTGTTACTTCAGACTGTATTGAAGAAATGATCGTTGCTCTCTGCTTCATATCACAACTCCTGGGTTGGTATTCATCAAACCCTCTTCCCGGGCCTTTTCATACTTCCTCTTGGATTAAAGTAGAGTTGAACTCACATCCCGGTGACTTTTTCTTTACTCATTTCTGAGTGCTACATTGGTAAAATAATAGTCACCTTTCTCTGTGTTTGCAGAAACTACTGAAGATGATATACCTAAATATTTTATAACTGAACCATGACTGTTAAAAAAGAATGAGTGTAACTAATACCAATAAAAAGAAATGCTAATCAGGAAGACATAGTTTCTTGGAAATTTCTGCACCCTCAATATCTAAAGAAGAAACTATACATATATATGTGTGTGTTTATATTTGATGAGTAATCAAATCAGATTTTCTTTTCTTTTTTTTCTCAAAAAACTCCACATTTTTTCAGTTAAGTTCCACTCAAATTTGAAGAACCCTAAATCTCTTCCATAGATTCACAGTGTTCCATAAGACATAATTTGAACACTTCATGATAAATAATCCTTTGAAATATTTTCTACCTCTAAAATTTTAAATTGTCCCTTTAGATTAGACTTTCTAAGTTTAATTCAGATTGCCTGATTTTAAAATGTTCCTGAAATTGAACCACACATGTATTTATATAAACACACACACACACACACACACACACATATATATTTTAGTGAGTGAGAACATGACAGAAAGACTTTAAATAGATAAAAGATTACCAAAAGATATCTCTGAAGGGGTTTTGTATCTTTTGAACCAAATTATGTATTTCCACACAGTACAATGATATGTATCAGTAAATTTAATTATAAATTGTACTTCCTCTTATAAATTTCTTTCTTCTTTTTAGCACTAGTATTTTAAGATTCTTCTCCAATTAAATTCTTCTATCTTGGAAGTGATTCTACTAAGTAAACATCACACTACCACAGAGTAGAGTATTTTATGGATTACTTTTACTGTTCAATAGGTAAAAAGACATGAAAACAAACGTAAGTCTGTAGTCAGCTATTTATTATACTGTCATTGTGCTACCCATCATAAATGTGAGTGATCAGCTCATTCCCCTAATCTCCAAATAGTTTTCTTAGTCCTAGACAAAGTAAGAGTGACTTAAGGGGAAGAGGAAAAAAAATAAAACAGTTAAAATGCAAATTCTTTAGACTACCTTTTAATGGATCCAACTACTCAATGTTAAAAATCACTGAATCAAAAGATATTTTCAAGCAGCCTTATCAGTCAATATATATTGGATTAAAGGAAATCGAATCTAACGGAAATGAATTTTAAAACATATGACACAAACTCCACGAACTCTCAGAGTACAATATAAAATGGTCCTCTAAGGAATATAAACATTTAGTAAGTAAGAATGAAATGACATAAGAAAAAACCTCTTCAATTAGATAAAATTCACTTGCTAAAGATTATTTATTGCACAATTTATCAGCTTGACCTAAGAATAAAACAGGTATTATTATTATCAACCATTATTTGGTACTATTTTGTAACTAAAGTTCTACAGCATTATAACACAAGTAACTTAACCCTTTGTTACTGAGTTAGGATAGAGAAAATTTCCTAACTTACAAAACAAATTCCTTAGGGTTCATGAAACAGTTTCACAAGTTCTAGAAGGCACACATTATATACCTTATCATAGTAAGTACATTTATGTACTTCATATTTTAAAAAGACAAAGCTGTACAGAATATAAAAAGTGTACATTTCATCCATTAAACAAATTTACAACTTTTAGGATTAGTTATTACAGTAGAATCTACCTAACATTCACATCTACAGAATCATTACCCAGTCTAATGGAGTAAGCAAAGAACTGTGCTCATTTATTTGATAAGGCTAATAAAAACATTTTATATTTCACAGTAGATCAGTTAGTGTCTTAGAGCTTATATTGTAAAATAAAAAGGGTTGGGCGATATCAAGTCACAGGTCTCATTATTAAATAATTCCTTGAAAGGTAGAGGATTCTTGGGGATATATCGGCTACACCTTGAAAGGTCCAAAAATCTTTAAAGCAACTTGGTTCAATTTCAGGAACATTTTAAAATCAGGCAATCTGAATTAAACTTAGTAAGCCTAATCCAAACGGACAATTTAAAATTTTAGAGGTGAAAAAGGTTTCAGAGGATTATTTATCATGAAGTGTTCAAATTATGTACTTCATATTGTTGTCTTAAGGAACACTAAGAATCTATGGAAGAGATTTAGGGTTCTTCAAATTTAAATGGAACTTAACTGAAAAAATGTGGGGGATTTTTTGGAAAAAAGAAGGAAAAAAGCCATCTGATTTGATTAGTCACCAAATTCTAATATAATAGTATCACAAATGCATTAATGTGCTTTCACTGGTTGACTTAATATTTAGTTATTACAGTATATAAAGTTTAGATAATATATGGAAATTTATATTAAAATATGAGTTTTATAGAGTGGTGTGGACTTTTGTGAGTATGTGTGTTTATGTGTGTGTGTGTGTGTGTTGTAAGGGTTCTGTGTGAGATTTTACTTAGGAAAAAAGGTTCCACTGCCAAAAGTGTGAAAACCACAGATGAAGTCTCAGGTTCTAAAGGAGGAGCCTGTAACAAGAGTAAGAGACTAGCTTGGGGTCACACAACCATCAAGTACACTGCCAGGCTGCTATGATAGAGACCCCAGTACTCTGTTTGCATAAACATCTAGAGTGAGTATTGCGGTATTTGGTTCTTAAGCTGTCCCCATCCTGTCAATGGGTTCATTCAGTAGTTTTCTGGGCAAAATCAAGCTATCTTTGGTTAGACATTTTTCTTTGAAATGAATTTTGTTTTTCTTGTATGCCTATTAAATTCCTAGTATCCAAAAATCTTGTCGTCAATAAGAGGCTACTTAAATTTTATACAGTCATGCATTGCTTAATAATGGAGATACATTCTGACAATTGTGCTGTTAGACTATTTTGTCACTGAGTGCACATAATAGTGTGTACTTACAAACCTAAATGGCATGGCCTACCACACACCAAGGCTATATGGTATAGCCTACTGCTCCATTCTTGTATACGTGGTCTGTCAGTGACCACAAAGTTATGCAGTGCAGGACTGTATCTTGGTACTTATGGAAATAGTAGTACTTGCAACTTACCAATAATAGGTCAGAAAAGTAACATGGACTGTTAAAGGTAATTTTTAAAGGAGATGTCAGGCTCTAGTTTTATTATATACTGAAATGTTAATGCTAAAAAATTTATTTCATAAGCAAAAACTTTAAAAAATGGTTAAGGACCTACTGAAGAACATAATTCATTACTGTATTCTCTCATCTTTCAAAGGAAGTACAGTGAAATAGTAAGAAAGCCAAATTATGCCCTATTTTTCAAAGCTGTTTTCTTCTCTTAATCTAAGAAATCAGAAGACTTTGAAACCTCACAAAGATGCCTTCAGATTAAGAAATTAAAAATACCATGAACCAATATTAAATGACTTATAATAATTTTTAAATAAAAAAAATTAGTATTGATGATACAGAAAAATTTCTTTCTGCAATTTCATGATGCATGACCAAGTCACGTAGAACAGTTATCTACAATAGGTGTGGAAAAACATTTCCAGCACAGCCAAGATTCCCCAGCAGACATCCACTTACAAGGCAAGGTTAACACCAACTTTATAGTCCTTACCCAAATTATACAGCATGGCAAAGAAAAAAAAGCAGACTTCTAAGTAAAAAATAAGTAGTTCCAGAACATGTGGTTAAAGTTAGGAATTAACTGGATCATTTCAGGTAAAAATTATTGAAGGAACAATAATTAACCACAAGGGGGCAGATATATGCCTTCGATTCCAGCAGAAAGTAGTAACATGCACTTTGATATAGTCTACTTTTTTGTTATTTAAAATTTTCTCTCAGATGGCTTCACCTTTTTAACACTCTGGTTTATTTTAAACCTAACTAAAAAGATTCTAAAATACTCCTGACCTGAAAAACAATAGTGTATCAGAGTCTCTGGAAATGTTGCTGCTATCTGCTAGCAAAAAATTCAAGAGCAATTAGTTCTAAGACAAGTTAGAACTAATAATGAAAATATGGTCTAAAACAATAGCAAATTTTAGAATAGTTTACCATAAATGGAAGACATGGAAAGTTTTATATTTAAAAAAGGGGATATATTGTCACAATAGCAAAAATAAGAGGGAGGAGAAAGTTAATTTTTCTTTATCGTGCCCAATATCCCTGCATTCTGTCCCCATGACCAAAGTATTTGTAGCCCACAACAGAAACAGAATGTCTTCACTCCAAGGTCACGGCCTGTGCGGCTGGCCTGCCTCGTCAGCCATGTTAAGAATATAATTAGCCATATCATCCTCAGTGGGTGCATCTGACACCACCCAAGATTCATTTGCTCCAGTCATTTGTAGGCGACAAATGGGGCAATTCCTGTGTCGATCACTCCTATTAAAGAAGGCAAAACAAAAATTATCCTTTTTCTTCTTTTTGAAAAAACGGCTTGTTTGTAAAGTAATACATGTACATGGCTTTTAAAAAAAGTAAACAGCATAAAAATATACAGTGAAAAAGAAACTTCTCTCTCCCATCTCAGTCTTCAATTCTCTTCCTCAGGGCTAATTGTTTTATCAATTTTTAAAAAAACACATTCTTCTAGAGACAGGTTAAGCATGATTAACCATATATATATATATATATGTATATATATATATACACACACACACACACACAGCAGTGTTCTTTTTCACTTTTCCATGTATTTTATAGACCACTACCATGTATTAGAGCTGTTTATTCTTTTTTCTTTTTTGAGAGTTTTTTTTTTTTTTTTGAAATAGTGGACATGTGTTTTTTTGAGAGTTTTTTTTTTTTTTTTTTAAATAGTGGACATGTCCTTGCCAGAGAGACAGACAAAGACCGAGAGAGAGAAAGTGAGAAATTACTCCGTGGGGGTGATGGCCATGATGCAATCCGTTCTCCTCTATCCTCCTCTCTCAGGATTCTGGGCATGGACACACACACACCTGGCATGAGTTTGAAACTGTTGGGTCCAGGACTCAAACTGTGGTTGGCCATGTGGGAGTCTAGTACCTTAATCACCACACTAACCTCCTGGCCCAGAGCTGTTTATTCTTAACAAACATCCCATAAATATGCCATAATTTAGTCTCTATAAACTAATATTTAGTTTTCCCCTGTCTTTTGCTGTTATAAACAATGCTATGTAATTCTTATCCCTGTACCCAAAGAGGTAAAGTTTTCCTTTAGGATAAAAATTCCTTGTGAGTTCTAAGAAGAAACCCTCTCTTACCAACAAAAGATTTCGTCAATATTGGAAATGTTTATTTGTGAATATTTAAATGGAAGCCATTATTACTCTGGGAATAACTTCTCAGCACTGGCCAGGTGTACCACTAGTTATTTTTCTAAGTAATATCTACATGATTCTGAACAATGCATTTATGCTTAAAGATCTGATAAAAGGCTTTTTGACTCATAAACAATGGGAAGAATTCTTTAAGAAACTGTATAAAAAGGGAACATTCAAGGTTTAAAATAAAAGATGAACTTTACACGTAGGATATTTTTTTCTGATAGGAAAATAACACATGTACGATTATTTAAGTAAGATTATGTTTTCAAAGGGACTAGTTTTCTTGGCAAACATTATTTTGGAAATTAAAAAAATAACAGATTTGAGCCAGAAACATATTATGCAGGGAAAAATGTTTTTCTCTTTATCTCTCAGTGAACTCTGGGACTAAAGTAATCAAATTATATCAACTGCTCTTTGGCGTTTGTGCAAAAATTTAGAAATCTGTTCCAAAAACTAAATGTGAAAGCTAAGGCTGACAATATATTATTCAAGTTGATTTCTGGTTCCCCAGAGATATTTTATAAAATAATTCTGTGTGTTCTTCTGTGCATAAAATGTCACAATTTAAAAATAGTCAACTTCTGCTTCTGGCCAACTGGGATCAGATTTATTTTCCCATTTAACAGAACTAACACATAGGACAAAATATATAAAGCAATGGTATAAAAGAGTATTTCATAAAAAGTGCTAGAAATCACACAGCAAAGGAGAGTGATCCCTGAGATATAGGAAGCAAAGAAAGTGAACCTTGTAATTGCCCTAGCACACAGCTTTGAGAATTTCCAGGCTCCAGAGCAAGAAAAGGGGAACCTAGATAGAATCTGGCCATTTTCAAATTGAAGAGATAGAGCTGAGAATCTCAGGAGACCAACACAGCTGAAGTTCATAGAGGAGGAGAGAGCTAGTTGCCCTCCACTGCATTCTGCAGAATACTGATCAGTGTGTGCAAGTATGGGGAAACGACATGACACGGCAATTACCCAAAAGGATCTGAGAGAACGGTACGCAAAGCTCATATAGGGCCTAGGATACTGCCTGTTTCCACCAGCCAGACTGGAAATTGAGCAGAATGTTTTGAAGGATCTTGTCTCATCATTGGGGCATAATTAGCTCCAAACTAAACACAGCTCTGGTCTTGACTAACAAACCATAAAAGCAAGACCCAAAAGGATCAAACCGTTACCAAGTAACTTAACTATATCCCAGAACAAAGCTCAAGAATATTTATAGTAATACAAAAATATCCAGTACCTAAAAAGGTAAAATCACGATATCTGGCATCTAACCAAGAATTACTAGGCATACAAAGAAGCAGCAGAAAAACAGCCTATGATAAAGAGAAAAATCAAAACAATTCAGAGCAGACACAGATATTGGAATTAGCAGATAAAAAACTTAAAAATTATTACAACTGAATTCCACATATTCAAAAGACTAGAGAAAAAAGTAAACACATCAGGTAGAGACGTAGATGACATTAAGAACCTTGAATCAGATCTAGTCACAGTAGAGCTTGCTGGATGCTGCTGTTTAGCAAGCTGAGGCCCAAGTTCAATTCCCAGCTAACCGTAAAAAGTTGGGTGTGTGGCACTTGCCTGTAATCCCCTTTATTCAGGAGTCTAAGGCAGGAGAATTGCAACATAGTAATAAGACCCTGTCAAAACAACACCACACACACACACACACACACACACACACACACACAAATACATACATATCAAACTTTTAGAAATAAAAACTACAATACCTGAGATAAAAAATATAGTGGATGAGAGTAATGGCAAGTTAGACATTGCAAAAACAAAAAGAAAAAGATTAGTAGAATTTGTAAAGACACAGCAATAGTAACTATCCAAAATGAAATAGAGATAAAGACTTAAAAAAAGGAAAATAGTATCAGTGAGCTGTGGGACAACTTTGAGTGGTCTAATATATGGTAATCAGAATCCCAAAAGGAGAAGGGAGAGAAGAGCAGAGAAAAATTTGAGAAAAGAATGGCTGAAAATTTTCCAAATGTGATGATACTGTAACTATAAACTCAAGAAGCTACATAAACCCTAAGCACAAGAAACATGAAAAAAAAAACTACTTTAAGGCAAATCATTATCAAATTACTCAAAACCAATGAAAAGAAAAAACCTTAAAAGCATCCAGAGAGAAAAAGAAGGCACATTATCCACAGAGAAAGATAAGGATGACAAACTTCTCATAGAAAAAACATAAGCAAGATGAGAGTTGAGCAACATTACTAAGATACTGAAAGAAAACACATTCTCAATCTAAAATTCTTTATCAGAAAAAATATCTTTGAAAAATAATGCTTAGACTATCAAGAAAATCCTATGGACTCTACAAAAAGCTACCAGAACTAATAAATGAGTTTACTAAGGTTGCAGGATACAAATTAATACCCCCAATTTATTGTATTTCTGTATATTAACAACTAACGATCAGAAATTGAAATTTAAAAAACATCATTTATAGGGACCAGCAGTTAGCATAATGGCTATGTCACTTGACTCCTATGTAGTCGACTGTGGTTCAAGTCCTGGACCCAGTGGCTTAAACTCATGATGGGCGTGTGTGCGTGTGTGCCCAAGATCCCAGGAGGAGGATGGAGGAGAAGGGATTGTGGCATGGCTATCCCCTCTGGGGGGTGATTTCTCACTTTCTCTCTCTGTGTGTCTCTCTGACTTTCTGGCAAGCACTGGCACCCTATAGCAAAAACCTACCCCCCTCCCCTGCAAAAATAAAAAATTATAATAGTGTAAAACTGTGAAGACTTAGGGATAAATTTGTCAAAGATACACAAATGTCAAAAACTACAAAAATTGCTGAGAGAAATTAAACAAGAATTAAATCAATAGAGAAATGTACTATGTATATAAATTGGAAGATTCAATATTTTGAGAAGTCAAACTTCCCAAAATCAACTTTTTACTCAATACAATCCTAAACAAAATTTTCACAGGCTTTTTTTTTTTTGTAGAAATTGATAAAACTTATTCTAAAATTCATATTGAAATAAAAAAGATCTGAAACTGCCAAAACAACTTTAAAAAGTACGAAGTTGGAAAATTAACACTTTCTGATGTTAAGACATGATAAAACTACATTAATCAAAGCAGAATACGGTGTTGTTATGAAATAGACAAAGAGATCAATGGAACAGAAGAACACAGAATTAGGCCTGAATATTAATTTTCAACAAAGGTGCAGAAACAATTAATTTAGTGAAGAAAAGAAGTCTTTTAAAAAATAGTGTTGGACCAACTAGATGGTAATATTTAAAAAAAAATTTTGTATTTCACACCATATAAAAAATTAACCCCAAAGTGTTACAGATTGCTAGATGCAGTGGTACCTGCCTGTAATGTCAGCTACTCTGGAGACTGCAGGAGAATTGAGAGTTTAAGGCTACCAGGGGCAACACAGTGAAACTTTGTCTCAGAAAAAAAAAAAAAAATCATAGATCTCAATGTAAAACCAAAAGAACTAAACTTCTCAGAAACAAAGACAAAAGAACACCTCTGTGACTCTGGGAAAGTTTTCTCAGATATGACATTGAAATCATTGTCCATAAATTACAAATTGACCAATCAGACTATATCAAAATTAAAAACTTCTATTCTTTGAAAGGCATTTTTAATTTTTTTATGAGAGATTTTTGCTATAGAGTGTGTGTGCTCGCCAGAGAGACAGAAAGCAAGAAATTATTCCCCAGAGGTGATGGCCACACCACCATCCCCTTCTCTTCCAATCTCCTCTAGGGATTTTTGGCACACATGCACATGTGCCTAGTGTGCATTTTAAGACACCGGGTTCAGGACTCAAAGCATGATCAACTATGTGGGAGTCCAACGACATAACCATTATGCCATCAGCTGGTCTCAAAAGGCATTCTTAAGAGAATGATCATATATCTGATAAAGGATATATATCCAGAATATACAAAGAACCCTCAAAACATAGTAATATGGAAAAATCTAATAACAAAATGAGCAAAGACCTGAATAGACACTTCATTAAAGACATAGATAGTAAATTAGCATATGAAAAGATACTCATCTTCAGTCAGTAGGGAAATACCAATTAAAATCATGAGATGCATAGAGAAAGATAGAGCAAGAGGGAGATACTGCATCCCAGAGATAAAAGGACCAACACGCACAGCCCAAGTCAAGCCACTAGGCTTGAGCTCATCAGCGAGGACATTTGCCCAGCCTACTGTAGGGAAGGAGGGGACCCCTAGCCTTCAGAAACCAATAGCTGGTTCTGGCAATCCCAGAGAAAAAAGGAGTAACAGGGAGACCCTGCAATTCCACAGACAGAAGGTAGGAGCTGCTGGCCCACATGTGCTGATGCCATTCTGCCTTTCACCTATCTGGGACCAACAGGCAAGCCCAAGACAAACTGCTGGGCTTCCACCCATCAGCAGGGCCCCTGACCAGCCTGCTGTGGAGGATGAGAGGTCCTCTGGCCCTAGCAAATTGGTCTACCACCTTACTTTGTATCTGTCAGTGCAAGCTCTATCTACATTTAGAGCAGTTAACTTTGGGTATACAAGAACTAAACTCCTGAAAATAAGAGATGTGCGAGAAATTCTTTCTCCCTAACTCCCTTGACAATAAAAGGAGAGAAACTCCCCTCTGGACACCTAAGCTCTAAGCTCTTGCTATGAATTTCACACTCCCACCCTCAGTAGAGGAGGGAAACTGGCAAAGATCTTTCACATATCATAGAGAAGTGCAGGAGCACAAAATAACAAAATCATACTCCAAAGAAGTAGGAAGAGGTGAGTATACCACCAGTTGACTAAAAATCAAAGCAGAGCCTGAAGAAATAGGAGAAAATCAGGAAATATGCCCCTCAAAGGATCATCACTCCTCACCAACTATAGTTAAAATACAAGAGATCAAAGAAATGTCAGAAAAATAATTCAGAATATTCACTGTGACCATAATAATATGCAAGAGAAAACAGAGAACCAATTGCAGGAGATGAGAAAATCCTTCCATGGCACAATGGAGGAACTCCATAAGGAAACAGACACACTGAAAAAGAACCAAACAGAACTTCTGGAGAAAAGAATATGTTGCAGGAAATCAAGCCCTCCTTTGAAAGCAGCAACAGCAGATTAGACCGTGGGGAAGAAAGAATCTCTGACCTTGAAGACAAAACTTGTGATTTAGTCCAAACATCAGAAAAGAAGAATAACCATTAAAAATGAGGACAATATATTGGAAATCCAAGATACCATTGAACAGTCAAATAGCCTCATAGTAGGCATTCCAAAAAGTTAAGAGACATAAAACATCTTTTATAAAATATTAACAAATCCAGGAGATAAAAGGACATTAAATAGATATAACATAAGATCCTCTTCAAGGCATGTTATAGCCAAACTGGTAAAAATCAAAGACAAAGAGAAAATTCTAAAAAGGACAAGAGAGAAATATCAAATTACTTACAAAGGTTACACTATTAAACTAACATTAGCTTTCTAAGCTGAAACGATATAAGCAAGGAAAAAATGGGAAGACATTTTAAAACCAAAAGGAAAGCATTTTTAGCCAAAAGTACTATACCCAGCAAGGTTATCCTTCAAATGGAAAGGAGAAATAAAATCATCCCCAAATAAATAAATGCTGGAAGAATTCACTAAAATGAAACCAGCTCTTGGGGAAATACTTAAGGAACTACTATACCAGGAAAGCTAAAGAGAGAAATAGAAGACAGAGAGTTGTTTTCCCAGGTTTCAATATACGTATTTATTATAACCATCACTCACTGTATAGAACTAGATAATAGAGAAAAAGTCCAATATGTTACAGCTGAGTTTTTCTTTGGACTGAAACAAACAAGCAAACCAAAAGCTAAAATCAAGAACTTTGTAAAGCCTATAAAACACCAAATCACTGGCTTTACCATGTCTTCACTTTTAAACATCCTGTTTCAATTTTGTTTTATCTTTGCCTTTTTGAGGACTTATTTCTTTATGCACAGTACAGTACTGTGGTCTTACAAGAACTCAGTGTGAGAGTGAAAATGTTCTTTTTCTGTCTTTTCCTAATGAGCTATTGTTATGTACAATTTTACCTTTTCCTAACTGAACCAACAATTAATACCCTCAGATTTTTCAGATTATAAACTTTTTATCTCCCACAGTTCTCTAACTGGAGATCACAAGTTCTTCTCTCATTGGTTAGGTTAAGATTATCTTTGTTAATTTATGAGATTGTTTGTTGCCTGATTTTAATCAATATGTTTTTCTTTTTCTTTTTTTGGAGAGGTTTTTGCTATAGGACACATGAGCTCGCCAGAGAGACAGAGAAAACACAAAGACAGAAAGCGAGAAATCACCCCCCCCCCAAGGAGGGAGTATGTTTTTCTTTAGAACTGTACCTCACAGAAAAGAATGTCATAGACAAGTCAGTACATGCAAAATAACCAGTGGAGCTAGTTTCGAATGTTCACAACAGTAATTGTAGAAGGTGGTGACTATGTTTACATCTTCAATCTGTTTACATGTATACAAGCTTCAGGGAGTATGTTTAGAGGTTTTTTGCTATAGGGCGCGTGCGCTCGCCAGACAGACAGAGACAGACAGAGAGAGACAGAGAGATAGAAAGCGAGAAATCACCCCCCAGGGGGTATGGCCACACTGCAATCCCTTCTCCTCCATTCTCCTCTCGGGATCTTGGGCACGCATGCACACGCGCCCAGCGTGAGTTTAAGCCGCTGGGTCCGGGACTCGAACCACAGTCGACTACATGGGAGTCCAGCGACATAGCCATTATGCTAACTGCTGGTCCCAGGTATATAAGCTTTTAAAGACCATTCTGTACCCTACAAAGATGTGTGATATGATGATATGTAAATCATATATTATGATAAATATTTAAAGAAAAAATATAAAATCATGAGTTATTACTACATACATATTAGAATGGCTAAAATTAAAGACTGACTATACCAAGTATTAGTAAAGATGTGGAACAACTGGAATTCTCACACATTGCTTTGGAAAATATCAATAGTTGCAACTTCTTAAAAAACTGAATACACACCTACCAAATGATCCAGTCATTCCACTTCCAGACTTTACTAAAGACAAAACCAAAGTATGTGTCCAAAAAAAAAAAAAAAGACTTGTCCCTGAATGAATACAGCAACTTTATTTATAACAGCCCCAAAATGAAAATTACCCACGTCCATCAACAGATCAATGGACAAACAAGCTGCGTAGATCCACACAATGTACACTAATCAGGAGTGGAAAGAAAGAAACTGGGAATACATGTTCTGACATGGATGAATATTAAAATAATATTGAATGAAAGAAGCCAAACAAAAAACAGTACTATATTCTATTTATAAAAATTACAGAATACTCAAATTATTTTTATAATGACTCAGAGCAGATTAATAGTTGCCTGAGAATCAAGAGGAAAGGGTAGAAAGGGAACTTTGCAATGGGGTGCAAGGTAACTTTGTAGGATAACAGATGTGTTCACTATTGTGGATGCAATCATGGTTTTTACGGCTCATACTTAAGTTAAAATGTATCATATTGCACTTTATTATTACTGTTATTATTATTTTGAGAGAGATTTTTGTTATAGGGCAAGTGCACTCACCAGAGAGAGAGAGAGACAGAGACAGAAAGCAAGAAATCACTCTCTAGGGTAGATAGTCATGTCGCAATCCCTTCTCCATTGACCTCTTGGGATTTTGGGCACACATGAACTCGCACCCAATGTGAGTTTAAACTGCTGGGTCTGGGACTCAAACCACAGTTGACTATATGAGAGTCCAGCGATATAACTGTTATGCCACCTGCTGGTCCCTCATATGGTACTGAAAATCCATGTACATCAATGATAAATTTTTCCAAATCTTGATTCTTATTTTGTAATATAACAAGTTTAATTAGCTGATCTCTAATGTTCCCTCCAAATCCACTATTCAAGGATTTATTCCTTCTAAACAAACATAGAGAATAAACATAGAAATGAGGAGAAAAAAGGAAGAAAAGGGAAATGTTTGAATATAGACTCTATTCAGGCACAAATCTCCTTATAGCAAAAGTAATGCCAAAACTAAGTTACATCCCTACGCTTTACCTACTTTAGGTATAAAAGCAAAAATATTTTTTAGTCAGTAGAAGGCATATCATAAAATTCACAGTATTAAACATTAAACTCTCTCATCTTTAACTACAGTATTCTTATGCCTTTCAAAGTTTACTCATACACATGATTCCATGAAGGTGGTGGATAACTTACCATTTATCAATACATTTCTGACAGAAGCTGTGAGCACAAGGCAGGATGAGGTCAACTCGTCCATCCATGCAGATACAACACTCCTCCTCATCAGTCAGCTGCTTCACCCTGCAATGTGAAAACTGAGATGGAACAATGATAGCCTCTGTAATTATGTTATACTTTGTTCCCATTGTCTTAAAAAACACATTAAACCTCTATGTGTCCACAGTGAAAAGCACAAATATATTTTAATATATAAAGCAAATGGGACCAGCAGTTAGCGTAATGGCTATGTCACTGGACTCCATGTAGTCGACCGTGGTTCAAGTCCTGGACCCAGTGGCTTAAAACTTACGCAGGGCACGTGTGCATGCATGTCCAAGATCTTGAGAGGAGAATGGAGGAGAAGGGACTGCGGCGTGGCCATCCCCCCTGGGGGGTGATTTATCGCTTTCTGTCTCTCTGTCTGGTGAGTGCACGCGCCTTATAGCAAAACCTCTTCAAAAAAAAAAAAATATATATATATAATGAAAGCAAAAATCAGACTGAAATGCACATCCTTTATGTAAATTTTATAAAGACTTAATAAGAGATAAATTCTATGATTAAAGGGAAGAAAATACATTTAGGTCTTTCTAAAAATAATTCTGCTCATCTTAATCATATTGAATTTAAAAAATTAAAAATTTTGCCGGAGGGTGCTTGTGCTCACTGGAGACAGAAAGAGAGAGGATGAAAATGCACCCCCTTATGGGAAATGGCCACATTGCAATCCCTTCTCCCTCCTTTTGGGATTGTGGATGGACATGCACCTGGCATGTATCTCAAGTTGCCAGTTCTGGGACTTGAACTCCATAGTCGGCTATATGGGAATCCAGACTCTTCAACCACACCTCTGGCTGGCCCAATGTTTCTTAAAGTGATATTATTTCCTTTTACCCTTTGTGTTTTTCTGTGATTTTCAAAGTTTCCTTCAACAAGCATGTGCTGATTTTGTCAACTGCACAAAAACTGAATGTTTCCAAGTTTAGCTACAAGACTATAAGCTTCTTTTTTTTTTTTGGAGAGATTTTCACTGTAGGGCGCGTGCGCTCGCCAGACAGACAGAGAGAGACATAGAGACAGAAAGCGAGAAATCACCCCCCAGGGGGGATGGTCACGCCGCAATCCCTTCTCCTCCATTCTCCTCTTGGGATCTTGGGCACGCACGCACACGCGCCCGGCGTGAGTTTTAAGCCACCGGGTCCGGGACACAAACCACGGTCGACTACGTGGGAGTCCAGCGACATAGCCATTACGCTAACTGCTGGTTCCCAAGACTGTAAGCTTCTTAAGGGCAGGAGCTATCTCTTATATGTTTTTCATTGCCTGCTGTGCTTATAGCACTATATATGAGACAGCATTTAAAAATCTATTGATTTTAACAGAAATACAATCTAATTGTTAAATTTGTATGACATATAGTAAGTGAAAAGTAAAAAAGAGATGAGTATGTCTCAAACTTATAAAAACATTTTTCTCATTTTCATAAGAGAGAATAATGGAATTTTAATAGAGAACATTCTAGGTGCATAAATAAAGCTGTGGAGGTATAAAAACCCCATGTGTGTATGTGATTGTGTGTGAGTGTGTGTGTGTATGTGATTGTGTGTGTGTATGTATGTGTGTGTGTGTGTACACATATATATTAGGTCGTCAGAAAAGTCATGATGACCCAATAAAATGAGAAGACTAAGCAAAAAGACTGATTAAATATAGCAATGTTGCTCTGATTCTTGGATGTCAAAATAATAAGTCTGAACTCATTCTGACAAACTAGAATTTGCATTTAATTATGAGAAAGTGAACTGCTGGCGAAATGGTACTTTAGGAAGATTGCGTGCACACAATGAGAACAGTCTAGAGAGAAGGAGTTCACTTGGGAGATAACTAGGGCCTGGTCTAAGGAATATTACAAAAGACAAACCAATAGGATGTGATGACAGATTAAATGTTATGCTTTAGTAATGGGAGAAAGAGGGCAGCCACTGAATTGAAATGGGAAAATTGAATAAAAATCTAGATGAATGTGTCTTTTAGGTATTTCCCAGACCCAGATGAATTAGGGTCTGTTTCTGAGGAGCTTACAAACTTCATCTAAGGACGTATGTAGACTTAGGTGTCAGTAACAGAATCCACAAAGAATGACAGTGTTCTAAAGGTTAGAGTTCAAAAGTGAAGGGGGGGGACCAGCAGGTGGCATGGTGGTTAAGGCGCTGGACACTCCCACATGGTCGACTGAGGTTCGAATACCGGACCTCATGGCTTGCTTTCTCTCTTTTCCTCTCTCTCTCTCTGTGTATTTCTCTCTGGTCAAATTAAAATAAATGAATGAATAAATAAAATTAAATAATTATTAAAAAAAAAAGTGAAGAGGAGTACAGATAGCAGCAGCATTGTGGACAGAGATAAAAGAATGAACAGAAGACACACAAATGGCCAGTGGAACCTGTGCAATGTTCCGTTGGTTTTCGCTACCTTCCTGACAGCACAGTGACCAGAAAACGGAAGGAGAGTTTTCTCCTATTTGTCTGTTAGACCTTGCAGATTGACATATTCAGTTCTAGTTCCATAATCTGAAATGTATATTGAAAGCCTCTGGTACACAGAAGAGACCCATAAAAACAAAGGCCAATGGACTGGGGATGTTTATCCTGGAGTGCAGAAGGCTTAGTGAGAATTCATTTAGTGTTTTCAAATATCTGAAGGGCTGGAAGGGAGAACAGACAAAGCCTCAAGTAGACCACAGCAATAATTTAACAGTAATAGCTAGCTCTTGTAAGACACATTAGTATGTGCCGGTACTGTTTCAAGCACTTTACATCTAGCATCTCTCTTAACTCTCTATGGTCCTGTCAAGTAGATTAACTATTAACAACCCTTTAAAAGATGAGAAAACTAAAAGAGTTTAACTTGTCTAACTTGTCCAAACTCACACAGGTAGGAGTGGAATCAGGATCTGAACACAGGCAATATGGCTCTAGAGTGTGCTGTACTGTCTCAAGAAAGCCAGCATTTGGCTACTCAGGAATAGAAAGGAAAAGGGAAACTCTCCTAGTAACTACAGCAGTGAGTCTCTCATAACTGTAGGCATTAACGGTAATCTGATTTGAGTACAAGTTTGACTAAGGCATACAAAAGAAATTAAAATAAAATAAAATGTATTTTTAAAAAAGTAGGTAGAGTCTTGCTTGCTATTCAAAGTATGACCTGAGGATTAGCAATATTGGAACCACCTGGGAACTTGACAGAATCCCAGGCTCCTTTTCTTTTTTTTTTGGAGAGATTTTTGCTATAGGGCACGTGCGCTCGCCAGACAGACAGAGAGAGACATAGAGACAGAAAGCGAGAAATCACCCCCCAGGGGGGATGGCCACGCTGCAATCCCTTCTCCTCCATTCTCCTCTCGGGATCTTGGGCACGCAGGCACACACGCCCGGCGTGAGTTTTAAGCCACCGGGTCCAGGACGCGAACCGCGGTCGACTACGTGGGCGTCCAGCGACATAGCCATTATGCTAACTGCTGGTTCTCTCCCAGGCTCCTTTTCAAAACCACTGTATACTGAAGTCCGAGAAGCATGGTACTACGTGATCTTTAAGCACCAGAAGGTAATGATACAGAGGTTAGAGGATGGCTGTATTGCTAGACAGGCCTGTGAGTCTCAGCTAGGTCAATTTCCAATCATGTCTCTTACTGCCTAAGCCTCAGTTCCTTCCATGGGCCAATAATTGTGGTCCCATGTGGTTATTGTGAGGATTCAATGAGTTTATACACATACAACACTCATCACAAGTCTAATACCCTGTAAGTATTCAATGAATGTAAACCATTAACATATTATGCATTAGATGTAAATCTAAACTATATAAATGCCTCTTAAGCTCTCCTTTGACTTGGACTGTCTTGTTCAATGGATTAGTGTTATCAGAGTACTACTAAAACCAAAAAACATACATGTTAAGAAAAGCCCTAATGAACACATCAGGCATTGAGTTTTCCAAGTCTCAAGGGCAAATGAAGACAGAATACTCTTACCTCCTTCATTAAGATAACTACAACAAGAAAAGAAAGTAATATTTTCTACCATTTGGCATAAATATATACACTGTGAAATACCATTCTCATCTTTCAAAAACATTTAAAATTAGACCCTTGTCTTTGAAAGATTTACTTTACAAGACACAGAAAAGATAAGCTTGACCACTGCCAGAAATGTTCTGAAATTCATTTGGCACGTCAGTATCACCTGTAGGGCCCATCCCTAGAAAAAATTAAATAGGAAATAAGTGGAAAAGAGAACTTAGCTACAGCTTAGAATTTGGAAACCAGCTGGGTAAAAATGGACTAGAAAATGTAAATTATAAATGGAGCAATAAAGGACAAAATCTCATTAAGCACATTCTTTTTTTGAGAGGTTTTTGCTATAGGGCACATACACGAAAGACAGAGAGAGAGAGAGATAGGAAGCGAGAAATCCCCCCCCTGGGGGGGATAGCCACACCGCAATCCCTTCTCCTCCATTGTCCTCTTGGGATCTTGGGCATGCATGCACCCGTGCTGGGCATGAGTTTAAGACACCGGGTCTGGGACTTGAACTGTGGTCGACTACATGGGAGTCCAGCGACATAGACATTACGCAACTGCTGGTCCCTCGTTAAGCACATTCTTAAGGTAAAGGATACTGTCGATACCGATTTCTGCTGCCTACCCAGTGTGACAATAAGACAGGATGTCAACATGCCTGGACCCACGTAAGTCTTTTTCCAATGAGGCATTTACAAATATAAATTATGGTCATGATTGTCAAATGGCAAGAGGTGGTAGCTTTCTCATGCCAAAAGCATAATAGAGAAGGAAAATAAAATTTAGAGAGAGCAATAATATATTAGGCCTGAATAAATAAGCACCATCACAGAAAATTCTGGCTCACTTCACTCCCTTCTGGTAACTCAGTACATGTAATAGGTGTACCAACTAGTTGTTCACTCCTGAATGGGCTGCCAAGTCCTAGCACTAGTGTTTAAAATGTTAATGCCCCAACTAGTCATATCTTTTTAAGAAAAACTGAGATGATTTCTTTAATTTCTTTCAAACTCTTGAACCTAATTCCCTAAAGGGCTTGACTAAGAACCTATCATTAAAGGGGGCATTAACTATCTCCTGTGTCATTACATGCAAGAATGTAGAGTGGAGAGTGAATTCCTAGAGACTGGGTTGATAGAAACATTACTGGTTTAATTTAATGAGTTGCTTTAATTTGGCACTATCTGAAGCACAGAGCAATCCAAAAACTGATCTGGGATATAATACCAACAAAGACAAAAAGATTTAAGAGGTCACAATGAGCACCAGCAGAACTGTTAATAAGATTTCAATAGTTTGTATATTGGATAAGAATTGAACCTGGTGATTATGCATCGTGTACCTTCCCATCCAAAGACTAGCCTGACAAGATGTTACAGAGGATGAGCTGTCATCAGGTTCCTCAGAGGTGGAGCTCTGTGCCAACACTCCTGCTGCTTGACTTGTGATATCTTTATACAGTTGAATAAATTGGTACAAATTCATGATCCGTGATGCTTCCACAATGCCACTGCTTTTGTTAATCTAAAAAAATCAAAGCAAGCAAAAAAAAACAAGAGAACAGTAGATCATTTTTCTGAATGATTTTTCCAAAAGGAGAGAACAAGAAATATTTAGTTAAACATCCTAGGAAGAAATTGTTTTCAACATCTGCAAATTACTTGAGAAAGCAAGGATCTGAATAAATGAATAATAGCACGTTCCTTATATTTGTGGTGTTCAAAGTACTTTTACAAATTCATCTCATTTGAGACTCAAATAAATACTGTCAGATCTATTAGACATTATCCTGTTTAGAGTTGATGAGGTTTGGTGACTCCAAGAGTTAAGAAACGGATTTTAGATAGCAATGACAATTCTTTCACTTTCATTTCTTAAAGTCTTTCTTAATTAACAGAGTTATTTAAATGGAACAGCAAAATCAGAAAATATCGAGGATGAATTAATGAATACAGGAAGAACTATAAAGAGAGAAGCCTTTAAAATCATGAATTAAGTTACATTTTAAAATATGTTGATGGAACCTAGGATATGAGAAAGTGGGGGAGTTAGGTTACATTTGAAAAAACTTTAGCAAATTTAAATATTTGGAATAAAAATAATAAGAGTTGAAACTAACACTTTTTAATTTAAAGAATTATTTATTTAACTTCATTTATCATTACTTCAGTTTGCTACAGGGTACATGCACTTACCAGAGAGAGATGGAGACGGAGAGAGGGGGGGATAGAAAGTGAGAAAGCAAGCTACCAGGTCCAGGATTCAAACTATGGTCAGCCATGTAGGAATCCAGCAACTTAACCACCATGCCACTTGCTGGCCCCAACAGTATTAATAATATTTATTAATTGTTTACTACTTAAGAAGGGAGTGAAAGAAAATACTGAGAATCAAGAATGTGTTCTACCACATTGTAAAAATGGTAGAACCATCTCTAATAATCAAAATTTGCTTACATTTGGGCAAGGTAAGATTGATAGGAAAATGCAAATATACAAAGTTCTTTGTATTAAGAGACTGTACATGGTATAGAGAACAAAAACAGAAATAAAAGGTGACATGTATTTATAGAGGTTTACAAAACAGATCTTCAGAGCTGAGTAAACTGGGTCAGTCTTTAGAACTGCACGGTATAGAAGAAATTATGGAATAATTCATAGAAGCTTAGTACTGTAAAGGCAAAGTTTATCAGACTACAACTTTTCTGATCACAGATCTGCAAACAAATATTTACCAAGTCCCCGTTATGTGCCTGTTAAAAGTACTATGTGCATGGCTCTGGGCAGTAATGACAGAGCAAGTACAAACAAATGCCTCTGCCCTTGTGCAAGTTACATAAGAGGAAGGAGAGACGGAGAAAATACAGATTAGGTCGGATGAAAGTAAGTGTTATGGGGAATGTGAAATGGGAGGAAGAATGCTAAGGAGTTGCAGGAAAGGGTTGTGAAGAAGGTGACCTGAAGAACTAGAAAAGGTGGGACCAGTAGTTAGCATAATGGCTATGTCGCTGGACTCCCATGTAGTCGACCACGGTTCAAGTCCCAGACCTGGTGGCTTAAACTCACGTTGGACATGTGTGTGTGTGCATGCCCAAGATCCCGAGAGGAGAAAGGAGGAGAAGGGATTGCGGTGTGGCCATTCCCCCTGGGGGGTGATTTCTCGCTTTCTGTCTCTCTGTCTCTCTCTGTCTTTCTCTGTCTTTCTGGCAAGCGCACACACTAAAACTAGAAAAGGTGCAAAAATGAATCCTCTGGGATGAAGGTCATTCCAGATTCAAAGAATAGAAGTGGAAAGGTCATTAGGCAGGTGTACCTAGCAAGAAACACAAAAGAGAATGGAGCCCAGAGAGGCAGGAACAAATGAGAGAGGGAGGAGTGGCACAGGTAAGACTAGAGGGTAGGGTGGGACCAACTACTTGGACTTGACTGATCACTGTAATATCAGCTTCTCCTGAGGCGAAGTGAAGTCACGGAAGGGTTTTGAAGCAATAAATAATATGACCTGACTTACATTTCCAATTGTAAGATGGAGTAGACTGGTTATGGTGCTGAGAACAGATGGAAAGAGGGCAAGAACAAAAGCTGGGAGACCAATCGGAAGAATATTGGAACAATCCTGGTGAAACAATGATTGCTAGTAATAGGGTGAGAGTAGTGCAGATGGTGAGAATTAGCCAGATTCTAAATATGTATCAAAGAGAAACCTGACAGGATTCACTGATGGACTGACTGTGGGGTATGAGAGGAAAAAAAAAAAAGTCAAGGATGACTTCAAGGTTCTTGTTTAGTAACAAGAAAAATGAAAATAATGTAATCCATTAAGCTTACTAATAATCACCTTAGTACATACTTTTATTTATTTATTTATTTTTATTTTTTAAGTTTTGCTATAGGGCACATGCAATCGCCTGAGAGAGAGAAAGAGAGAGAGAATGGCAAAGTGCGAAATCACTCCCTGGGGGGATGGTCACTCTGCAATCCCTTCTCCTACATTCTCCTCTAGGTATTTGGGCATGCATGCACATGGTCCCAGCATGATTTTCAAGCTACAAGGTCCAGACTCAAATTGTATAGTCAGTCATGTGGGATCTAGCACCTTAACCTCCATGCCATTGGCTGGCCAAATACATAATTTTCAATTAACCTATTATTAATTGTCCCAATATCCGACAAAATGTTCCATTTAAACGTAATTAAATTTTTAATAATGAATTAAATAATATTTGAGGATAATCATAGCAGATGGCAGATAGTCAAGATAGGGTCTAATGTAAAGGTTAAGGCAAAAATTTTCTTTAGTTGTTTAAGATTATGAAACCTTGGGAACCAGCAGTTAGCGTAATGGCTATGTCGCTGGACTCCCACGTAGTCGACCGCGGTTCGCGTCCCGGACCCGGTGGCTTAAAACTCACGCCGGGCACGTGTGCGTGTGTGCCCAAGATCCCGAGAGGAGAATGGAGGAGAAGGGATTGCGGCGTGGCCATACCCCCCTGGGGGGTGATTTCTCGCTTTCTGTCTCTAATGTCTCTCTCTGTCTGTCTGGCAAGTGCATGCACCCAATAGCAAAAATCTCTCAAAAAAGAAAAAAAAAGATAATGAAACCTTCAGTCTCCTATCAGTTTTCATATTGGACTTAAACTCTAATTAAAAGACTGATTTCTCACAGATCCTTTTGAAAAGAACCTAAGGAATGTAAGTCTTTAAAGTATATCTAAAATCAAGAAGAATCACACAAAAGAAAGATTGAATTATCTTTAACAGATTTTATTTAAAATCTTATTTTAAGTTTTTTTTTTTTTTTTTGCTATCGGGTCCATGCACTCGCCAGAAAGATAGAGAGAGACAGACAGAAAGCGAGAAGTCACCTCCCAGGAGGGATGGCCACACCATAATCCCTTCTCTTCCATTCTCCTCTCGGGATCTTGGGCACGCATGCACACGTGCCTGGTGTGAGTTTTAAGCCACCAGGTCCAGGACTCGAACTGTGGTCGACTACATGGGAATTCAGCGACATAGCCATTCCACTAACTGCTGGTCCCTTAAGTGAAGATATTCAAACTAATTGTATACAGATGCAATGATTAGAGATATTTGACAAAAATGATTCGACTAATAAGAATATTAAACATTAATTCTGTGTTTGTCAAAGAACAGTAACAGAAAACTAAGGGATCAAAAATCTGACACATTCTTAATTTTCAGATGTCCATAATTTTCTACAATTTATACCAGTCTCTTCAATGTGAGCTGGGTACTTTATGAAATAGATAGCGAAATGTAATTTACGTAATATTCTGAATCGATATGTTTATCAATAAACAAGAAAAGCTTCAACCTACCTAAGTCATTTAAAATGAGAGTATGTCCTTGGGACTTTGGCAAAATGGTTATACTGCTGGACTCCCAGGTAGTTGACTGCGTTTCGCGTCCTGGACCCAGTGGCTTGAAACTCATGCCAGGAGTATGTGTGTGTGTGTGTGTGTGTGTGTGTGTGTGTGTGTGTTGCTCAAGATCCCTAGAGGAAAATGGAGGAGAGGGGATTGCAGTGTGACCATACCTCTGGGAAGTGACTTCTCACTTTCTGTCTCTCTGGCAAGCACACGAGCCCTATAGCAAATATCTCTCTTAAAATAATAAATAAATAAATAAATAAATGATTGAATGAATAAATTTTTTTATAAAAAAGGAGTATTTCCTCAACAGAATTTCATTTACTCAACAGACAGAGTTCCTGCCAAGTGCAAGACAGTATATTACAGGCCATAAGGGATACAGGATAAATCTAGACATATTTCCTGCTCTAAGGACCTTACTATCTATTAGGGAAGCTAAAGACCTAAATAAACAATTTTATTCTTAATGTAGAATTTAATTGTAAATTATAAAGTTCTGTTGGAATTTAAAAGAGGCAAGAGAATTCCATTTAGGGAAACTTTATGGAGATAGGATTTGAAGTGGATATTTAAAGAGACATTAAGTTTAAACACACAGAAATAAAAGATGTGGCAGAAACTATTGGTTGATTATCCAAACACCATACCACTTTTTACTGCCAGCAGAGCCTGATTTTGTTTTGGTGTCTTCTATTACCTAAAATGACTCTCAGTCAATCCTGGTTAGTCTAATCTAAATCTGTCATGGTAATCACATTCTCCCTGCCAGTCTAAATGTACAAAGGAGATGAGATCTAATATTGACCAATGAGTTAGGAAGAGTTGGGTATTTAGCCAATCCTGGAACTAGCTTCTATCAGGATTTCTTGAAAAGTGAGAAAATAAATACTATTTTTTCTTAAACTGGCTTAACAGGACTTTTCTGTGACTTATACCTGGTGACAACTGAAATGACAGGACGAATGCAAATTCTAGGTGAGGGATTGCAATAGCAGAGGTAATAAGGAAGGAAAGTAATAGCTCTATAGTCTTAAATTAGTTAAACCTGGTGAGGCTGCAGACCATAAAAGTAGATAGTTGTGAATAAAGCAGAAAAAACAGTTTGGAGCCATTTTATTGAATAGTTATCCATTCCATAACTCACAAGCACTAAAGAATAAAACCAAAACAAAACCAGAAAACCTTCCTAATGGTTTAAACATTATGTGCTATATAGCAATTAGGTGACCAGTGAGATTCAGTTAGTTGGAATGCCATGGCAGTACTGAAATTATATTTTACAAGACCACCAAACTCAACATTTATTTCCACTATGCTATATTAGTGGAACTATCAAATTTGGTTCTCACCAACAAAACAGTTTAAGCTCAGAGTCAGAAGTTTCTGTCATTCTCACCTTGGTACAGACAACTCGTACAACCACTTTCCAAAATGCAGAGGAATCAGACCCAGGTTGTACTTCAAAGAGAAGATGTTTTTCCTGACCAGAAGCCACTTTTGCAGTTCTGAAAAGAAAAACACATTTGTTAATTTTATGAAGTTGTATGAAATAATAAAGCTTAGTGGAATGATATTTATAAATATCTTTTGGTCTTATCTGTATCTCAGTGGGCTTTAAATTTCTAACAAAGACAAAAATGTTTAAGAAAAACAAGTTGATGAAAACAAATACTTAAAGAAAAAGTTTAGCTGGCTTCACCTATTCAAATTTTGACTATGGACTCAGATTTAAATAAAGGGGGAAAATCTTGCTCTTGATTGAGCCCTCTGTTTAAACAACAACATTATATGCCTCTTTTAAAGTTTTTTGTTTTATACATAATTTGGGGCTCAATCAAGTTAAACAAATTATTAAATATACTGGACCACTGGAAAAGTCATGACACATTTTATATAGAAAAACATGAAAAAAAATACATCATGACTTTTCCAATGACCCAATAGCTCTACTGCCCTCTCCTAGCAGAGTAATTTTAATTTAGAAAGCCACAGCATCCTAAAATAAAAATATAACTTTTATAGGTTAATTCAATATCATGCTATCAATACCTATTTAAATCCATTCAAGACATATTTAAATATTACAATTCCCTTTCACTATTACTGATATTTCTCTGTACCAGTGGGACTCCACAGTTAACTAAGTGACTCATGACTAAATAAAATGAGGCCATCAAAAATTAGGCAACTAACTGCCTTAGGAAACAAAGTCTGCCAGTGAAAATAATTTCAGCTGTACCTGTTTCTAGTTCTGTTTTCTAGCTACCAGGCTGTGCTTCTTCCATACACGTTTAACTTTACAATTCTCAGGAAGCACTGCACTTATGAAATACTCACTATAATCCATGGTTTTGGTTTTAAGAACCAAAGCCAGTTGGAAGTGTTGGTGCTAAATAAATAAAAGGAAGGTATTTCCTATCACCTTTGTATTACACAGTAACCTTAGCTTATGACTGAGTTCACAGGACACATTTTACCCACTATCTTTAGGCCAAAAGGCAAAATTGTATAAAACAGACTGAACTTAAGTATATAAATTCCAAAACACTGAATAGACTTATTGATTACTCTTCAAAAGAGTTGAAACTATAAACACAATGCATTCCACTCTTATAATATGACTAATTCTTAATCCTAATATTTTTTACTCCTTAAGAACATGGTCCCAGAAGTAATGCTTCAAACACTAATATTTGCATAGTTAAAAATAAACAAGTGAAATGCCACTTAAAACCCTGTGTCTACATTCTTATCATAAAAAGATAAGACAATAGGGAACCAGCAGTTAGCATAATGGCTATGTCGCTGGACTTCCACGTAGACGACCGCGGTTCATGTCCCAGACCCGGTGGCTTAAAACTCACGCCGGGCGCGTGTGCGTGCGTGCCCAAGATCCCGAGAGGAGAATGGAGGAGAAGGGATTGCGGCGTGACCATCCCCCCTGGGGGGTGATTTCTCGCTTTCTGTCTCTATGTCTCTCTCTGTCTGTCTGGCGAGCGCCCGCGCCCTACAGTGAAAATCTCTCCAAAAAAAAAAAAAAAAAGATAAGACAATATACAAATACACACAGTGAAATGAAAAACTTCCCTTCCGGGTCCCCTTTTTTCACCATCTTCCAGAATAAGCATTGGGAATAGTTAGCCTCTATTTTATTTTCTATGTATTTATATATATCTTTTTCTGTACAGGTTTTTATTTTTTTTTAATGAATGAAATCAGTGTTCTTAAGAGAAAATCTCTTCTAAAACAATTTTAAATTTTAAGACATTCTTTATTCTTCCTGTTTATGACTGGCTACTAACAGTAGATGCCAACCATGTTTATAAAGTGTTTTGTTCTTATGTGTCCCATATGCCAAATTTGCCTCTTTTCATCAAACACATCTGTCATAAAGTCTATGCAGTAGGTTCATATTATATGAACCTACTATAATGGTGACTAGTTTTGTTTTTTTTTTTTAAATTTTAGGTTTTTGCTTATAGGGTACATGTGATCACTAGGGAGAGATAGACAGACAGTGAAAGGGAAAGCGAGAAATCACCCCCTAGGAAAATGGCTATGCTACAATCCCTTCTCCACTTGGAATTTGAGCCATGTTTGCACAAGCAGCTGGTGTGATTTTCAAGCCAATGGGTCTGGGACTTGAACCATGATCCACCATGTGGGAATCCAGACACTTGATGGCCCTGGTGACTAAATATTTTAAGTTTATATATTAAGTAGTCCTGAATTGCAATCCATTTCCCTCCATTTTTCCCTCCTTTTGGGATTCTGAGCATGCTCACACCTGGAGTGCTTTTTAAGTCTGAGTCTGAGACTCAACTGCACAGTTGCCCATGTGGTATCCAAATGCCCCCATTCTGTATTTTAAAACAGTTACATAGAACATCTATTTATAATGGGCATACAATGTATTTTTAATACCTTCTGCTTACATGGTCAAGTCCTAACAATCTATCTTTTTTGGTGACATCATACACATCATATCACATATGAGACATACATAAGGAGAAAAATAAAATGAAAAAAGAGGCTTACACATCATTAAGTTCAGCTACTCTTCCAAGAAATTCTTCATAAGTTAAAGAGCCACTTTCTCGAACCAATGTGACATGTTTTACTACTTTTTCTGGTAACTTGTTAATAACCAACTGCGTCTGATCCGAAATTTGCTGTCCCATGATGAAATGATATTTTTCAAAATCCACAAAGAGTGTTGCTTCACATAGTTTCTGTCCAATATATACAAAAGTTATTTTTACATATAAAATAAAAATAGCAATAGATCCATTCTGAAAAAAAATTAAGGGTATCTTTAAGTTCACTAGACTTATTTGAGTCTAAGGTAGAATTTATTTAAAAAATAGTATTTTTAAAGTAGAGATTTAAATTTTTTTCATATTCACATAGCTGAGAAAATACAACTCACTTACATTACTAGAAAGGTGATGAACCTCTAATTTCTACAATTTTTTGTTTTGTTTTGTTTTGTTTTTATTTATTTATTTTTTTTTGGAGAGGTTTTTGCTATAGGGCACGTGCGCTCACCAGACAGACAGAGAGAGACAGAGAGACAGAAAGCGAGAAGTCACCCCCCAGGGGGATGGTCATGCCGCAATCCCTTCTCCTCCATTCTCCTCTTGGGATCTTGGGCACACACGCACACGCGCCCGGCGTGAGTTTTAAGCCACTGGGTCCGGGACACGAACCGCGGTCGACTACGTGGGAGTCCAGCAACATAGCCATTATGCTAACTGCTGGTTCCCTAATTTCTACAATTTTGACAAGTTATAAACCATTAAAACACATACACTTTCCCATACACATGCATTTACACATACAAGAGTACATTCAAGTGACTGTGTTTAACAGAAGTTTGTCTACCTTGGGAACCAGCAGTTAGCGTAATGGCTATGTCGCTGGACTCCCTTGTAGTCAACCGCGGTTCGGTGGCTTAAAACTCACGCCGGGCGTGTGTGTGTGCATGCCCAAGATCCCGAGAGGAGAATGGAGGAGAAGGGATTGCGGCGTGACCATCCCACTTGGAGAGTGATTTCTCGCTTTCTGTCTCTATGTGTCTCTCTCTGTCTGTCTGGCGAGCGCACGCGCCCTATAGCGAAAAACCTCTCAAAAAAAAAAAAATAAAGAAGTTTGTCTACCTTATTAAATTTTTCTAAGAACATTTCCTTACTGCATATATTGTACATTTTTTTATTGCCAGAGGGTGCATATGCCAATGAGACAGAGAAAGAGAGAAAGTACCCTTCAGTGTGTGTGATTACATGGTAATCCTTTTGCTTACATCTGTCCACTTCATCAGCATTTTGGACACACATGAACCCACCCATGGGTTTGCTGTGTCTTTCAAGTCTGAGGCAGAGACTTGAAACATGGTCATGTGGAATCTAGCCCCATTAAGCACTGTGTTTAACTGCTGTGCTATGGGGCTGGACCTGTATTAGGTCATTAATTTCTAACATCAATCCCAAGAGATAGACATTATTATATCTCTATTTTATGGATAAGGATATGGAGTTAAGTAACACCCAAAGGCATACAATCGGTAAATGGTAGAAGTGAACTTTGAACTCAAATTTCTTGTGACTTTAGTGCTCACATTCTTAACTGCTATGCTATACTAGCTCATTATAATGATATCAGCTAAATTTTTTGGTTGAATTTATTTTATAAATGAGCAACTTATTTTAAATAGAAAAAGTAAAGATTTTTTAATTTGAAACCCCTAGAAAATTAAAGTGTTAAATAATTTATCCACCTCACATTTTCTGTCTAGGAAACAAAATTAAAAACACAACAGCCCTTTCGCTCTGAGAATTTATGTAACTTGCTCTGTAAATATGAATGCATTTTAGTTAAAGGGCTGGATCACTACTTTAATAATCTACTAACAATATAGATCAATAATTTGTTCAATTGACTTTAAAATTTAACCATAAAGTATTTAGTACCATTTACTCTAAAGTCTTGAAAGACATAATTCTATGTATTGCGGCTGGAGAGGAGTTGGATGTGTTCATTCTAGGTAGCTACTTTCCTTTGGTAAATAATGATTTACCAGAATAGCAAGCAATGAGAATCTGGTTAAAACAGAAAATAAGCTAAATGTTTAGTATTTGCCTATGGTCACATATCTAATAATTGAATGTGCAAACCACTATTCAATATGATTACTAATGATAGATAAACAGCTAGTATTTGCCGATTGCTTCCATCGTGTGACACACTTGTTTAAGTACTTTACATGTATTCATGAATTCAGTTATTTAAATATCCTAATTTCCATTTTACAGAAGAAATGTAAGTATTAAGGAAACATGCACAGTGAGGTTAAAGTAACTTGCTAGTAGTAGGTTTTTTTCTCCCTCAATTATTAAAAACAAAGATAGAAAAAGATAAAAATTATTAAAATCTGATCCTTCCAAAGAAATTCTATATTTACTCATCAAAGACTATAATCTTATTTTGTCCAAATTAACATTTATATCCTATAAAGCAGGTAAAATAGTCATGCTAAGAAACGTGTTTTATCACTTATTAAAAAAATAAGGTTATAACTTTAAAACATAAAAAAATTACTTTAAAATATAAATTTAGTGACGATAAGTATATAAATTCTGCTTTTGGTACTAAAAGTTAGTTCACTGTATATGAGGTTTGTTCTTTTAATTACCTTAAACATAGGAAAAGTACAATTGTACTAAAAAAAAGAATAAGTCAATTACTGTTTTGAATCTGAGCCTACTTGGCAACAGCAAATATCATATTAGAGAAATAACTGAAAGGAAGTTGTTGAGGAAGATCCAGGCCACTAAAAAAAAAAATCTGAAGACAAAATTGTATGTTTTAAATATAGCCAAGTGATTTTATAGCAACAGTATCCAAAAAGAAATAATTACAGATCTCAACTTAGGAAAGGTCCCTAGGGCATTCAACATCAAAGATTCCAGAGTTTCACAGACTAGAAAAATCTCAAAGAATCATAGTGTTACACACTTCTTTTAATTCTAAACAAAGACAGTTTCCAAAAATAATCAAAACAGTTCTAAATCTTAACAAAAAAAATTCAAAAAGAACTACTTAAAGCCTAATATAATATTAGAATAAAAATACTTCCCAAAAAGGACAGTAACTTCACAGACATTTACTACATACATATATTAACAGGACACATTGTCCTTATGTTTCACGTTTTTATCCAAACTTGTGAAAATATCATCAGAAGCCAATGACTGCAGACTGGTGGTAGGGAGCAACTGTACTATATGGCCTTTTTAAAAATTAAAGTCGATGGGCCCAGCAGTTAGCGTTATGGCTATGTCGCTGGACTCCCATGTAGTCGACCGCGATTTGCGACCCACACGGTGGCCTAAAACTCACGCCGGGCGCGCCGCGTGCCCAAGATCCCGAGAGGAGAATGGAGGAGAAGGGATTGTGGTATGGCCATCCCCCCGGGGGGCGGGGGGGTGATTTCTCGCTTTCTGTCTGTCTCTCTCTGTCTGTCTGGCGAGCGCACGCGTCCTATAGCGAAAAAACCTCCCAAAAAAGAAAAATAAATAAAGTCGATGACGGGGGCCAGCAGGTGGTGTAGTGATTAACGTGCTGGACTCCCACATGGTCAACCACAGTTCAAGCTCTAGACCTGGTGGCTTGAAAAAATCACAAGAGATGTGTGTACATAGGTGCCTAGAATCCTGAAAGGAGAATGGAGGAGGAGGAACTGTGGTGTGGCCATCCTCCCAGGATGTCTCTCTCCAATCAAGCATTCTCCCTCTCTGTCTCTCTCCAATAAAGCATGTTTAAAAATTAAAAATAATAATTAAAATTGAAAATTAAAATTAAATTCAATGAGTACCATGTGCTTGGCACTTATGTTCTGGGGATACAATAGTGAGCAAAAAAGTACCACCATGGAGCTTCCAATACAGTAGGGAAGAGACGGTAATCACACAAATACAGAATTACTCTGGGTGTGTGTGCGTACGTGCATGCGAGTGTGCCCAAAGTCCGGAGGGGAGACTGGAGGAAAAGGAACTGTGGTGTGCACATCGCCTCTGGGAGCATGATTTCTCACTTTCTGACTCTCTCTTTCTCTCTGTCTGTCCAGCAAGCGCACATGCCCTACAGCCAAAAATCTCTCCTAAGAAAAGAAAGATAAAATGTGACTCTGCGTGTATTTCCCTCATAGCACATATTATCGGCTAAGTCACTGACTCCCCTCTGTAAGCCTTTGGAGGCTAGCAGCTGTGTCCCCTCCTCTGGCAGATATGTAGGCACTCAATAAATTTACTACGTTTACTGTATCTATTATAAATTTACTAAGTGAATGACTATTACTGATAGCTATAAGTTTTTTATTATTCAGTTAATATTCTGTTGACTTGTTAATGTGTTCAGTCATTTATTAGTACTAAGTGGACAGAACCAGAAGTTAATTATATAGAAGAAAAACGCTGAATTGTGAAAATTTATCATTAATGTTTATATAAATTAGAAAACACTCAAGATTTGATATTATCGGCATACTTTCCTCTAGATCATGGAAAAGTGGCATTGCATAGGAACATCACTTATAAATCACTGGCCTTAAATACAGCAAAAGACAAATTTCTCATTGAGATTTCTCAAAGAACTAGCAGCTCTCATACTGTTGTGTCACCTATAATATAGTCTCTTCTAGCAAGATAAAATGAAGTGCTCTCAAAAAAAATTTGAACGATTTGCTAAATAAAGAAGTATTGTTTTGAACTCATAAGAACGTTAACAAGCATTCTAAAAATGCCACATATTCTAGTGGGTGGTACATAAAATTGATCACATCTTCTGACAAATGAATTGTTGTTTTTAAAATATTCTTTATAAAAACATAAAAATCACATCATGGGTAATTTCAAAAACAAAACAAAACAAAATCCACAAAAATTTCTGGAAAATTTAAACCATAATTCATTCATAAAAGTTAGGATTAAAGCAAACTTGCAAAGCCTGAAAGTGCAATAGCATGACTGGTTGACAAGCACAATAGTATTTAGAAAATCTCTCTTAAACCTGTTCTTCATCAAATTTTATATTTTCACTTACAAAAAAAGATACTGATAATTAAAATAATCATGGAATGCTTTGTCAACTTAAACGTCAGTAATAAATACTAAGTAGTACAGTACTACCCTGAGGATACTATTTATTACTCACTGCTTACTCAGACTCTAGATCTATAAGCAGATTATCAGCTGTTTTTCAAGACAAGAAGTTAACACAGTTATATCAGATACAGAGTGAAACAATAAGGCCTGTCAGACACAACAGAGTCTGAAATGCCTATTCTGGGTTCAAAGATTGTATTCAGGGGGAAAAAAATTACAGAAAGAAAAACTATGAAGGAAAGGAGAACACTTGGAGATTAAGAATATGGATTTCTACCAGCACTAGTCAGCTTACTAAATACATTTCATATTTAGAGAAAATACACTAGACTTGCAAGGATTCTCTTGGACTCTGCTTTCCGGGGGAGAAGAGGAAGTGCGTTAGTGTTTGGATGTGAAACAAGAAACATCAAGCTACAGGCATCAAATACAACAAATGACAACCAGCGAACGTAGTTCTTAAACGTACAAATCATTCTGGAAGAAAGTATTTAGAAACCAAAGCCAGGCAGCGTGAAAAGAAAGGAGAACAATTCAAACTATTTTTGAGTTCTGAGTTGAGAAAGCATCACTATTCAGAAGGATGCCTTCACCCGAGGTGACTAAAGGACTTTTGGTTCATCGCAGCTCATGCTCAAGACAAAATTCTGAATGGAGTTTATACCAACAAGACTAGGTGGAGGGAAGAAGAAATGCCAGTAACTTTGTATCGAAGATGTAAGAATTACAAACAACTAGAAGGGTTACAGCAGCTTTATCCATACATCAGAAGAAAGTACACAATCATTTGGCACCACGACACAGTTCACGGTCAAAATATGGAAGAACACTGCCATTTAATAAGGGGGCTAGGGATGAATTTCAGTAACCTATAACCTATATTTTGTAACATGAAATGACCGAAGAAGTAATTTCAAAAGCGAACAGTGAAGGCTTCTCTTCTTTTGAGGGTAATCAGTACGATTACCAGGAGGGAATCGTGTTCTCTCAGCTAGGTCTCCTGGAAGAGCCTTTGGGATGGGGAGAAGCCCAGGTTAATTCAGAAACATGGGGCTAGCTAAGTAGATCAACGTGGCTAGCTCGGGGCCATTGTCCCAGGCCAAGGGTTTCTTATTCGGATTGTGGGGGCAGGCGGGGACGCAGCGCCGCGGCTGTCCTGGAGCTGGAGCCCTTGGGCCGCCCCAACCCCTCCTCAAGCGCACCTGGTCTAGAAACAGCCAAGTCCGGCGGCCAACTGACTGCGCCGGCGGCAATATTCAAAAACTGGCTCTGGGCTCGCGGGGGGACAAGCTCTCTCCTGGTCCCCCAGAACCACCCCCAAAGCGGGGCCAGAAACCTGGTCGGGCAACTGGGGACGGCGCGTCCACCAGAGGGCCTCCCGAGCCAGCCCCGCGTCGTAAACCGAGGCCTGCAAAGGGCGGGCCAGGCCTATCTCCCCACTGGAGTCCAGCGAGGCAGTCGAAGCCGGAGGGTGTTTCTACTCCCAGCCCGAGGGTCGTGGAGCAGCTAGAAAGGGAAATGGCAAATGACAGCGCCGCGGAGCTCACCCCAAACTCAAGGCATCGCGCTCCCGGCGGCACCGGCACCGCCCGTTTAGGCCGCTCAGACCCGCAGGCTGAGGCGGTGGCAGCTGGGTACGCGACCAGGTCGCGGCTCAGTGACGTAAAGCCCGGCCCCCGACGCGTTGCCTAGAGACCGTGTCCAACAACCCCCGCAGCGCTCCGCGCTGTCTCTCACGTCCGGCTTTTCGGGGAGAAGTTGGAGGCTGGAGGCCGGAGCTGGATCTCCGAATCCCAAGACCGCCTGAGATGGTAGGGGCAGCGGCTAAAGCCGAGCTCGGTGCCAGAGAGACCTCGCCGGCAGGCTCCTCGAGGCACGCTCGGTGGGGCCGTCTGCGGGGTGGCTCCTGCCTCTCCCCGCGCGGTCTCCGGAGCCGAATGTCCAGGGCCCAACTGGTGACAGACTGCTGAGAGCCCCGATTTGGTCAGGGGTTGAGTTCCAAACCACTCTTTACTAGGTCCCCAGCCTCCCGCTGATCACAGCTACACAAACATCAGCTCATTATTTTTGTCGTGAAATGGGGCCCATAGCGTTCACACAGTTGGGTTGTTAAGCATAAAAGAGAATTCGTGAAAAGTAACTGGCATTGGGTCCAAAATGACAGACCGTTGTATATGGCAACTATTATTATTATGAGCACATGTCAGCGATATTATTGCTTCTCAGGACGTCCTGATAATTGTCCATTAAGCATCTGTGTGTGCCAAATACTGCAGTAGGCACTTTACAGGCCCTTGCTCTTGTTTAGTTTATTCAAAGTACTCAGCCAGCAGAGCTAGGATTTAAGTCCAGGTATGACTAACACTACAGCGTCTTTGCTCAGCAGCTAGACTTCACGCCTTCTTACGCTTCTTAATGTTTGGACACAAATCCTTCACCAGTCATTTGTAGATTTACCCTGGGAAGAACTAATCCTGCCCTCTAATAACAGATAACATTAATGGTAATTTCCATTTATTGTTGCCAAACCTCGTTTTAAGTACCTTAAAGGTATTAGTTCATTTAATCCTCATAGCAATCCTGTGAGGTAGATATTATTAATACCTTCATATTTTACAGATGAAAAAGCAGGCTTAAAAAGTTGATGAACTTTTTCAAGGTCAAACAACCAGTTAGGAACAGAAACAGAATCAAACCAAATTCAACAGAACCCTGGGCCTGTACTTTTAACTCTTGTTTTAAACTACCTCAGTTAGATGCTAAGACTTTGTCAGGGCCAGGGCCAAGTCTGTTTGTCCACGATTGTCTCCCTGACCACCAAGACTACCAGCTGTGCTGACATGCAGTTGGTTGTTCAGTATTTGAACATTTGATGGATACTTAAATCCTGGAAAAGCCAAGAGCTTAAAAATGAACTATTGCAATCAATGCAATAAAATAAGACAAAAAAATAAAGGATTGAGGAGGACCAGCAATTGGTGTAATGACTATGTCGCTGGACTCCCATGTAGTTGACTGCGGTTCGAGTCCCAGCCTGGGGACTTACACTCACACTGGGTCTGTGTGCATGTGTGCCCAAGATCCCGAGAGGATAATGGAGGAGAAGGGGTTGTGGCATGGCTATCCCCCCGGGGGGGGATTTCTCGCTTTCTGCCTCTCTGTCTTTCTGGAGTGCAGGCGCCCTATAGCAACAACCTCTTCAAAAAAAAAAAAAAAGTCTAACAGGATCTTCTTGTGAAAACTACCAAGCTGATTCTAAAATTTATCTGGAAATGCAAACGGAACTATGGTATAGTTAAGACATTGCTCAAGAAAAACAAAGTTTGGGGATTTACACTATTGATTTCAAGATTTGTAAGTGCTATTGTAGTCACAGCATGTTATTGGTATAGACAGAGAGAACATGGTTCAGATAGAGAACCAAGACATAGATCTACACATATGTACCCAATTGATTTGCAACATATATGCCAAGGTAATTCAATAGAGAAAGGGTAATATTTTCAACAAATGTAGCTGGAAAAATTGGCATAGCATATGCAAAAAAAAGAAGAATCTTTACCTTTTCTTCACACTATATACACAGATTAACTAAAAATGAATCCTAGATATAAATGTAAGAACTGAAATTACAAAACCTATATAAGAAAGTGTAGAAGAAAAATATTAGTGACTTTGGATTTGGTAAAGATTTTTAAAACCTGGCACAAAAATTTTTATTAATTGTACTTCATCAAAATCAAACATTTCTGCTTTTCTGAAGATTGTTAAGAAAATTGGAGGAAATATTTGCAAAACATATACTTCATGAATGACTTCCAACTAGACTACGTAAAGAACTCTTTAATTCAATAAGAAAACAAAATGGTTTTTAAAAATGGACAAAAGGTTTGAACAGACATTTCACCAAAGATTTATGGATGACAAAAGAAGTGCATAAAAAGATACTCAATATCATTAGTCATTAGGGAAATGTAAATGAGAAGTATTACTACAATGAGATATCACAGCATACCCTACCCTCTAGAATGGCTAAATTTAAAAAGACTTATTGTATCAGGTGTTGACTAAGATGTGAAAAAGCTGGAATTCTCATGGACTGCACACTGGGAATGTAAAATAACATAATCATTTTGGAAAACAGTTTGACTGTTTCTTACAACGCTACACACACACCAACAACATGATTCAGGCTTTCTACTCCTGGGTATTTTCCTGAGGGAAATGAAAGCTTATGTCTGCACCAAGACTTGTACATAAAGATTCATGGCATTATTTGTAACACACCCAAACCAGAATCAACCCGAATATCCAGCAACAGTTGAATGTAAAACAAATTATGGTACATGCACACAATGGAATACTGTTCAGTACTAAGAAAGAATGAACAATGGAGACACTTAACAACATGGTTGAATCTAAAATAATTATTCCAAGTGAAAAAAAGCTAGACTAAACCAAAAGAAAAAAGAAAGAAAGAAAGAAAGAAAGAAAGAAAGAAAGAAAGAAAGAAAGAAAAAGACAGTATTGTTTGATTTCATTATTTAAGAGTCTAGAAAATCTGAACTAGATAGTGACAGCAGATCAGTGGTTGCCTGAGGCTTAGGGGAGGATTGCGGAGTATGAGAGTGAGGAAATGGGTGAGTGGAGATGAGAGGGAGGGTGGTATCACAAAGGAAGAGATGCTTGGGGGTGATGGATATATTTGTCTATATTCATCTTCTCAATTATAGGTGACGGTATTACAGGTGGGTATATATATGTCGCAATTTCTCTAATTGTATACTTTAATTATGTGCCATTTATTGTTTGCCAATTATACCTCATAAAAGTTGTGGGAAAAAAAGACAGAGCTAATTAAATTTTTAGAGCTTTGTATTTCAGCCTAATCTGAGCCTGGCATCAGGAATATTGCACTGCAAAAATTGCCTTCAATTTCATGAAAGGGGGCCTTTTTATAGGACTGCCATGAGGAATGAACTGAAGAAGAGACTATAGGATAAAATATTTTAAAGTTAGTATTAATTTAGTATTGTTAATGATACTTCTAGGCAGTTTCTTCTTAGCATGGCAGCTTTTTTCATAACAAGTATAATGAATGAACTGGAATGTAAAAGAGATTAGGAGAGTAGTAAAGAAAATCTTCAAAACCAGGGCTGGCAGGTGGTGTGGTAGTTAAGGGTGCTGGACTCCCACATGGCCGACTGTGGTTCGAGTCCTGAACCTGGTGGTTCACTTTCTCACTTTCTCTCTCTCTCTCATTCTATCTCTCTCTAGTCAAATTGAAATAAATAAATAAATGGATAAATAAAGTTAAATAAAACAATTCTTTAAAAATAGTATCTTAAAAACCATAAGAAATTAGAAATCATCTGTGAAATAGGAATTATGAAGTTATTTCATTGCAGAATAAGAAAACATTTATTTTTCTTACATATAAAAAAGTGTGGGAAAATGTTTGTAGAAAATTAGAAATATAAATCATAAAAGTTATGAAGAAGAAACCTCTAGGTTAATTTTTTTTTTTTTTTTGGTCAAAATGTTCATGCCCTTGCCAGAGAGAGACAGACAGATAGACATTCCCTCCATGGGGAATGGTCATGCTGCAATCGCTTCTTTTCCATCCCTCCCTCCTTTCGAGATTTTCAGCATGCACAAACAAGCGTCCCGCATGTTTCTTAAGCACCTAGGTCCAGAATTTAAACCACAGTTGGCCATGTGAGATCCAGCTGCCTTCACACCAAGCCCTGGAGCTGACCTGTAAGTTAATTTTTGTATAAGAAAAAGGACTGTGAGGCCAGATAGTGGCTGAGTGGTAAAATGGTACACTCTGCAAGGCAATCCCACGTGGAAAAGTTCTTAATTCAAGTCTGGAGACCTTCCTGAATGCACCAGGGACAGACTTGGCCATGACCTGGAGCTAGCTGAACGCTAGGGGTGGATTATGGCACCAAGGCCCTGCTGAGGGTGCTGTCTCTCTCTCGCTTGTGGGAGAAATAAGTAAATTTTTTTTAAAAAGGACACTTTGTAATCTTGTAATTTTAATAGATATTCAGATTTTCATAGTTTAGTCAGATATTTAAGAAAACTCAGAGGCTTTAATAAAATTATAGTAAACATGGTCATTTAGTGAAGACTATGAAAATTTAACTTTTAAAATGGCATATTTGGGACCAGCAGATGGTGTAACAGTTACATTGCTGGACTTCAACGTAGTCAACCACAGTTTGAGTCCTGGACCTGGCAGCTTAAAACTCATGCTGGGTGTATGTGCATGGGTGCCCAAAATCCTGAGAAGAGATTGGAGGAGAAGGGATTGCAGCGTGGCCACCCCACCGGGAGCATGGGGTGATTTCTCTCTTTTTGTCTGTCTTTCTCTGTCACTCTGGTGAGCACACATGCCCTATAGCAAAAATCTCTCTGAAAAAAAAAAAAAGAATTAAAATGGCATATTGTTTCTAGGAAAGTATGTCCAGTGCCTCCTGCTTTGTGGAAGGTCACTAAATATCTGTGACAGGACTGTGGGATATCGGAGGGAGATTCTGAGTGGCCATGGATCAAAAGCACCTTTAACTTCCCATACATACATAAAGTCATAAAGCTGAAAAAATGGTCTAAAAATCATCTGGGCTAATGTTCTTTTATAGATGAGGAAACTGAAATCCAAAGATGGGAAACAGTTTACCAAGGACTACAGAGTAAGTTTCCTAAATTGGGTTCAAATCCAGATTTCCTGGCCACTTGTCTAGTGCTTTTCCTCATGATACATTACCATTTTTAATTATCTCTCTGTGGAGAACAGAGGAACAACCAGTAACCCACAATCATGATGAAAACTTTGTCATCTCCAGGATGTCATATGTTGAGGTTGTTTTCTTTTTTAAATTTAGAATTATGCATTTAATTTTTGATTATTATCATTGTTTTAAAATTTGCTGTAGGGGATATGTACTCACTAGAGAGACAGGGAGAGAGAGAGAGCGTAAGAAAGCAAGCTACCAGGTCTGAGACTTGAATTGTGGTCAGCCATGTGGGAGTCCAGTGCCTTAACTACCAAATTACCTACTGGCCTGAGGTTTTTTTCTTTCTTTCTTTTTAAAAATATCTCATTAATCTCTTCTTTCTGAATGCTTCTACTCAAGTTTTGTCTTTAGCCCTTTTATTTTTAAACTAGGTGAGCTCATGTACTTCTGTCTTCGGTTATAACCTGTATTCAGGTGAGTTCCAAATCTGTATTGCCAGTTGTTATGTCTTACTGATATTCTAGTCCTGCATTTCCATATTTACACAGATCATTGCCCACAGGGATGAATGTACCACAGTAATGACAACTGAACCCAACAATTTTATATGAGAGAGGGTTCAGGATTCCAGTGCATTGGTGCCAGTGTCAGGCAAAAGCAATGGCAGTCCTTCCTAGCAGAGATGGCAGAACCTGGAGGAGTCTGTGGTTGCTGGAGGAAAAGGCAGTCATTCCTAGTAAATGAGGCACTATCTATAGAAGTAACATTGTTACTTGGTAGCTGCCACCCAAGCTATCACCAGGGAAGCCATGGCAGAGTCCAGCAAAGTCAGCTGTGTTTTGTGGGAGTGGTGGCGCCCAAAGGACCTGGAAGTCATGCATAGTAGAGGCAGTGCAGTGATACCTGGTGGATGTGGTGATACCTAGAGGACATAGTTCTAGTGCTTGCTCGGAAATGGGGGAAAAAAAAAGCATAAATGGTCAGCATGTCTAATGGAACATGAAATAATACTCACTGGGATAGAATTAGACCAAGAGCAGTAGGAAAGAATCTTAATGCTCTGTGGAAGGACGTTTGCTTGGGAAAAGCATGACTGGCAGCTCATGAAATCTCAAAGAATGTACACGTTCATTCATTCAACAGCATTTATTGAGAGGCTACTCTGTGCAAAGTGGTGTACTCAACTATGTGGTGTGTGTGTGTGCACGCACTTGCTAGCTTTCCCTATACCACAGGAGTGCTAAGAATACAAATAAAAACAAAATATCTATACAATTAATAATAATATGTGACATGTGCTATCCTGGATATATAAACGAATTGTAAAAAGAAGGAACTGGTATTTATTTATGTGGCAGGACGTGACCTCCTTCAAAAATAATTCCCAGTGATTGCTGTTTCCTGGTATTCATGCTCTTGTATAATCCACTTAAGTGTGAGGTGGACACAATAACTTGTTCCTAGTGAACAGAATGTGGCAAAAGTAATAGAATATCATTTCCAAGGTTGGGTCTGTAAGATTATGACTTTCGTCTTGCTAGTACATTCTCTCTCTAGCTCTTCCTGCTCACTTGCTGTGATGAAACAAGCTGACATTTTGTGAACTGCCTCGATGGCGAGGTCCACATGGGAAAAAACTGAAGGCAGTCTTTAGCCAACAGCAAACAACGAATTAAACCCTGTCAAATTGAGTGAACTTGGAAGTGAGCTCTACCCTAGTCGAGCCTTGAGATGACTGTAGTGCTGGTTGACACTTGGGTTGTAGCTTTGTGAGTGACCCTGAAGGACCTAGTGAACCATGCCCAGATTCCTGACATATAACACAGACATGATAAATATTGTTGTAAGCCATTAAGCTTTGAAGTAATTTGTTTTGCAGTAGATAACTAATACAATTAGGAAGAAAAGCAAAGAATTGAAACTTAAGGCATAGAACTTGCAAAAAGAATAAAGTAGAATACAGATTAAATCTGGAATTGATAATCTTGTGTAGCTATAACCTGAAGTATCCTGGCAGGAATGAATTTTGAGACCAAACTATAAAAATGTATCCAATGTCATTTGTGTCAGTCAGGAGGATATCCTTACAGAAAATAGAAACCTTTCTATTTTTTTTTTTTTGAGAGGTTTTTGCTATAGGACGTGTGCACTTGCCAGAAAGACAGAGAGAGACAGAGAGACAGAAAGCGAGAAATCACCTCCCGAGGGGGGGTGATCACACCACAATTCCTTCTCCTCTCAGGATCTTGGGCACGCACGCACATGCACCCAGTGTGAGTTTAAGCCACCGGGTCCGGGACTAGAACTGCAGTGGACTACATGGGAGTCCAGCGACACAGCCATTATGCTAACTGCTGGCTCCACCTCTCTGACTATTTTAAACAAAAAAGTTTAAGAAAGGGAGTTAGGTACTTGTGAAATCATTGGAAGAGCTAGAGGAATGATTTCTAGTCAGAGCCCCAGGAAAGCCTCCCAGATCAATGCCTCTGAACTGGCCCATGAGGGGAAGTTTCTGTCTCTTATACAATAAGGAAAGTAGGGAAGCTGGAGTTAGATACTGTTAGTCACTATTGCCTCCATACCCATGAAGTGAGTGACTGGGCTTAGAACCTAAATCACATCACTGCTGCCTCTGTGGTTGAAGTAAGGCTAGATTCTGAAAGTTCGCTGTGAAAAAGCCTGTATCTCCATGACTGTGCTTACCTGCAGCAATCTCTAAAGTAGCATTAAGTAGGTCTCTCCTCCCTTCTGCCTCTAACTCATGTTTGTGTAAATTGGTGGAACCTCTTTGTATCCAGAAGCCCAGTCATGGAGAGTATGGGAAGAGTCTTTAGCTTTCCACCTTCTGAAGTTTAGGAAGTTTCATTTTAGAAAAAGATGCTGAATTGCAGCTTGCCTTATCTACCCTGAACAGTAATGTGTTTAGACTTTAGACTTTAACCTGACAGGTTAGAGTGAGGAGACCTAAACGGTGTGATAATAAGTTCCATGTTGGAAAATATTCAACCTGGTATAGGATAAGAGGATGAACTGGAGCTATGACAGGTTTTCAAGACTGGAAATGGAGAGAAATTGTCTAAGTGGAAAGGGATGAGAGCTTGAACTCAGGTCTGGGAAATAGTATAGAAAGGTCAGAGACTGTATAATAGAAAGTAAATTGAGTTCATTCCATTTCAGTTAGTATTTAATGCCAGTGTTCAAGCTCTATGGTCTCTTATTTTTTAAGGATTTTAATTATTTTTTAATTTATTTACCCCTATGTCTGACCCTTTGCCCTTTCCCAATCTCAAGAATTATTTTATTTAACTTTTTTTATTTTTAAAAATTTGACCAGAGAGGGATAGAGAGAGAGAGAGAGAGAGGTAAAGTGAGAAAGCAAGCTGCCAGGTCTGGGACTTGAACTGTGGTTGGCCCTTCAAGCTCTATAGTCTTTAATTCTTGTATCCTAATGATAGAACTCCAGGGACTACATATACCATCTTACTTTATTTTTTAGTCTAATAATTCATTATACTTTATTTAAGTTTTGACCTCTGTGGTATAGGCCTGGAGTGTGTTGAGGTGAAAGAAACAACACAGCAACCAAAATTATCTTCAAAATAATCCTTTAATTTTTCTAAAACTATGAAAGGGATCTAGATATATATGCCACAAGTGGAGTTTATATAAATTTCCTTTTCTCTTCTGCCTGCTTTGATCACAGTCCACAATTACTTTATGGCATCACCCTCCTTAAACCCTCCAAACCTCTCTCAACACCTAGCTTCATGAAGTAATTCTTTCTCTTCTCCATTTTCCTTCCTTCCTTGCCTACTTCTCATTTCTTTATTATATAGGCTGCCCTAGACTTTCTCCAGCAGGGTGACTCATTTTAGGAAGGAGGATAAAGGGGAAAATAGACTGGCAATCAGAGGTCAGGTGTTGTCTCATTGTCCTGCTATAACTCTCACTGTCAGCCATTAGACATTTTTAAAATTTATTCTTTTACTTCCATACTAATCTTTTCTTACTCCCTCCCAAGCCTTCGATTGTCTCATGTATGTTAGTGGCTTAAAAAATCCTTTTCTTTAGCCTTAGCCTGTCCCCAAGATCTAAAATTTTACCCTTCTCTTAGATACTTCCACTGGATATTCTGTTTCCATACCACAAACAACATATTATCAAGCCCAGCTTATTAGCTTCTCTCCTTTTTATTTGTTCCTTAACTTGGTTAGTGAAATCTCCATTCGTGTAATTGCGCAAGCTGAGAACTTCACTATTGTCTTTGACTTATTTTTAAATCTAATCAGAGAGTGCTTCCAATTTTAGTATCACAAATGTTTCTGGAATTTCTCTTCTGTCCACTTCCACTGACGTTGCCTTGTTCTAAGCTCTTAGCATTTCAAAGCTGCACTCTTTGGTCTCTAATCTGTCTTCTCTCTGGTCCAGTAATTCCCAGTCACTGATCCTGACACCAGCTGGATCAGGCTGTCTGGGAGTTTTCTTCATTTGTTTGCTTGCTTTTGTACCTTAGGGTCCTAGACATAAAAACCATTCTGATCTATTGGGCTAGGATAGAGTTGGTGGTTTTTGAGTTTTTATTAATCTCCTTAGATGGATCTGATGATGAGCTTGGTTTGGGTTACTGAGTGATTGTATGTGGCCATGTAGAATTATTATACTCCCTTTCTCTTTTTCCTGAGTAGGTCATCTACCTGTCTAAAGTAACAGAAGATGATGATAACATTCTAATATATTAGATACCCAAAAGATGGAGGTGTAGTCTGGAAGATCTGATTAGTTTTTTTTTTTTTTTTTGGAGAGGTTTTTGCTATAGGGCGCGTGCGCTCGCCAGACAGACAGAGAGAGACAGAGAGATAGAAAGCAGGAAATCACCCCCCAGGGGGGATGGCCACGCCGCAATCCCTTCTCCTCCATTCTCCTCTCGGGATCTTGGGCACGCACGCACACGCACCCGGCGTGAGTTTAAGCCACCGGGTCCGGGACTCGAACCGCGGTCGACTACGTGGGAGTCCAGCGACATAGCCATTACGCTAACTGCTGGTCCCTGATTAGTTTTCATCTAATACACACATAGGAAAGACTGCTATTCAGGGACTTTCCCCCTATCTCTTCTTCACTCTCTAAGAACTGGATGAAGTTGATAAGGTTTAAGGACTAACAAACCAGAATTTCAGACTCATAGACCTACAGTGCCAAGGGATAAGGCAAATGAATGTAATGAACTGGGTTTGAGAAAAAGGCTACAGGGCTGGTCCTGTGGCCTTGTGGTTAAGGAAGCCAGATCCCACATGGGCGACTATCAGGTTTGAATCCCTGACCTGGCGGCTTGAAAAACATTCCAAGTGAGTGCATGTGCATGCTCCAAAATCCTGACAGGTTAGAGAAATGGAGAAAGATTGTGGCATGACCATATCCCATTGGGGGATGCTTCTTCCCTCTCCCTCTCTGTCTCTCTCTGGTGAACACATGAGCCCTCTGGCAAATTAAATTTTAAAAGGCTACAGTCTTACAAGATTCACAGGAGATGGCACCTTTACTTTGACTTAAGGTTGTAATTGAGAGTGTTGAGGACTGTGGCGAAATGGAGAGAGAATACTCCATTTAAAGGGAACAGCCACTACTCATATCAGATAGTTACTGCTGTCAGAGAATTTGGGTTATCTCCAGACCTTCCCATTTTTCAAGGGAACCTCAAAATTTAAACTTGTGAGGTCTCTTAATTTTTAATTCTTGGTAATTAGGCAAGATTTATATATTAGATAAAAAAAGAGTCTGCCTACAGGTTATGGCCTCTGAGCTAAAAAGACTGTGGGGCTTGGGGTCAATGGTGAGGAAAAGAAAATAACTAGCGGTCTAAGGGGAGAAGACTAAGGAGAGGGAGAGAGAAGGCTTGAGAAATAGGACAAATGAGCTATCCTAAGTAGCCAGCTTCCCTGTGAACTCTGAAATGGCTTGAAATGTAGGACCTCAATCCCAAGTAAAGGGTTAGTTACTGTATGTGACTTGACCACATACTGCTTTCTTCTTTGGTTCTTTAACTATTTTAGTTTCACTAACTAGGGCCAGAATACATATCACTTAAAATATGATCATTTGAAGCAAGAATAGCCCCACATGGTGAGGTATGTACTTTTGGGACTATATGTGTTTGTATGGTAATAACCAAAGTTGTATCTTTTATTTTTGCAAACTATAGATGATGACTTAGTCCTTACTTGAATTTTCGCATGAAAGGCATAATGTGTCTATGTCAACAAGAGAGCAAAGAAGTTTTCTAAATTACTTATTTATTTGTTATGACACAAATATTTCTGCACCTCTTGTGCTCTTCTCGCTAGAAAAAAAAAAGGCAGAGTTGGTGATAAATTTGTTACAACATTTAAAGAGTGTGCACTGTGGCATAAAAGTAATAAGGTACTTCCTAGGCATGTTAATAATAAATTAAGGTTATAATGGTTGTCATATTAGAGAAAATGAATAGATTAGTCCCAGGAAAAAACATTAGTTTAAAAGATGATAAGCTAGAGATATTGAAACTGAAAAAAAAATAGTTTTAGACAGCTTTCTACCATATACTAAATTTTGATGACTAATATTCAATTACAGAGTATACTATCTTGCACAGCACCTAACATATAGTAGATATTCAATGAATGTTGGATTTTATTACCTTTAACACAGTAATACTCCTCAGTAATAATTTCTGAAAGTCAGATAAAAATACAAATTTGCAAGAGTATTTTGGGGAGGTTCCTTTTAAAAAAATATATTCTTCTAGAGAAAATAGTAGCAGCAGTAGAGAGAGAGGAAAGAAAGTGTGTGTATGTTCTAAATGTGAGTCCAACTCAATTTACTCAGAGAATACTTTGGCCTTGTCTGTGTTTATAGTCCCTGCTAACAATATGCTGTCAGCATCCTTGGCCTCATTCTAGTTCTCTGTTTTGGCTTTGCAGATATTAGGTCTCAAGTCACAAGAATCTCCATGGATTCATTTGCCAGACTTTTCTTTTCCCCTTTTTGCTCTAATCTGGCTCAGAAGGACATGCCAGGTGGCGAAAGTGTTTCCCTTTCAGAACTGAGGAGAGGATTTGGGTTGTGGAGTCAGGAGAGAAAGCTTTGGTCTCGGTTATTCCTTGACTCCCAACCCTGGTGTCAACCAGCCCAAAGGCCTTTTAACATGTGGGTATTGACTAGCCATATCAGGTCCTTGTGCTTTGCAAAGCTCCTTTCTCCTGCTGAGATATTACTAGGATATAACCAGGCTACAAAGGCTGTGGGAGGCTCTGGAGGTAGAAGGACAGGGTCCAGAAAGGATTGCAATAAGAAGGGAATTCTTTTTGGTGAACTCCATAGTCCAAAGGCAACCCTGAGCTGATGCCTTAGAAACCAAGGGTGGACTTTCTTCTTTGGTTTTTTAGCCCTTTTAGTTTCGCCAGCTGGGGTCAGAATACATTTTAGGAAAGAGATCAGCCTCAGTTGTGTCTTCTCATCTTTTTCTCCTCTAAACTTCAGCTTCCAAGCATCGCACTGTAGTTTTGGGTGGACTCTTGGGTTCTTCTGGGTTTTTATCAGTTTTCTTTGATTCTTCATTAGGGTTGTTATCATCAGCCTTCTCCTCCTTTACTACTTTTGTTTCAATCATTTCCTTCTGCTGATTCTTGTTTGTAAAAGGGAAGGTCTTTGCATACCTTTAGGTATAAACAAAAAAATAAAGTGAAACATAAAATTAAAGGTTTATGTCGCACAATTACCAGTAGATAATGCTTTGTCTGCAATGGCACACATTGGCATGGTACACTGAGAGAGAGCTGTATTTCAGAGTGATGCTAACACACATGTTCAAATACACAAAACATGCCCACCTAGATGGATTCATTTAAATGGGACAGTATGTTCACAGGCCAAACTTTCGGTTGACCTGGTGACTCCTTTTACCAAAACCAAAACAAACCTCCCCCATACCCAAAAAGCAACAACAACAACAAAAATCCAAATCAAATTAAGCATATAAATTTTCCCTAGATGTCAATTATTTGCTTTTTTTAGAATTATTTATTTAAATTAGTATTATTATTTAATTTGCTATCAGGGCATGTAAGCTCACCAGAGAGACAGAGAAAGAGAGGGAGGGAGGGAAAGTGAGAAAGCTGCCAGATCTGGGACTCAGACTATGATGGACCATGTGGGAGTCCAGCACCTTAACCATAACGCCACTTGCTGACCTCGTAGATGTCAATTCTTGATCTTCAAAGGGACAGCCATTGACTGATAACCAAAGGCTAGATAGTATGCATGAAATAGCGGGAAAGATAGGACGGTAGGGAGGATAGTTGACCGAGAAAATGTACAGTATAAGATGACTGCCACCTCCATTTTGACAAACAAAATGTCGGTAGCAACCCTGGAATAGCACAAGATAAAGATGTGATAAGGATGTCAAGGCTAGCCATGTGCCCACAACCCACCTTTTGATGTAGCACACAGCGAGACCAGCGGCAGCACCAAAGAAGAGGAGAGCAAGCACCAGCAGAGCCGTGGGGACGCCTGGAGGAAACAGAGACAGAGCTGTTGGCCCTCACACCATGTGTGCCGCCACCTAGCGATGCCTTGTTACACGTAATGGAGACGATAGCAGCTCCGCGGAGAAGTCTTTTCTGTGATCATGATATGGGGCTGAGTCAGCTTCTCTGCTTCTTGCTTGTGGAATCCTGAGCCTTTCCTCTCAGGTTCTCTCTAGTCTGTGGTGGGGGTGGAGGGAGACTTCAAAAAGTTCACGGAAAAATGAAGACCTATGCATAGATTTATGCATACTTATGAAAGAAGTATGCATAGATGTAAACATTTTTGCACTAAAATTAAGTCATACTTTAATCCCATGTTTTTCTCTGACTTTTTGAAGTACCCTTGTGTAAGCTAACAATTTGACAGTTCATTTTCTCTCTGTGGCCTTGAGACCCACTCTAGTCAACAAATCTGAGAAAGATTTGATTGGAATAAAGTCACAGGCATTAGGGTATATTTTTCAAAAAGAGCGTCTACATAGTAATAGATAATAATCTTAAAAGCCTTTGAGTTTTTAACAATGAAGTTCTTTTATACTTGTGATTTTTTAGCTTAAGCAGTAAGATTCTTTTTTTCTTTTTTGGAGAGGTTTTTGCTACAGGGCGCGTGCGCTTGCCAGACAGACAGAGAGAGAAAGAGAGATAGAAAGCGAGAAATCACCCCCCAGGGGGAATGACCACGCCACAATCCCTTCTCCTCCATTCTCCTCTTGGGATCTTGGGCACGCACGCACACGTGCCCGGCATGAGTTTAAGCCACCAGGTCCGGGAATCGAGCAGCGGTCAACTACATGGGAGTTCAGCAATATAGCCATTGCAGTAACTGCTGGTCCCAGCATTAAGGGTTTTTTTTTTTTTAATAGTTTGCAAGTCCTACAATTTTATGCAAGTTGGGTTTGTACTAAGCTTTTATTGTTAAATTTGGCAGATCCTGAGTACCCACACTAGAAAGAGGCTGGTTTCTCTGTATCGTCTCTTGCATGTAGACACACACACACACACACACACACACGCCATAATACAGACACAGAAAGCTCTTACCTCCAAACCCAGCAGCTTCATTCTTGAACGCTTTTTGATCCTCAACATATGATTCCGTTTCTGTAGCCATGGTGCTAGTTTCTGTAACAATTTCTGTGATGCAAATCAATTTTTTTCTTCGAGGAGTAGAAGTGGAAGCTGGAGCAGGAGTAGTAGCAAGAGTAGGTGTGGCAGAGTCCCAGGGGGATGATGCCGAGTATGTACTGTCCCTGATGGCAGATTCTGTTGTGTGCATTGCAATTTGAGTGTTGAATTCAGGATCTTTGCTGGTGGTAACCTCTGGAAAGCATGAGTTAATCCAAATATCTGTTGGGAAAGGGAAAATGAAATAGTAAGTATTGCAACAGCCTCCTAACTAGTCTTTCTGCTTTCAGTCTTAATATACCCTCCCTCTCCATAGCCCAAATCCTTTATATAAAAACTAGAATGGTCTTAATCAAAATCAAACCAAATCATATCACTTGCTTCCTTATAATCCTTCAGTAACCTGCTCTACTGCTCAGCCTATAAGGCCCTCCCCAACAGGCCTGCAAAGACAAGTCCTCTCACTGACATTGCCAGTCTCATCTGCCCTTTCTCTCACAACTGCTGCCGTACTGAAATTCCTTCAGTTCCTTGATGTTTTCTCTCATGTCCAAGCCTTGCACCATGAAGCTTTATTCCTCTTAAGACTTTTGCCCTCCTTTTTCTTTCTTTTTTATTTTTAATTGCCAGAGGACATGTGCATTTGTCAGAGAGAGACATGAGAAAGAGAGAAAAAGAGAAGGAACCCTCCAATGGGAATGGTCAAACCACAATCTCTTTTCTTCCCTTTCTCCATCCTGTCTGGATTTGAGGCATGCATACACATGCACCCATCATGTTCTCTAAGCCCCCAGGTCCGGGATTTGAACTGCATTAGCCATGTACCTTAACCACTAGGCAGTGGGGCCAACAATTACCTCCTCTTTATTTAGCCAACTCTTATTATTTAGGACTCAGATCTACCATCTCTCTTTCAGACAGGCTCATTAACTAGATTGGATCCTTAGGTATATATTCTTATACCTCCATGCACTTCCTTCAACACAGTTTTCCTAACAGTGTTCCTACCTTGACTGTGAGCTCCCTGGAAACAAAATCCCTGCCTATCTTGGTCATAATGGTATGTCACTGTGCCTAGCACATAGTACATGCTCAATAAATACTAAGAAAGGAAAGGATAGATGGGAAAACTAAATATACACATGTCATGGCACTTCAGGATAAAAATCTGCTAAGATTAGATTTCTCTGTGATCATTAAAATAAAAAAGAGGGATGTGGGTTTGCTTTTCAATCTGTTGAAAGTGATAGAGGGAAAACAATTATTCATTTTACTCTGAGTCAACCATGGTGCTAGGTATTTAAGCAGGAATTTCATTTTGACATTTTTTAAAAATTTAACTTTATTTGTTTGTTTGTTTTTATGTTTAATTTGACCAGAGAGGGACAGAGCGAGAGCAAGAGTGAGAGAGAGAGAAAATGAGAAAGAGAGAGAAAGTGAGAGAGAGAGAAAGCAAGCCACCAGGTCTAGGACTTGAACCACAGTCAGCCATGTGGGAGTCCAACATCCTTAACCACCATGCCACCTGCCAGCCCTCTTAGTTTGAAAATTCCATCAAATCTTCATTTATATAAGAGGAAACTGAAGTTTAGAGAAATTGAGTAATTTGCCCAAAGTCACATAGCTAGTAAATGGCAGAATCATGCAATACACTATGAATTCGCATCTATTTAAAATATTTAATTATCTATGACAGAGAGTAGCATCACTGTTAGATACGAAGAAACAATTATTCCATTGAGTTTGTTAATTTTTGAAATTAAGTTAAAATGCAAGTGTATACTGATAAAACATAGAGACCATATAAGCACTGTCAGTTTTATACTACTCATTTTCCTTTGAAAAGTCCTCTATTCAAATAGACATCACCCTGACCTTCTCTGCCCTGAACTTTAAATGACTTTCCTGTTCTTGAGCACATGCTCAAGTTCTTCCCTCAGAAAATGAACACTTTTGCACATCAGGGGAAAAACATACTGAACTCAGTATACTTACTGGGAACCAGAAAGACAGAAACAAAGAGTTGTTCCTGTTTCCAGGAGGACAGAGAAGCATTTTGATAAAGGTGGAGGAGATCACTAGGGATTCAGAAGAGGGGTCATTTAGACAGGGTATGGAGGATTCATGTGTTCATTCAACAAATATTTATGGAAAGCCAACTCTGCCAGGCATTTTTCTGGATGCTAGGGATGAGGTTACTTCTCCTAAGGGACTTGATGCTATTGGAAGGATAGAGGTCATTTAAAAAAATAATAAACAAGCCAGAAATTTGAGAGGATGATAAATGTTGAAAAGAAAGCTAAACAGGACAAAGATTAAGCTGGTATGGCTGGAGGATGGAAGATAGACACTCTGGATAGGGTGATAAGAGAATGTCTCTTGGGGAGGTGATACATAAGCTGAGAACTGAATGATGAAATGTAGGCAGTCATTGAAGATCTAGGGCAGAATCTTTCAAAGTAAAGAAAACAAAGTTCAAGAGCCAAAAGTTGAATGAGCTTAGGCCATTGATGAATAAGGCCAGGATGGCTGGAATAGAGCAGAGCTCATTCAGTATAGAAGAAGGAATAGAATATCCCAGTTGATGGGAACAGCATGAGCCAGAAGTCCAGACATTTGGTAGTTGTCAGAGAAGGGACAAGGAGCACAGTGTGACTGGAAGGAAGGCTGCAAGCAAGAGGTGAGACTAGGAGGACCGGTTGGAGGCAATCAAGATTCTTGATTGCCATGTTAAAGAATTTGGAATTTATGCTGTAGAAGAAGGAAATTTCAGCTAGGATCCACAAACCTCCCAAACTGTATACAAAAGTTCTCATATGTGTCTAATTTTGTGTGCAAAAGACTTTATAATTTACATCATATTCTCTATCTTTTTCTGGTTAGCATGCACATGAGCTCTCCAGAGACAGAGAGACAGCGAGAGAGGGACAGGAGAAAGCGCCTTCCATGGGTTGTAGTCATGTTGCATTTTCCACCCACCCCCTAAAAGAATGGTCACACCATAATCCCTGCTCCTCCATCTCTCCCACCATTTGGGATTTTTGGCACATGTACATGTGCCCAGTATGCTTCTAAAGCCACCAGATCTGGGACTTGAATTGCATAGTTGTTCATGTGGAATCCAACCATTTTAACCACTAGGCCAAAGAATTGTTCTGTACATCATATTCTCAAATGGAAAGTCATCCAAGGCTGTGGAGCAAGAATGAAATAATTGTCAGGTGTGGGGAGAATGAAATGCAGAGGATAAAGAGCAAATCCAGGAACATGCAGAAGCTATTGTAAGTGCACCAAAATGGGAGAAACTAAAAATATTTGGAATCCTAAAAGCTTGACCTTAAGAGATCTAGGAAGAAGTGATTCTCAATCCTGGCTACAGGTTGAATCATCTTGGAAGCTTTTTCTCCTCCTCCTCTTTTTTTTTTTTTAGAATTATTTTTAAAATTTTATTTATTCACTCATTTATTTTAATTTGACCAGAGAGAGAAAC